>NC_140234.1:49201680-49286680 GCF_949987555.1 Borostomias antarcticus | reverse complement strand
GTATGATTTGCAGAATTGCAGCATTGAAAACACAGCCGTGCAGATGTGTGCAGTCATATTAACATGACAGCAAATTACAGATACTATCAAATGCATACATTCCAAAGTACCCATAGATTAGCATTCCCCTTAATGTTTTCCACTAAAGAGAGTGGGTGCAGATCCAGAAACTTCATCTTCAAGATTAATGTGTCATAGTCACATACTGTACTTGAAACAATGCTAGGACCAGGGACACCTACTGAATCTTGCATCAATGGGATTCAATTGAGTGAGCAATCGAATGCTATGAATTATTCCTCAACTCCTTTATATTCTGCAAGCACACTTAGATGGAAGCATCTGAAAAGCTCACCTCCATGCCATGCCTAGACATAAGCATGTTCGCTATCAGTACAACGCAGCATAGTATTACTTTCATTTTCTTTTCTTCCATGCATCAGAGCAACAGTCTGCTCTCTGAAAGAAAGCTTCAAGAACTCTGAAAGAGAGCTTCACAAGAATAACTCTTACCATTCCCCTCTCCCTCCCTCCCGCGCCCCCCCCCCCCCCACCTCTACCTGAGTTTCACCCCCTCGGGGTCGGCCACCTCAGCACTGGCACGCCGGGGGGTCTGCATGTCCCCTCCAGGCTCCTGTACTGAGCAGGCGACAGCCGTGTGTTCAGAGAGCGTCTCCATGTCGCCGCTGGGTCTCCCGTGCGTCCGGTAATAAGGAATAGCCCCCTCAGAGGCTGGGCTATCGTTACCGGCTGCTGGGGAAGAGCCTCTGTACTGACCACTGGTGGGAGAGGCATCCGCTCCCCTCCTTCCACCTCCTCTGCCTCCTCCTCCTCTCCTCCCTCCATTCGTGGGGGTCGGGGCCACGCCAGGAGCTGAGCGTGGGCTCTGGGGCTCCCCGTTGCTTGGCAACACAGTTCCGGAATGGTGTAACCAAGGAGAGGTTGGCACACTACAGAATATGACAGGGAAACACACTTAAAAAGCTGAAATAACAATAGAAGACTCAAATATATTCTTGCAGAGCAATAGTTAATTACAGTATAGTGTTGAATAGAAGAGAAGCGAAAGTGGGCTTTGCTCAGTGTCTGATATAAAGGATAGTGGGTCGACCTTCATTTTAGACTGAAAGGACTCTCTGATGTGGCACAGCCGTGCTCTGTTTGATATGTGAGCACATCAATGGGTGTTGGAGAGGACAGGAAGAAAATATAATTGGAACGGTGTGCACGCACACAATCATTCATGAGCATGACGTGCCGATAGGAAGGAAGAATGTGTCCTGTATTTCTGTGTCTAGGTGTGTGTGTGTGTGTGTGTGTGTGTGTGTGTGTGTGTGTGAGTGTGTGATTCTTGGGGTGTGCTTGTAGTCTATAGTATTAGGCAGGGTTGGGCAGCAGAGACTCACCATTGTGCTCGGGGCGATAGAGGTGGTTTCTGGAGCACAGGGACACTGAGGGAGGTGCCTGCCCTGCTGGCTGGGCTGGGCTCTTGGTCAGGCCTGGGAGAGCCTGGGTCTGGAGGGGGGGGGGGCATGAAGACAGACCAAGGAAATTAAAATAACTATAGAGTAGTCCCCTTTATCTCCCTTTTCCGCTCTAGGACACACACACACACACACACACACACACACACCTACAGTACACATACCATACAGTAGGCTACACGTACAAGCACACACAAACACACACACATACAAGCACACACAAACACACACACACACACACACACACAATACATTGTCTACCTTGACCCTTGTCTACCTTGACCACAGTGGGCAGACTGACAGGTAGTAATGGTTTTGAAAGTCCCGTTGTACAAAATAATGTGCTGTTAGGAGGGAGCCTTCAGAGGGTGTGTGTTTCCTGCAGATTACTGCAACTAGGAACATGTGAACTATTGAGTTTTCCTCCCAGTGCTGGTCTACTTACAGCTTTTACCCCAGACTTAGTAAAGCACTGTTGCTTGTATAACTCCTCCATTTTGGCTCTGGTTAAGCTGGGGCACTGACCCAGTCCCAATGTCCACCCTTGCAGACTCGCAGACTTAAGAGCGCGCTCCCGCGAAGTCCGCGAGGGCTTAGGGGTGTCCCAATGTCAACTCGGCAAGTGCGTGAGGGCTCTCCGGCAGCCATTTTGAGCCCTTTATGGCCCCTTCCCGTAAGTCTGCATTTCTGCAGACTTAGCCCAAGGGAATTACCCACAGTTCATAGCGTCGTGACGTGAAATCGCTGAAAAACACACGTTACCACAACAACGTAGGACAACAAACAAGATGGAAGGACTTTTCGCTCGGTCGTGGTCACGTGATCTGTCGCAAGTGCTGTCCCATTCCTATTTATGCAATTTCGAGCCCTTGCAGACTCTCACACTCAACCACTTTACCAGGTGACGTCAATAAGTCTGTGAGGGCTCAGGGCTTGAGGGTTTAGGGGGGACATTGGGACTGGGCCTTACACTCTTAAGCTGAATCCCAATCTGAGTGCACAAACCGCACTTGCGGCCCCTCGCACTTGCGGCCTGAGGCCTGAGCACTTAATTGACGTCAGCTGGAAGGGCCAGAGGGTGCAGGGCCGTGAATTAAATGGGACAGCACTTCCAGCGGCGTGCCAAGCCTGTTTCGCTCAATGCCCCTCCCACTTCGTTTTCATTGGCTGCCGCGTCCCTCCGACGCAGAGGCTGCTCTGACGCTCCCCTCAGCTCTCAGCTCGGCTCTGCAAATTGACCGATTGACGTCTGTTTTAATTTAATAATAATTAAAAAATTATGTTGGATGGGATATGTTTGCAGCATGTGGATTTCAAGATAAATGTTGTGTTATCTGCAAATGTCATCATTTTTGTGTGATGCACTCGGATCATGACTCGGATACACTCAAGCACCGTGTCACATGAGACGCGGTGCTCCTAAGTCCGCGAAATTGCGGACTTTCGGTAAGTGCGGTTAAAGTGCGCAAAATGGCGGCAGTGGCGCACTTGTGGACCTAGCAATTCCGTTTTGGGACTACCCTGAGCCCTTGTGGACTTAGCGGGAACGCGCATGTAAGGCCACAAGGCCGCGAGTGCTCTGCACTTTCGCCTAAGTGCGCGATTTAGGATTCAGCTTTAGATGAATCCCAATTAGCTGAATCCCAAATCGCGCACTTAGGCGAAAGTGCAGAGCACTCGCGGCCTTGTGGCCTTACATGCGCGTTCCCGCTAAGTCCACAAGGGCTCAGGGTAGTCCCAAAACGGAATTGCTAGGTCCACAAGTGCGCCACGCCGCCATTTTGCGCACTGTAACCGCACTTACCGAAAGTCCGCAATTTCACGGACTTAGGAGCAGAAAATACCCACAGCCCACCGCGTCTCATGTGACACAGTGCTTGAGTGCATCCGAGTCATGATCTGAGTGCATCACACATAAATGATGACATTTGCAGATAACACAACATTTATCTTGAAATCCACATGCTGCAAACATATCCCACCCAACCGAATTTTTTAATTATTATTAAATTAAAACAGACGTCAATCGGTCAATTTGCAGAGCTGAGGAGCGCGTCAGAGCAGCCTCTGCGTCGGAGGAACGCGGCAGCCAATGAAAACGAAGTGGGAGGGGCATTGAGCGAAACTGGAAGTGCTGTCCCATTTAATTCACGGCCCTGCACCCTCTGGCCCTTCCAGCTGACGTCAATTAAGTGCTCAGGCCTCAGGCCACAAGTGCGAGGGGCCGCAAGTGCGGTTTGCGCACTCAGATTGGGATTCAGCTTCTGAGTGCGCAAACCACCCTTGCGGCCCCTCACACTTGCGGCCTGAGGCCTGAGCACTTAATTGACGTCAGCTGGAACGGCCAGAGGGTGTGAATTAAATGGGACAGCACTTCCAGCGGCGTGCCAACGATTCCCAAGCCAGTTTAGCTCAATGCCCCTCCCACTTCGTTTTCATTGGCTGCCGCGTCCCTCCACGCAGAGGCTGCTCTGACGCGCTCCTCAGTTCCGCTCGGCTCTGCAAATTGACTTGCTTGATCTGTTTTAAATTAATAATAATTTAAAATGTATGTTGGGTGGGATATGTTTGCAGCATGTGGATTTCAAGATAAATGTTGTGTTATCGGCAAATGTCATCATTTATGTGTGATTCACTCGGATCATGACTCGGATGCACTCAAGCACTAGCTGTGTTCGGAATCGCTCCCTATTCACTATATGAATAGCAATTCCAAATAGCAAATGACCTAGCAATTCCGTTTTGGGACTACCCTGAGCCCTTGTGGACTTCGCGGGAACGCGCATGTAAGGCCACAAGGCCGCGAGTGCTCTGTACTTTCGCCTAAGTGCGCGATTTGGGATTCAGATCGTCTGAAAACAATAGGTTTTCCCATTATGTCAGGGCAACTGGTGCTTAGTGAGTGAAACAACGTGAGCTCACGAGATCAGGATAGTCTGACAAGGCTAGCACAGAAAAAAAAAAAAAAAAAACTAATACTGAAACTAATAAAAACGAAACTAAAACTAAGCATTTTCAAAAAATAAAAACTAAACTAAACTAGCAAACCTGCTTTAAAACTAATCAAAACTAAACTGAAATGGAAAACAAAAAGTTAAAACGATATAAAAATAAAAAAGCAAAACTATTATAACCTTGGTGTTAAGTGGCCATAGTCTGTAGTCCATTACGATTATCTACTGTATGGGTGTGCAGGTATGAGAAAAGCTGTATAAAACAAGATATGGCCCATGTCTCAGGGCTCATAGACACATAGCAACATAACACAGTATAATTTAAGCCGAATCTATACTGTGTGTCTATGAGCCATGAGCCATAGTTTGTCTTAGATAGAATAAACTAGGCTTAAGAAGTCCAGTGGAGGAAACAATTTTGAAACAGACTTTGTACAGCTGGGCTTTTTATGCATTAACTATGCACACTGACCATAAATCTGCCTCATGAGATGTTATGTAACAGCATGGACAAAAGAAACTCATTTAGCTTGAAACTACCAACAAAGCAGTTACGGCAATCACACCAATAGTACAGTACAGTCTGCAAACATATCCACACCCCAATAGCTAATGAAAACAGCAACTCTATTCAGTGCTATTCAAAACGACAGGCATTGGTATTCTTGACATTGCAACAGTCAGCAAGGCCCCTTTTAATGATAAGGAAATGGTAATATATAACAATATGCGTTACCTTTATCTTTTACCGTCTGAAGCTCATCTAGACAAAACATTATTTCCTCAATATCCGTCGAACCGTGTCAGTATTATGAAGCAACAACTAACATTAAACACCTGTTCAACCTGATCAACTGTTCTTACACAACTGCAATAAGGAAGAAAGAACACTTGAATCAAGATAAGATAAGGTTATCAAAAACGTCATAACCAGCAGGAATTCAGATGACCTCTTTCATTGTTCTACTGTACAAAGGACAACTGTCTAAAACAGTGTACTATGGTATGTACTATATAGTCTTTGAAGTGTATATGCGTATTTGTATATGTGTATTTTGTTTTGTTAGGGGTGACAAATTAAAGGAAAAACCAACATGTTGGTCCACCATGAGCCACCAGAAGAGCTTCAATGCACCTTGGCATAGATTCTACATTATTATTATTCTCTGGAGCTCTGCTGGAGGGATAGCACACCCTTCTCACAAAATATATTCCCTCATTTGGTGTTTTGATGACAGTGTTGGAGAGCGC
This sequence comes from Borostomias antarcticus, assembly GCF_949987555.1. Lineage (NCBI taxonomy): Eukaryota > Metazoa > Chordata > Actinopteri > Stomiiformes > Stomiidae > Borostomias > Borostomias antarcticus. The sequence continues at coordinate 49,280,991 of NC_140234.1, read as the reverse complement.
TATCTAACACGTCAGGGTACCACTTTACAATACAGTTTGGTAATAACAGGGTAATACCATGGAAATACCAGGGTAATACCATGGCAATTGCCATTAGTTACTAGTAGTAGTTACCAGTGTAGTTACCAGGGTAATACCATGTTAATATATACATTAAATTACCAGTAAATACCTGTGTAGTTATCCCGCCCCTAGTTGCTTCCTAACATTCTATTTAAGCCCATGATTTGTTACATGGAAATAGAGATGATAGTGAAAATGCAATATTGTCCGTTTCTATTTAATTCCATTCCATCCCAACTAAGCTCCTAGGTTGCTACCTGGAAACAGATGTGGTAGTCTCTATGGAATCAGAGCTGGATAATGCAGCATTATATCTTGCTATGGTTATGTCCTATTCTGAGTACCTATAAGCTCTCATTGTGGCAAGAACTTCTGGGAACAAGCTATGATATTCTTGTACACAAAATGCCGGATGCTGATTGGCTCGCGCAGATAATGGGCGGTGCGGAGAGGCTGATTTGGCCTCTGATTGAATATCATAGCCAGTTCCCAGAAGTTCTTGCCATAGCGAGAGTGGGTGGTGCCCACATCATTTTAATTCTCATCAAACCATTCATTTATCCCTTCTGCCTTGTGGATGGGGGCATTGTCATCCTAGAAGAGACAACTTCCATCAGGATATACATGTTTAATCATAGGATAAAGGTGGTCATTCAGAATAACTTTGTATTGATTTGCAGTGACCTTTCCCCCTAAGGAGACAAGTGGACTCAAACCATGCCAGGAAATGCCCCCCATAGCATAACAGAGCCACCGGACTGCCTCACTGGGGTCAAGCAATCACGCCTGTACCGTTCTCCTGGTGTACGCCACACATGCACTCACCTACAGTACTTGTCAAGAATATGATGAAGGATGACTCATCTGACCATATCACTTTTTCCCACATCTCTGTAGACCAGCGAGTATGGTTTTTGCACCACTGAACTCTTAAATGTGCATTTGTCTTTGTGATGAGGGGTTTATGTACTGCAATCCTACCATAATATCCCTCTGTATGCAGTTGTCAACAGACTTCTTGCTGACTTGCTGATCAGACTTCAGTCTGATCACGTCCTACAGTGACATTCTCAGTCATGAGTCACATGAGTAACTCCTAAGAGTTGCTCTTATGTTTTTCCTTACATATCACACAAACGCACAAGCATTATGGTCATCGAATGTCTTTCAAATTCCTATTTACTGATGTCTTTCCCATAGATGTAAATGCAGATATCACTTCACTGTTCCTATTGAAACACCAGGTGCGACTGAAGCTCCTGCCATCCGTGCCCCATGCCTCTTTGAAAGTCACTTAATTAGCTAGTTTGGAGTAGTTAGTTAGTTTTATATTTTTCTGGTCAATTACACACAATAACAACAAATTGACTGTTATGACAATGGTTAAATAATACTAATTCATTATTATTATTATTATTATTACTATAATTATTATTCATGTATTTTCTTGTAGGCTATTTTTTTCCCTTTTTTTCACTCATTTATTCAGATTTTTCCTTTGATTTGTCACCCGTCTATATATGAGGAGTTTACGAAATACGAAACTGCCTTATTACACTCCAGATTGGCAGAGTCTATCTTGGACCAGGAAACCAGAGTCTATCTTGGACTAGGTTTGGGGATGCATGCCCATGCTGTACATGCGGTGTTCTGTCTATATTGGTGACTAAGGCAATCATTTATCTTTCTCATGAATATTGACTGAGACATTTAAGGCACTGAAATGTTCATGTTAATTACAGTATACTAATGTATCAGTATTATACTAATGTATCAGTATTGCATAGTATTACATTGCATGTTTGCATCTTGAACCCACAAGGCATCATTTGATACTTGGTAATTATAAAATGGGATGAATTGTGCCGAGATAGGTGGAAGAAGAATTCCTGGAATGAATTGTATGGAGGGAAAATGGTTGAGATCATAATAATAATAATCATACAGGTGCCAGACAGGTGCCAGACAGGTGCCAGACAGGTGCCAGACAGGTGCACAGGTCTTCGCTTGCTGAGCTATTTGTTGCTAACACACTGGAGGTCAGAGGTGGTTGACTAATACAACAGGCCTCCCTCACAGGTGTCATTGACAATTGAACCAGTTCCTCAGGTTTTATCTGCTTTGATTTCTACAGCAAGAGGACCGCCACGCCTGTTTTTCCTCCAAAACAATATAACCACGTATGTGGTTAACAAGGAAAACCAAAGAACAATCACAATACATCAGGCTAAGTGATAGATGGAAAGAGGTCAGGGGATGGAATCCGACACAAATCAGGAGCTCCATGGAGACCTTGTTTGTAAGCAGATAAGAGGCTAAACTCATGAATAGGGGCTACAGTATATGTGATGTTGGATAGCTAAAATGTTGCTCACTCACTCCTGTAAGCAAACTTGGAAACTACCCAGTAAGTATATTAAAACAACATAATTCTTTACCTCAAGCAAGTAAAAAGTAAAAAAAAAAAAAAAGTTTTGAGACATTAAGAAGGGAGAGAAACTGTTTTTTTTCTTACTTTCAGTCTGTTCTGAAGCTGTTAATCTCTTTTTCCTCATTGACCGGTAAAAACGGGAGTTCCGGCGGATTGGCACCCTGCCGGTCCCGTTTCCGGTATCATCTTCATCATCTTCATCATCAACATGCCTGGTCTGCCTTGGGGCAGCGGGCACCTTCTCCGGGGTCTCCTGGGTTTTCTGCAACCACTTGCCCCTAAAAAGGGCAGTCATCGCCATGACACCAAGGTTCCGTGATCCCACCCCCCCCTTTAGATCCAGTATGGTGGGATTCCTGCTGGTTTTGACTTCAGGGCACAAGAGAGGGAATAATCCATCAACTACTATCCAGAATCCAGGAGAAACTCCATCCCTGTCAATAGTAAGATCCAGGAGTGAGGCAGCACAACACACTACACCTCTGCACTGCACAGAGAGACAGGTTTAGCTACTATGCGGCTAACAGCAGACTTGGTCCAGTGCTGCTCTCTCTTTCATTCTTTCTCTCCCTCCCTCCAGCCTCTCTGTCTAGGGGGAAGGCGTGTTGTTAGTAACCCAGACAGCAGTGGAGCCAGTGAGAGTCAGCCCTCTCTCTGTCCCTAAGCTGTCATTATTGTGTTTATGACTTTCTCTAATGCTCTCTCTACCTCCCTCCGCCTTTCTTTCTTTCTTTCTTTCTCCCTCCCTCCCTCCCTCCTGCTCTTTCTCAACCCTGTTCTCTTCCTCCCTCCCACATGCACTCCCTCTGTCTCTCCCTCCACATTTACCCCCCGCCCCCCTACCCTTTCTCTCCACCACCCACCCTGTTCTATTTGGAGACCTGAAAGGCATTCCAGGGTCCAGCCTGGCCTCACCTGTCTGCTTGCCTCTCTATTACTCTCCCCTCTTCTCTGCCTGGCCTGCTCTGCTAAAGAAACCAGAAAAGCCACTCACCTGTGCCAGGGAATTTAACTGGTGGCCATCCCTTCCCTTCTCAGGGCTCTGGCTTTTCTAGGTCCCTCTTCTCCAGACCTTCAATCTCACCCCCGAGTGCACTCTCTACTAGTGTAGGTTGATTCCACACTACACAGAACACACTAGAAGCTTGTATACTCGCCTGTGGCCATGTACTGTACTGTATGTCCTGCTGCGACTGGCTGTGTGACGTGGAGCGCGTGGTGCGCTGTGTTGCGTGTGGCGGGTGGCCGCCTCTCTCGGCCCGCTCCCTCTCCCAGTGCCACAGCGCTTTATCTCCGGTCAGCTAACAAGGAGAGTTCAAAGTTCTCTCTGGCTTTCTACACACAGCAGCACTTGCTCTAAAGGTGCGTTTCCACTGAACGCGAGGCGAAACCCCTTTATGAGGATTGATTCCAGAAGGCCTCAGTGGACCAACAGAGTGTGCGCATTACATATGTTCCCCAGTTGCCCTTAATCTAACAAAACAGAGGATCAGTCAGGTCAAATGCAATTATATGGCATTCCTGGAATAGAGGAAGGCTGGAAGTGAACACTGAAGTACTGATGTTGCTTGACGTTCTACAAGCACAGGAACTCCCAGGCTGCTCATCCCACCCGAACTGATAAAATAAAGAATAGAGACAAGAGTCGACTTGAGACACGTCAGCCTCAACGTCATACCCAGAAGGGAGACTCAATCTCACGTCACATTGAGAATAAGACAATGGAGGTTATATTGAGCAAGGCTCAAGGCGTTGGGTGTGAATCACAGCAGGGTGACTGGGACTCAGTGAGGTCAAAGGTTATGGAGCTGTCCTGAGACCAGTGAACTGGCCTCCGCATGCTGGGGGGTACTCCCTCAGGTGTTCCTACCTACAGTAAGTGGTGTTGGGGCGGAGGGAGTAGAAAAAAAAGAAAGACAAAGAACGTGGGATCTATTCTGTAGATCAGCAATCAAAAGAGGAATGTTGACATAGTGTCTGTATCAACACTCATTCCCTCATCCTCCCTCTGTCAACAACAGTGTATTGAACAAGTGAACAGAGCAATAGATGGAGGTAGAGAGAAAGAAAGAAAGAGAGAGAGAGAGGTTCTAACAAAACAATAATGGGTTTCGGGGCGTAATGAGTTTTTTTCCCCTCGTAGAGCATTTTCCCTGAGCTCAGCTAAGACATCTGTGGTATGCGCAATGTCCCTTGCTGGGGATGGATTGCGCAACCCTGGACATTTTTCTCTCTCTCTCCCTCACTGAGCTCTGTCTACAGTGGACAAGAGTACTGTTTGTAAACTCTCATCACGGGGGTTATCTGAGCCTGTCCATGGATGTAATCTGCCTTTTAAGGGCACTGTTAAAATTCCACACCTGAAGGCTGATGATAATATGACACCAGCTCTGGTTAACTATTAACTTGTGCAACCAGGATAGAACATGTTGACCATCTGGGAAAAGGGGGTGGTATTGAATAGAAAGAGGCTGTGTGTGTTGTGTGTATGTGTGGGGGGGTGACTTAAATATAGATTAATAATCCATCCACAAGAGGGAGATCTTTCCCACATAAAAAAAACACCTAGAAATGTTATGTCAACTTCCAGACTTTGTTTCAACTTGAGCTCAGTCACTGGGTCTGCACTGAAAGATAGGCAAATTATTTATTCATGTGTGATTAATAAGCATCACCTGAGGTGAAATGCTATGTTTTTAGTATTATTTCTGTAACAATCTAATAGGCCATGTGTAACTGACTGAAATGTGGAGTAGCTGGGGAAATTCACTCCTCAACAGGCCCTCCAAGAGGGATGTCCCTATTGGTGTTCAGGGCCGGCCGCTGCTATAAGCAATATAAGCGGTCGCTTAGGGCCACAACCACTAGGGGGGGCCACATCACAGGAGGAAAATATCCATCCATCCCATCCATCTTCATCCGCTTATCCGGGGTCGGGTAGCGGAGGCAGCAGTTCCAGCAGGGGGCCAGACATCCCTTTCCCTGGCAGCATCAACCAGCTCTGCCTGGGGAATCTTTAGCCGCTCCCAGGCCAGTGCGGAGATGTAGTCCCGCCACCTGGTCCTGGGTCTACCCCACGGCCTCCTCCCAGCTGGACACGCCTGGAACACCTCCCTAGGGAGGCGCCCAGGAGGCATCCTCACTAGATGACCGAACCACCTCAACTGTCTCCTTTCGACGCAAAGGAGCAGCGGCTCTACTCCGAGTCTCTACCGGATGACGTAACTTCTCACCCGATCTCTCAGGGAGACCCCAGCCACCCTCCGGAGAAAACTCATTTCGGCCGCTTGTATCCGTGAATATATATATATATATATATTTTAACATATTGTTACATTATGTCATGTATCCCCTATCCCAAAACTGCCGTTCTTATTTAATATGCAATAAAACGAAAAGATCTCATAACAGAATAATTTTATAATAAGCCACATGCAGTTGAATGCAATCCACCTGTGGCCCCTCCCCCTCCCTCCTTCCCCAACTTCACTCTATCCAAATCTCCCGTTGAATCTGGCTTATAGGCTACTTTAGCTATTCCTCCCCTCGTGGAGAACGATGGTGTGGTCCACAGGGAACTCATCATCACTTTAAAACGCACCAGAGACTTGGCACAAAAGCACACAGTTACAGGTGCATAGGGGACGTCTCAAATTACACAGAGGGACGATTGGCAGCTTTTACCCTGTCAGAGGACCGACTTGAAGATCTTCGCTACCTAGAAGTTGTGTTCAGTTAAAATTATTTCACTCGTCTCGCGGTGAGATTCACGGGACTGAGAGTCTTGTAAAGGGATGAGTTTCCACGGCGACACCCGATATAGAATATTTTGCACTAATTGTGATTTAAATATGTTGATTATTTATCTGTTTGAATATTTCAATTGTTAATTGTTTAAGTAACTTCATTATATCCTTTCCAAATAAAGCAAGAGCTTTGTTGTTAATTCACTTTTCCTTCTCTATGTGTGTACGTGCATGCGTTTAGTTTGGTGGTTGCGCTGGGAGTGTTTTGGTGGGCCACCCAAAAAAATATTGCTTAGGGCCACCAGAATCCTAGGGCCGGCCCTATTGGTGTAACTTTGAAGAGCTCAGTATCTACACAACATTTGGATATGTCCTGCCCCCAGAAAACACAAATTCTCAATTTTGTGTCTTTAGGCAAATATTGTTATATTGTGTCTTTCTCCAGTAAACATAAACATGTGAACAGATGTGGAGGGGTATTCCCGAAAGCGGGTTTAGTGAAAACTTTGAGTTTAATTCTGAGATTGAATTGAATCTCAGAGTTAGCAAACTCAGAGCTTTCACTAAACCCGCTTTTGGGAATACCCCCCATATCAGACAGCGAATAATGCAATGATGGGCAGTGCAAATATGACCCAGATGTGAATCGTGTCAGTGGCTGAGGGGGTACCTAATTTCATCACCAGAAAAACAGGGAGTATCCACAGCAGCAGATGATGATTATCTGATCCCACGTATGAGTGAGTGATATGGGGAGTTTTCATTTCGTATATGGTGGTGATCACCTATGATTTGCATGAGGTATCAAGACAAAATGCTAAGAATGTGTCTACTTCATCTAGACAATATAGACATGGCGATAATTTATGATAGTCTATCAGGACATGAAAATGTTTTTTTCATGAACATTGGAGATTAATTTAGCAAGAATTTGCAATAGCTGTATACAGTGCTGTTTACAGTAAATTAATGTTGATGCACAGTGGGCTCAATTTTTGATAATTAAAAAATCTGTCTGGATCATTTCAGGACACTCTGGTTGCAAGGTTGGTGTAAATTGAGCAAAAATGTGGGAGAAGGTTTAAATAGTTTTACAGTTTATACGACTTCATGAGCTCAATGCATCTGAACATTTCTGCTCACTTGGGCCTACATTTTGGTGAAAGTGGTAGCACATAGGCTGTGACTGATTTGGTATGAATTTTCAAGTTTTAAATTAGCGCCACCATCAGGACTATGATCCCACAATGCCAGTTAAGGAAGTTGCAGTGGCATAGGATTGGACCTATGTGCAAAGTTGATTTCCATGCATGGGAAGGCAGATCTAGGCAGTAGAATAATAACATGTATTATTAATATGTATTATTATTCGTTTTTATTAATTTAATAATAGTTATTCATGTATTATTGATTGGATGAGCTGCCTACCCCCTAACATATATGATTGGGATTGGAGCATTTGATAAATGCACTGTACCAGACAATATATTAATTTGCATGGGATTAGAGGATAGGCATATGGGTGTATGATTGGCATTGGCAAATTGCTGTCATTGAAAGTGTACGCTCTGCTGCAAGCGGGCAAGAAAGAACGAAGCCGACCCCTCCCACCCCAGACTCAACCTTTGAACCACTCCACACGCGGCAGGAAGCTCAGGACCAAAACCACACCCCAAGCAGTTTCTACTGCAACCAGCCTCCACAACAAGGCTCATGTCCCCCACTGACTCTGAAGCATTACTTTCCACATGCCTTTTGATTGTATTGTATATAGGATTATATTGCATACTGTATAGGATCGTATTGTATTGCCTCCTTGCTATTGCTTTTTGTGTTATTATAGCCTATTTTGCACTGTCCTGTCTGGTCCTTGCACCTTGTCTATTGTATCTATTGTTATGCACCAACAGTCCAAAGCAAATTTATCATGTGTGTGAAAACCTACCTGGCTAAATAAATCTGATTCTGAAAGACGAAACAACTGTTGTGCATGCATGAGCTGTGGATGAGGATGTGGTGAGATATCTGTTATGAGCCCAGAATCTGTACCGTAACTTCCTGTTTTGCTTCATCTGCTTGTGTCTCTGTGTGTCTCTGTTGAAAATACATGTTACTATAATTTGAGAGAAAGAGAGAAAGAGAGAGAGAGAGAGAGAGAGAGAGAGAGACCTTGGAGGTGGATCTTCCTATCAGTGTCCTGTATAGGGTAGTAGGTTACGGCCTATTTCACTCAATATCTTTTGAGGCATCTTTTTAGACAGGCAAATATGAACTATGCCAGTAGACAAAATGGAAAGGAATACGTCCACTGCAAATTGTCAAAAATAACTTTCCTATCACAGCTTCTTTCCTTTCATGGAGATCTAAGCGTTTTAGAAGAACTGCGCCATACAGCATGTAGCCTACAATACAATACTTATTGTAAAACCACATGTGTGGGTTGAATGCAAGCAGAAGTGGGACAGCACAGTTGGCAGATGCAAGTGCACAAGGGCAAAAGCAATGCATTTGTGTAGGCTTTATGCCTAGCACGGAACAATAGCTCATTAGGTTATAATGACTACATGCAAAATTACAGTAGCCACGGCACGCGGATCGTACGTTTGGGCAGGTGCACTGGTTGAGCGCGCGCAACGGTCGGCTCAATCGGGTGAAAAAATAAACTACACACTTGTAGGATCTTTGTACTTAACCGGGGTAGGCCAAATCCAAACATTTGGTAAGTGTTACAATTTCAACATAAATCTCAATACCATTTTCAATCATCGGCATAAAATAATTTGAATTCTGTGTTGGTTATTTCCCCTAGTTTAGAATTATGGTGGAAATTATATTGCCAAAGTCATCACATGTATGCTACACGCGATGGCTTTAATTTCCACAATAATGAAACATTGTGAATTAACCCCCTAAGTAAAAGCAATAGGCCATGTGTTTGTGTTTAGGCCTTAGTCTGTATGTTTCCTACAGAGATACTGTTTTTTCAAGGGTTAGGGTTAGGGTACAATATTCATTCTTGGGGGATTTGGGGGTTCATTCTTGGGGGATTTAATCACAATGTTTCTGCAGGCCTATTCTACTCTATTCTACTCTTAACACAAAAGTTGGATAGCAGCTCTGTACAATAACCATTGAAACTATGCTTCTTCTTGGGTTCTATAAAAAGCCTGACAACAGGAAGCAAAATAAGGAAACGCCACATATTAACTATTCACCATGTGATGATGATGCCTATTCAAAGTCTATTAGAGTTCATTCGCAGAAGCAGAATGTATTCACATTATGTGGCTGAGTTACTACCACGTACCACTAATAGTCTAATTAATGTGTAATTTAAATAACACACTGACAATGTATATCTATTATGAAATATCCCGACCAACAGTTTATCAATAATCATTGCATCCTGCTAGCTTAACAAGTTAAAGCGTAGATTGAGATCTAAAGTGTAACATGAGCGATCCAGAATAACACATTATAATTGTCTCTCTACAGTGAAAATGTCAGTTCATGACAGCTCATTCGTCCATTACATCCAGTGGATTGTCTACATCCCTACATTAGTGATAGGCCTCCCCCTCAACCTGGCTGCCTTGTGGCTGCTTGTCTTCAGGATTCGCCGTTGGACCGAGTCCACCGTGTACCTCACCAGCCTGGTCATCAATGACAGCCTGCTCATCTTCTCACTGCCCTTCAAGATGCATGCCTACAACAGCACCTGGGCACTGGGCAGGGGCTTCTGCACCTTCCTGGAGAGCCTGGTCTTTGTCAACATCTACGGCAGCATTATGCTGACTGCTTGCATCTCGGGTGATCGCTACATGTCTCTGCAATTCCCATTCAAGTCAAAGCACCTGCGCTCACCCCGCAAAGCCACCTTGGTGTCCCTGATACTGTGGGTGATGATGTTCTCCGGAACAACGGCTGTCTATGACCTCCATGGGGAGAACAGCACCAGCACCTATGCTGACAACATCACTTGCTTTCAGGGATTCTCAGACCACACCTGGAGTAAGCTGTGGATCATCATCCTCATGGAGACAGTGTTTTCTGCCAGCACCGTCGCCGTGGTGTTCTTCTCCGTGCGCGTGATGCAAATTCTCAGGAAGATGCGTCGGCGGAACCCACTGGACGAGAAGCTGCGGAACAACAAGTCGGTGAAGATCGTCCTGAGCAACCTGGTGGCCTTCCTACTCTGCTTCATCCCCTACCACATGTTGGCGCTCGTCTACTTCCTAGCCAAGAACAGGAAGGCAGGCGACTATGTCATCGTGCCCCTGAGGAACTTTGTGCACATCAGCACCTGCATGAGCAGCATCAACTGTCTGACGGACGGCATCTGCTACTACTTAATCCTGAACGAGAGTCTTCTGTCCGCCCGGTCGGAGAGGATGAGGCTCTCAACCCGAGGGGACATAGGGAAGCACAGCGGAGAGCAGGCTCCACAATTGACACCTTGTAAACAGAACAAAACCTTATCTCTCAAAGTGTAGACATACAGTATATAAAGGGTTACACTTATTCAGCCTCAGAGTGCAGAGTGAAGACTGTTTCGAATATGGGTGCAAAATAAGTTTCATCTGAGACTAAAAAAGACTCTTTAGTAAGAAATGTCTAACTTGCATAACATTACAGTCATTTAGCAGACGCTTTTATCCAAAGCGACTAACAATAATTGCATTTAACGTAGGAAAAGCCAATGTACTACTACTTGCCAGAACTCACAAGTGCATCTTCCTTCTAAAACAAGAGACTAAAAGCATAATCTAGTGCTGAAGGCAAAGTGCAATCTAAAGTACAGTGCAATACAATACAATACAATAAAATACAATAAGTGCTTAGGAGGGAGGATTGTTGTAGTACTTCTTGAAGAGATGAGTCTTGAGCCTGCGACGAAAGATGGGCAGCGACTCTGCTGTCCTGACATCAGTGGGCAGTTCATTCCACCACTGCGGGGCCAGGACAGAGAAGAGCCGTGACTGTGCATAAGTGATATTGGGAAGTCATCAAACTGTCAGCTGTATGATTCAGTTGTAAGGCCTATTCACAAAGACGAGGCAACTCTTTAAAGAGCTGATAGCCCAGAAAGTTCCAATTGACTACCTGATCTGATCAGCAAACTGCAAATAATGATCAAGTACTGAATATTTGTTCATATTGGATAGGATCTTGTGTCGGCACAATGTTCTGTTGGGGGCCTCAAACCTTCCTGTTTGTCTAACAAGGCCCTACCATGACGATGTACACAGTATGTGGAAAATAGTACTCAGTAGTACCCAGGTTACATTTTCTCTAAGGAAGTTACACGTACACATACAACCACCCCGATTTCCTGTTTAATAAATTTGCATCTCTCACACAAACAGATCAACCTCTTTTTCACGGTTCTCTAGAAGGAAGCCACATGTAGTGAGCCGAGCTCAGAGCCAATTTCACCAAAACCCAGCTGTGTGAGGATAATATAACATACCATCTTGGGAACTTTGAGCCATTAGGCTTGAGAAGCATTGGTTCTCAAGGCTACTTACTTCTATCTTGTGAACCATGACTACCGACTCTTTTGAGGGGAACATTATGGACATGAGGTACATGGTCTCTGCAGTGGTTTATGGCTCTGTGGGTCTGTTGGGACTGCTGCTCAACACAGTGTCACTACGCCATCATGGGCTCAAATCCTCCTGCATTGTCTTCATGTTTCACCTGGCTTTGTCTGACCTCCTGCTGGTGCTTTCCCTGCCCACATGGGTCTACTTCTATGCCACCGCCACCTGGCCCTTCAGCACAGGGGTCTGCTGCACTGCCACCATGTTCTACCGTAATAACATCTGCTCCAGCATGTTCTTCATCACCTTCATCGGCCTGGACAGGCTTCTGGCTGTGGTGTACCCTCTGAGGTCAAGGCACCTGCGCTCCACTTCCAATGCATGGAAAGCCTCTATCATCGTGTGGCTCTTGATACTGGGGACCTCCATCCCAGAGAGCCTCGATTTTGTCTACGATGTAAAGGCTCAGAATGTGACTAGGCCTACCTGCTTTGAGTTAAGTGTTCGCCCTCCCAAAACGATTGCTTATTTGCAAGCAGCTATTAACCTCGTCTGGCTGGCAGTCAATGTGGTGTCCACAGCCATGGTGTTTTGGACAATGCGCAGGAGTCTCAGTGATGCTGCACATGTCAACAACAAGATGAATGTCATGCTACTGTATGCCTTGAATGATGTTTGTTGATGTTTGTCATCTGCTTTTTGCCAATGACCATAATTTTGATTTTTGATGGGGGGAAGAACCAAAATGCCATAATGATAGCAATCTGCCTTGCGAGCGTCAACTGCTGCCTGGACCCCATGTTATACTACTTTTCTCTAGATGCTTTCTGGAAGAAAAAAGAAGGATCAGAACGTTATGGTCTCTCTCCCAAGACCCATGAATCTGCTGGAAATTGACTTTGCATGGTAAAAAACAGAGCCGCTGTGGGGGATGTCAACAATGTGAATTTGTAGAAAATTATTGTAGAAAATATTTGTTGCAGTTGAAATTTTCATTGTTAAATGTATTTGGTTCACTGATTATTTCCAGATATTTGTATAATCAATCAATAACAACAACCATAATCATAATAATAATAATAATAATAATAATAATCAACCGAATGTGTGATATTCCTTTGTAAATATTTTGATGATATATTTGATGTATAAAGCACCAGTCTCCAAATGTTACATTTTGCCTCCAAACTTTTGGTGTCACATGATCCATGTACCTTAAGCCCAAAAGTGAAGGTTCCCCACACACTGGCTAAGCTTGCAAGTAAAACACTTTTATTGTAGTAATGCTTCGGTTCTGATGCTTGATGAAGGTCAAAGGACTGGAACGTTGAACCTTCTTTTTTTTATGACAGCCTGTACTGTACATTTGGAATAGTGTAAAGAGCCAGTAAGAGTTGGAAGACCCACTTTATTGACACCAAAGTGAGAATAGAACTATTTGCACAGACACCTTTGAAATAGAGCCCTTGCCTATCACTTACTGTATATTCACAGAATATTGTTGACATTTAACTCTCTGTTCTGATCTGTGCTGAGGTAAAGTGAACACTCCCAGTGAGCATTTCTACATTGATTAGACGTTGAAAGCCATCAATCTCAAGATGTCCAAGGACCGCTAAAACATGGTCCAAAATGAAAATTGAGAAGATTTTTTTTAGGTGGGCAAGCTTGCAGAAGCTAGCCCAACTTGTGAAATTCCCACTATTTCTTTCTTTCTTTCTTTCTTTCTTTCTTTCTTTCTTTCTTTCTTTCTTTCTTTCTTTCTTTCTTTCTTTCTTTCTTTCTTTCTTTCTTTCTTATTCTAGTTCTTCCCAGTTGTTTGGCCCTTAACTACTTCTTCATACTTTGTGCTAGAAACTTCATTCAAAGTTTAAAATGTTCATCATCTTTAGCTCTTTAACGGATCCATTCAGATTTTTTATATTTTTTATAGTTTTTTAGAAATTTAACTTTTAAAACTATTTTTTGTCCTATTAAAACTGCTTGAAACTGCTTTTGGAATGTTCAGAAACTTTATGTTTTTAGAGTGGTGGCAGCAGTTGCTTTGAAAATATTCACACATTTTGTAAACTGCTGGCACTCCTACAGTTTTGACAGCTCACACACATATTATACATCAAAACATTCACACAACTGTGCTGATTCGTACAATGTATCTAAGCTGTGTGACTTATAGTTTTCACGGTATGATGATTTGTTCGGCAACTGCGCTCCCCATTGAAACGTATGGTGCCGCACTTTTGAGCTGCTAATTTTGCATTTTTACCCTTTGTCTAACTTGTCGCCATGCCTACAGTGTTTAAGCTATACAGACATATTATACATAGACATTTTCTGCAAGTTCTCAGGATTCCTATGGTGTCAATATATAAGCTGTAACATTTATAGTTTTCGCGATAGAGCTGTCTGAAGCGGACCATGTCTAGGATCAGAGTGTCAGTTGGGATTATAGTGGTGGCAGCTGTTGCTTTTTTTGAATTTGTGTGCATGTGCAGCCTCTCTTAAAGGTACAAGCACCCTTTTATAACTAATGTGATAGCACAGAACTCAGCCAAAGTGGAATAGAGACACATGATCTTCACTGGTGGGGGCCGGTAGGTAGCCCGGAGAGGAGTACACCGTCCCTGACTGGCTATGACCAAAAGGGGCGGAGCCTCGCCACCACGCCACTATTCACACCACAGAACTCACTTTTCAGCCCCTGAGTGGGCTAGAGACACACAGTCTTCAATGGTGGATGCATGGAAATTGCCCGGAGGTCACTGTACTGTCCCCGACTAGCTGTGACCCAAGGGGGCGTGGCCTAACCAACACACCACTATCCATGCCACGGGCCTCACAACTCAGCCCTTGAGTCGGCTAGAGACACACGGTCTTCACCGGTGGAGTCAGGTAGGTGACCCGGAGAGGGGTACACTGTCCCCGACTGGCTATGACCAAAAGGGGCAGAGCCTCGCCAGCACGCCACTATTCACGCCACAGAACTCACTTTTCAGCCCGAGTGGTCTAGAGACACACAGTGTTCAAAGGTGGATGCATGGAAATTGCCCGGAGGTCACTGTACTGTCCCCGACTAGCTGTGACCCAAGGGGGCGTGGCCTAACCAACACACCACTATCCATGCCACGGGCCTCACAACTCAGCCCTTGAGTGGGCTAGAGACACACGGTCTTCACCGGTGCGGGCGGGTAGGTGGCCCGGAGAGGGGTACACTGTCCCTGACCAGCTCTGACCTGAGGGGGCGGAGTCTCGCCACCATGCCACGGACCCCACAATACCGCCCGTGAGTGGGCTAGAGACGCACGGTCTTCGCCGGTGGGTTCATGGAGATTGCCTGGTCCGTAGTAGTACTAGCAGTAGCTGTTACATACAGCTGCAGCAGCTAGCCCACCTCACATTTTCTCCAGGAAATGTACTTTCTAGATTGAGGTTGTTGTTTTAACATCAACATTAAACGCCATTTCAACATGCAATATTAATCAGAATTTAATCAATAAAGACAAACTATACACAGTATAAGCATCACATGTGTCATGCAACTACATTTCTACATGCCCTGCATCCTGTCCAGGGGGATGTGCTGGCACGTAGTTAGTCATCAGAGATCCAACCAAGGCCCCAAGTGAGAAGTCATATTTATTGTAATGTTACATCCAAAAAAACAAGACAACGGTGTGGTCAATGTAACATTTGAAATTAAGCTCCAATTCACACTTTATAATGTATGAAGAAATATTGATACAGAAGAACTACTGAGATAGTACATCCTGAAAGTAGTAAAATGAAATAGAAATTAAAGAAAAAGTTCTACATCTTAAGACAAATATCAACAAATAAATAAATAGAACAATCCTGCAACTTAAGTAGAAAGGATCCTATTGCAGGGTCAACTTCTCCCCCTACAACCTGGGTATGCTTCAAGTGGTCTGCCATCATGTCAATTATTGTCCCCCACCCAGCGACAGCCGAAGGGGGGGGACTTTAGGTTGGCCGGTGTCACGTTGTGAGTGAGTGAGTGAGTGAGTGAGTGAGTGAGTGAGTGAGTGAGTGAGTCTGTCAGTCCCCCTGTAGTACCAGAACCCACCACAAAAGGGGTGCCTTTCCAATTAATTTTTCCATTGACAAGTACATTTATATTTTTACAGCAAAAACTATGCTTGGTGTCTCAGTATAGTCTCAGACAGGTTTACTCTGGAAATCATGTACTTTCTTCATCCACAGAAAGTAGAGCTTGAGGTGTTTAGTAGAGCTAGATATGTCTGTATTTCAACATTCATTATAGGACATTAGACCATACAGGTGCATGGACTTGTTTACCCACTAGATGGATACGTTATACTCTTATTCACTCTACCATGGTTTTTTAGAGAGCTTACTTTGGTCAATCATTGATACACATGATGTGACATTAGGAGCGCTAGATATGTCTGTATTTCAACATTTATTATAGGACTTTTAACAACTAGTGAATGTTGCACCAAGGGTCATGCCTCTCGATTCCAGATTGCCGGCATGCTATATAAAATCACACATTATGCTGTCTTTCTTTGGTTCATTATAAACAAACAAAGCCAGAAAATTGAGGGGTCTTCTATAGGGCAATATAGTGGGATCTCTGTATAAAAACGTCTTATTAGAAGCAGGGGGCTTGATACCACAAGGGAACATGCATAATGGGTGGGGGACAACATGTTTACATGTGTTCAGTGTGTACTGTGTACCTGTAGACTGAGGTGTGATAACTCTCCTAAATCCTTCAAGTCTTCATCCTTCACCATATAATCGCTTCACAGTATAACTGTGCTAAACTTGAAGCTAGTCATGTCTAGCTTCAACTAGAAATGCCCATTAAAAAGTTTTTATTAAAAGATTATTCTTTTTTGGGGGGGGTTATTGCATTCGAATGTGTATAGTTATAAACATATCCATAAATTCAATTATTTCTCAAATTACGTAGGCCTACAGTATATGAAGATAGACTTCCGAAGATGTGATGCCAATCATGGAACAGGTTAAAATCTATCAAAGAAAGATGATGTAATGTCTACACACAGCCCAAAAGGAGCCGAGCCTGGCTCAGATTTCAACCACATACAGTACTGCATCATTTTCTGAATTTTGCTCAAATTGTTCATACTACTTCTGCGCCTCTCCCCAATTCTTCTAACTATTGAGGCCACAGGTACCTTTCCATTCCCAACCTCAACAGCATCCTTCGTTTAAAGTGAGTTAGACACTTTACCCTAGTAGTGCCATTGACAATGCTTCCTGTCATATAGCCAACTGAACAATAATCATTTGCATGATGCAAGCTAAAGCAAGGATGTCACTGCATGGGTTTTTCAAACGTGATCAATTCAAACAAGAGCACACAGGTTTTCACTACTTTATTGACATACATTTTTTCACCAGCAGACAAAATATACAGATAATGAAAAGTATTGTTCAACATTTGATATAATGATAAGCTCCCTTTCAGTAGTAATAACTTTAGTCCAGTCTCTGACTGTAGACTAAGGCTTTAAACATGGCCTAATGAAATATTCTAACAGTGCAGTTTATTTTCCTTAAACATACATGCAAAGATAAATAAAGACAGAGTATTCTAAAACAATTCACAGAAGCATTGAACAGGAGGGGTGCAAAAAAAGAGAGATGCTCCCTCCCAAATGAGAGAAAACTGGATGTATAGAAAGGCGGAGAGTTCAAAACATGATTTGACATTATTTTACTTGATTTCACATGAGAGGTACAGCGTGGCTGAACTGAATATCTGGTGCATTCATATTCATACACAGATAAGCGAAGAGGAGTAAGTGGTCTTTTACAAGAGTGAGGAGGCCTTGGGTACGTGATTGCTACTGTGGGGAGGAACACACACAAACATTTACCCATTTAGACCCATACAGCCACTCAGTCTAACACCCAACTTATAATTCACTTTGCTGTTACTGGTAAAGAAAGCACCATGTGCCTTCTTACGTGACATACCTAAAGAATTGAGCGAGGAAGGGAGCAGCGGAAGACAGAAAGGAGCAGGAAGTGAAAGAGAGAAGACTCAAAAGCCACAATGCCACAAGCCTAATGCCACAGTTGAACATTGGGGGTTCATGTTTGCTGAGAGAAGCAGGTTTCAATGCCTTAGCACAGGGTCATGTTACAGAACACAAAGGGACACAGTAGTCTCCAAAGGAAGACAGTAGTCACCTTGACAACGCATGGAAATTGTGGTCTCCCTTGACAACAAAGGGCGTCACGAAATTCCCATAAGTGGAGAAGGTCTTCATAAGATAATTCATTACTGGCTGAAAGATTCTGCTACATGGACCATTTGGAGTTCAAGAAAAGAAGAACATAAATTATTGCAGCAAACACAATAACATAAATTATTGCAACAAACACAATGTTTTGATAATAAAACTAAACAAAAACTCATATCAAGTGCAACTGAAACATAAATCAGCATAAGGGGGCTACAACAGCCAGCATAAGGGGGCTACAACAGCTGAAGAGGAGGCTGTGTGTTGGGGTAGAATTGGGGGGCATTATGATTGGCGGCAATGCACTTAGTCACAGATGACCGTCTCCACCACAAATGTATTCTCAAAGTGACGGATGCGGTGGCAGTTCTTTGCTTCGCGTTTATTGATGCCTGCATTTCGGTAAGAGAAAGAGAGAGAGAGAACATGTTTATAAAACTACAATTCCCTGAAAATGGGAGCTAGTCTGGATTTCAATCAACATCACCACCCATCACTGACCAATAACATTACTCTCAAACCAATCTCTTAAATACCTGAAACCAGATGACCACAAAATCCTTTCCTGACCACCTCTATTTCCAAACTCTAACCCAAATCAACCCTCATATCATATCAAATCTCCTAATATATTTGCCCCTGGCATTCTTCAGCACCCCGCCCACCACCACCCCCTTTTCCCCGGCCTACCCCACCCCTTCGACTCACGTCTACGGCTAGCACGGTGCTTCAGGCGGTACGTGTCCTTGCCGTTGCACAGGCGGTAGATGAAGGGCCCCAGCTGGTGCATGTTGTGCACCCTCCCAGTTACCACCATCTCCTCATGGATGATGTAGGTTTGGGGCAGGTATGTTCCCTTCTGCCGGGGGGGGGTCCAGAGAGAGAGAGGTTGAAAGGACAGAGAGAGAGAGCGATATGTGAACAGATGTTTTCAGGTCAGAGAGATGGGGAGAGTGTCACCAAGGATTTGGTGTTTCTCAAGCAAATAAGTCAGTAAATGTGTCTATGAAATGGTGGATATGAGATGGTAAATTATGAAATGAGATGGTGATAGTTTACACTAGGGGTGGGGACAAGCTCAACGTTACCTTGACGTTGATCATCAGTTCCCAGAGGTTCCGTGGGGGCATGACGATCGTGGTGTTGAGCTGGATGACGTAGCACTTGTCCAGAGCTATGTCATGGTATGCAGTCAAGCCCTGGACACACAAACGACACAGGGACAGGTTAAAGGAGCAGTCCACAAAACCTTTTATGTGTGTGCGCACGCGCAAGTGTTCATCCACGTCCCTCCTCACCCTGTGGAAGTCGTGTATGATGTCGGCGGGGTCGCTCCCTCCAAAGTGGGGCACGGGAACGCTGATCTGTTCGTAGTTATCCTCCAAGTAGATCCCCACGTTCTCCTCCAGCTCCTGACGTCCGCGCAGCGGGGCGTACACAGAGTCCTCGTACAGAACCCGGCAGTGGAATAGGTTCTCCTCAGGATTCTGGGCCGCACAAGTAAGTATACAGCCGGAGAAGAGAAGAGGTGAAATAAGGAGAGGAGAAAAAAACAGAGTTGGTTTGTATTTTTGTTGACTGTTCCTTAAATCTGTCCCTGTCTGTGTAAGAAGTCTAATAATAGAGATGTAACCATGCGGTATCCCTATGGTCTTACATGAGGTATAAAGTAGTAGCGGTAGACATAGATGGAGGCCAGCACCAGGCCGGACATGAATACCACCAGACCGAAGGTCAGACAGCACAGCCCGTTCAGGGGTGACCTCTTAGAGCGCAGGGGCAGGACCAGCTCCTCCACATCCTGGAGCAGAGAGACACAGAGAGGTTTACACACACACACACACACACACACACACACAGACACAGACACAGACACAGACACAGACACACACACACACACGTCCTCTTGAAGTAGCATGCGAACACACACACACACACACGCACACACACACACAAACCGAGTCCTGATAACGAGAATTGCAAGATAAGGGTAAAGTTCTATCTCAGGATTCAGCTAAAAAAAAAGGAGTACCTAGTTACTCATTATACAATCATAACATGAGGGCAAAATAGAAGGCCTACTCTTCAGGCAACATCATTCTCACATTGCAATGGAAGTGTGGATGCTCAAGAAGCGTTCGGTACAACATGGGGACAACGTAGCAAGACGATGTGTAATGAATGCCTAACCGCCTCCAGTCTCACACTCCATCTGGCACTGCCATGTGCTCAACCTCGGCTGGCAGGATGGCACGATTGGCACCAAGCATACCATAGTCATCCCCTCACCACTCACACATCCATGGATGAGAATTACACTACACTACTCTCTACCCTGTATGTGCTACTATGTGGGTGGGTGTGTGGGACACGCAAGTAAAATGATCAAGTCAGGATAATCCTGTCCCTTCTCTGATAAGTCTAACTACAGAGACCTTTCTGTGTGGAGTTTGCATGTTCTCCCCGTGTTCGCAAGGGTTTCCTCCCAAAAGAACCCAATGCGAAAAACATGCAAAAGAACAGATCGCTAATGCTGTCCATCCCTGACGATAACAGACAGGAGCACCTGGTTGGTCCCCAGGTCCATGCACGCTGCCTACCGTCTGCTCCCAGCTGCCCTTGGGGGAAGGACTACGGGCTGGGTTAAGATCAGGAGAGAAATTTCATCTGTGGATATTCTTATCATTACGTGTGTGTGTGTGTGTGTGTGTGTGTGTGTGTGTGTGTGTGTGTTTCGGCGTTACAACCTCACCTCCAACCATGTGATGCTGTTCACTGTGTGATGAATAAAGATGTTTTGTCTCAAAACAATAAATGTATTCTTAGCTGTGGATTTAGCCTCATATGGTCTCATTCTCTCGGGATTTAAAATAGATTTGAAAGGTCCTTGAAAATATGCTGAATAATCAATGCTTGAAAAATATGATTTTGAACAGATTAGTTGCTATTCTAAAATGCAGAGACAAGATTCAAAGCCGAAGGGTAACGCGCGCGCGCGCGTGTTCCCCACTGAGACAGATAGCTCCTTGTTCGCATGCCTCCTACATAATTAGATGTGACGTGCTTTTACACCGACTGAGTGAACGTGTGACACAATGAGAGCTGTCTATATTCTAGCACTTCATCATAGCAAATGCCAATAGTAGCAGCAACAATAGCCTACCATGAAGTGGTATTTATTGCCTCAACTCTTCACATTTTCATGGTAGCCATCCTGCAAAGGACAGACAAATCTGTCGAAGTGGGATAGGGGTGGTTTTGAGCAGCATCAGAAGTTATGAGAACTCCCTGACTCTGATTATGAAATCATAAGCATAGCCTAGCCCTATTTCATCTGCTATTAATGCAGAATTTTCATTTCCCCTCTTTCCAGCACATTACCACTTTTTTTATTCAAACCACATCATCCTTTGGTAGAATAACCCTTTTCATTTTTACTTCGGCAGTTCCTTGGTGTAGGCTAAGCTAAATGGCGATGGATGTAACGCTCCTGCGGCCCGTCGGTCCAGGTATCGGAAATAAGGTGCAGCCTACAAAGCCAAGGGTCGCATGCAGCGCAAGCATAACCTAGCTTCCATTTGGAAGGTTTAGATATCGTTATAGGGTTTGCTAAAGGATACCCATCGACGAGAAGGGACTTTACATTCATGTTGCAAAACACAATACAATATTTCTTCAACTCACCGTAGGATGGGGAATGAGAATTTCGCTCTTGTCGCCATCATTCTCCTTCTCGACTTTCTGTCCCGCGACGGACTGGAAGGTGATCTTCACCATGACTGCTGTTGTCAAAGCCTATTAAATGTAAATAGCCTACAGCACCACCGCTTGAAACCGTATTTATCTCCTGACACTGGTGTTAAGCTACAAACTGTAGATACAGTGTAGCTGTTTTGTCTTAGTCGACCGGAAGCAGTGTTTTTTTTAACCCGCTTTAAAGGGACAGATACTTGGATCGTGCTTGAACGTCAGCTGGGTCCTTTGCTATCTGCAGGACTATAGGATAGGTATCTGCTTATATATCTTTGTTGAGTACATGTCTGTATTGTTTGTATATTTGAAACTTGTTCAATAAAAAAAGAATGGAAAAAAGAAGGACTGTAGGTCAAGATAGGACTAGTGTGTTCAAGTGTTCTTGCTCGCAGAAGTGCGTCACTCATGGATGTAGGCTATTAATAGAGGTGTCAGTACACTGAGTAGGGTGTGTGACGTGTGCTCCGAAGTGAGAAAGGGATATGGTAGTGATAATTGAGGTATCATATAGTCTATTAGGTTTATTGAAAAAAATGAAAAATCACTGAGAAAAAAAATGAGTCACTCATAGCAATTTCAGGGAGGCGGTGAGTGGCAAATAAAATCCAGTGAAAGTAGCTCAGATAAACTATATTGAGTACCCAGAAGCTCTCACTACGGCAAGAACCAGCAAGGGGAAAACATACAACTTTTAGCAAAAGCAAATAATGACATTTTGACAACAGGTTAAATTTACTCAAAATGTTTTTCCTTTATTTCAGTTTTAGATTGTAGGGACCAAAAGCCTTTTTGACATTTCTGAAAGCCCCCACACGCCTCAGTGTGCTGGAACAGGAGTCAAAGCTAAGCCATATCACAAGTTCAGTTCCACATCTCAATTCTCTTTTTTTTTTTTTTTTATATTTTGAGAAAAAAATTCCAGTACAACATCCTTTGTAGAGTATCACATGCAGCCAGTAGGGGAACATGCAATTATCACTGTGCACTGAGGAAATCTGGACTTTTTGCGTATTAGGCCTACTGTTGATTGTTTGCTTGATGACATGCCTGACAGTTTACTGGGATGTGTGGATGTGCTTGGTAATTCAATAGTTCAAGCACTTTGCTAAACATTACCGACCGTGCCATTCGCTGCAAGTAAACAGGTTTCAGTTGTGCCATTTTAGGTACTCAGCCAATCAACTTCATCCCTTATCAAATCAATGCCACGGTTTCAAAATGGCAGATTTGCTATACAATGAAAATAAAAAAATCCCCAGACCACTAACTGACCCACAATGCTTTGCACTCTGCTGTGTAATTGTACTGGAATTTTAACCCCACTGTAAACGGCTCAAATTTTAGGAAAAGGGAAAGAAATAGAAAGAATGTGCCTAATTACCAAAGTGCCTAATTACCAAAGTACCAAACTTCATGACACGTTCACCTCTGAAGCACACTGGATATGGTGCCACACCACACTCCCACAACACCTGCGAAGCAGTGAAATGAGAATCAACCACAGAAAATTAGTGGAAGGGGTCAGAGAACTATATTCTCAAACGCCTCTCACTGACCCCCATCTACATTCCAGTTAGGAGATTACTGGCTGCTCAGCACCCCACAAAGTGCACACACACAGGCTTCATGTTTCTGTTAGCACTCCCTCCCTACTCATACTATCCTTGCATACCTGCATGTGTTTTAGCAGTCTGACCTACTCAAATAAAGGATGAAAAAGAAAACAGAGGATTGAGAGATCCAGGCTAATAGCGCAACATTCCTCCGCTGTACAAATTATGTTCTAAAGGTTAGACGTGAGCTGGCCCTGAAGTTATGTACAAAGAAAAAAAACAGCAACCATTTCTCAGCAGTAAAATAAAACAAATATTTACTTATCTTTTTCGGATTTTACGGTTTTAAAAATTAATTTGAGTACAATTGACCAAAAACGTGATGTTTAAGGTAATATATATATATAATATATATTCATGTCAATGAATGAGCAAAAAAAGGCATATGTACATGTTCACCCTGACCCAGACAATAAAGAAACCTAACTCAGGTTGTACCAAAATTAATATCTTAGCATACCCACCCTCCCACCCCTACACATGTGCTGCACACAGGAGCTACATGGTTCTGTGTAATGCCGTTCACAAGCCCCTCCCCCATTTAAAAAGCAGCACTGTTGCTTTATTCAATGAAGGCATAGATACAAGTTGTAGCTGGTACTGCGATGCACATGCATTTTGGAGTCTGTGGCACTGTAACTTCTGGGTAGGTCATCTGAGCCAGCCATGGATCGGGTACAGCCATGGATCTTTCACATTTCAAGGCATGCAACCAATACCCACCAACCAATGTTCACTTGCTAGTACCTTCCATCACAAGGTTTATGCTGATATTCATGGTGGTTTGTGTTTGTGTGTTCGTGTGTGTGTGTGTGTGTGTGTGCGCGTGCGTGGAAGTCTGCATAACACTTCAATGTAATGGATTTCATATTATCTACTTGTTTAAAGGACTTCAGTTGTTTTGTTAAGGAATAGCTTCCACATCTCATAATGTGCAAGAAAGCAGCAGCATTTAGTATTTTATCATTTTCTTTTGAAAGAAATCTGTTAATTTTAAATTGGGAAAAAACGTATGTTGAACAGCAGAGGAGCAGGAGACTTCCTGATGAGTTGATATGGGACACATTGCATTTGTTGGTTTCCTCATCTGTTCATAAACCAGAACAGCAGCTGCTGATGGGTCCGTTATCCAGATGCTGTCTGTAGGTTGTCCAGACATTTTCCTGGGAGCCCCCCCATCCTCCCCTCAGGCCTCCTGTGGGGCTGGCCTCTTCAGGTCCCTGATCTGTTTGACCAGGTACGTCTTTTCATCGTTGAACTGTTCGTCCTCTGTTCTGTCGTTCTGGAACTTGCTGAGGAACTCGATGAGTTTGGTCTGGTTCTTCAGCAGAATGTCCAAGATGGGCTGGCTCTTGTTCGGGTTGGCCACGAACACCTACAAGTAAGGAGGATATAAGAGAGTCAAGTTTCAGTTATAGTTCTCAGGGGCGTGTTCACCTACATTCAGTGTACTTTAATCAGGATCCAAATTAATATAGAAGTTAAACACAATACGGAACAGCCAATTGGCACTGATCTGTAGAATGACATGCTCAAGTAATGTGGAGTTATGTGTAGTAAATGCTATACAACAAAGGAGTTAGTGAACGCCTGCACTTCTCCTGTCAACTTCACCTTGAAGACGTGGAAAGCCTCAAACTGGATGTTACGGCTCTTATCTCGTAGGAGGTTCATCATGAGCTTCAGGTTCTCCGGCTTGCTGATGTATTTCGTCATGATGGTGAAATTGTGTCGGTCGAGGAGAAGCTCCCCCAGCAACTGGAACATTTCAAATCAAATCAAACTTTATTTATATAGCACATTTCATACACAGAGGCAACACAATGTGCTTTACAGAGAGCAATGGGAGGGTGGGCATAGGTCCCACCCCTGCATATTCCAGAGGGAAGCAAAAAAACTGTTTCACATATACATATGTGAAACTGAACATATAGAGCAGTAAACAGGGGCTAGATACTTCATAAGAGAGACATGACTTAAGTCAAGTCAAAACAACATTAAATATTTATTGCAATTATGCATGCTTTGACAGAGGGGAAAACACAATAATTTCAGTCCATGTCTTATAGAGAAAAAAAAAAGTGTGGATTTGGTTTCAGCGAAAACTTTTGAGAACTTAACATTCAAGGCTTGTGACGCAGAAGGAAAGAAACTGGGAAGGAATAAAGACAAGGGTCTGGTACAGTGTCCAGGCCCACTCTATCCACAAGATGGCGCTCCACTGACCAGCTCCAGAGTGAAATTCCCCGAAACCCAATACCCATGTTCAGAGACCCCCCCACCCCCTATTAATAGTCCACTAAAAGAGACATACATCTTCAGCATGAGACTGGTCTACTACGACAGGACAAAGTGCCATGACCCTTACCTTGAGGGATTGCCTTTTAGTCACGTAGTTCTCTGAGTGGAGCAACTTCTCGTATTCACTGAAGAACTGGAGAGGGAAAGAACAACAACAACAAAAAGACCGTATCATGCTGCTGGCTGTTTCAGAGATAATTCTTCTGTGCCTCGTTTGGATAGTCAATGACAAGAAAATGAGTCATGTTCCCAAAAAGATTGACAGAGGCCTTTGTTTACAGAACAGTGTATCATGTCCCCCAATAACTGGTTTTGTATCAATAGGAGAGAGGCTGTAGTGCCATGATGATATTCATTTCTGGCACTAGCGTTGTGCTAATCTACCTGTAGTGTTCCTGGTGAACTCAGAACAATCTCAGTGACCTCGGTCAATGCTTAACTTCTCTCCTGTGGCTGATTGCATTTCTGTAATCGTACACAAGAATCGTAGAGATGCAGGGCCAAATTCCACACTACAATCACTTACCCTATCGTAATGCTGCTCCAGAAACTCTGCACTCAGAAGCTTGTGTCTCGTGAGCAGATCCTAGAGGAGAACACAAAGGCCGCTGATGAGATCAAAGAATAGGTCACGACATGCAAGGTTCTGAGGTTCTGAGGTTTAAGGTATCACCCTCCTGAGAGGCAGACATTTGAAAACTCACTTTAAAAGTGGCAAATGCATCTGAGGCAATGTCGAACGTAGACATTTCCACGTATCGGAAGAAGTCATAGAACTGCTCTGACAACAGCGTGATCTTGGCCAGCGGCTCGTGTCTGATGCACTCCCTCAGCATGATCCCGCAATTTAGTGCAATTTCTGGAGACTCGTACCTGGGAAGGATATTGAAATGACATGCATCAGTCACAAGAACACTAGCTACGCCCTGGCTTTGATGATCCTAGGGAGTCTTGGTGTGCTCCCTCACCCCTTGAGCAGCATGAAGAGGATGTTCTGCTGAGTGCAGAGGTATTCCACCGTGGGCGTCCGCGTCCCTATCTGGCGTCTCAGGATGTTGTTGAAGATCTGAGCCACATCCTTCTTACCCTGGTGACGGGTTACACACATTAGAAAAATGTATTTGATTTAGATTTCTCGTCCTTCCTAGAGTGAAGCAAATGGTTTCTCAACCATGTTCTGGTTCTTAGGAGTAATTCTGAGCACTCTATCATATGTTTATACTGTCAAGTGCATGTTGTAGTCTGAAACAGATTTGCCAATAAGCACTGCTATGGAATCATTTAATTTCTTATTCAAACACTGTTTTTGAATTTGGAGCTTCCAGACAGCATGAATAGGAAAGACAGATTGCATTTCTGCTGTGTGAAAATGACAGCCAAATGCTTGACGATATGGAGACCGAAAAGAACAAATGGAAATCACACCACATGGTGACTCAGCATGCGATAGGGTGACTCAAGGGAAGTCACACCAGCCACCACACAGCAAGAGACAGACATGTTGTAGAACGAGTCATAGGTATTCAATTCCCTTGACCATGTATGCATAAGCACACAGACTTTATTGTATTATCTTTCTAGTTGAACTTCATTAGTCTTTCCTGATGTCCTTCCTAGATTCCTCTACCCTAACCTCAAAATGTGAAAGGGTGCTTTGGGGGGGACCTCACATTGGATGACCTCCAATGTATTTTGAGAAGTTTTTTTTTTGTTTAGTACTTGGCAAAAACAACATGGGGAATTCAAAACAGACAAGCTGTCTTTCTCTTCATCGAATTTAAAAGTCACACATTCCATTTTACCTCAAAGTCGATGAGCTGCAGGTCTGCTATGAGGGTGCTGAGGAGGCCACTATTGTAGAGCTCCTGAGCCAGCTGTGCCACTGCCTCCGTCTGAGGCTCCTTCTCATTTGTGCCGTACAGGATCTCCTTCATGGCCACCAGACTTTTAGACACCTCCTCTGTGGCCTAGACCGACAGCAGAGGCACACACAAACAAAACACACACACACCAAAACATTTAGCTCTCAAATATAAATTGCTATGTGGCCTGAACTTACACACCCAACACTGTACCGACCTTCAGTGACACACAATCCCAAGCCAGCCTGTATCTGTAGAGCTTGTTTCAGAAAGAAACTAGCAAATATTTGCACTTGGGACTGACTGACATATAGTCTTCTACTATGAAGGGAGAGCTTTGCTCTGGCCAGGTCAAACCTCAAAATCATATCTGCCCATATCTATTTCTTAGCTAACCCTACAGAGCACACCTTTTATTGCCCTATATTCTTATTCTCAGACATTCCAGATAGGGGAGTGACGAGAAGAGCACTTCTTTATACCTTCTCTGCCTTCTTGTCCGAGATGTCGTGCTTCTCCAGGACCGTCATGCTGTCCTTCAGGTTCTTGACAATATCCGCCGGTGACTTGTGGGATTTGCCAAAGGGGAACGGCATGGTGGCGAGTTACCGGGGATGACCAGGCAGCGCACTGTCCACCTATCCACATGGGAGAAGAGAGAGAGACAGAAAATGTTGAACAACTAGAAGAGATGGTGACAGGAGCAACAAAGTGAGAGAAGTAATACCAAACTGTGTGAGAATCATAGTGAGTTGTGTTGTCTTTTGCGCATGTGCTGTCAGCCAAAGGGGCACCCAGAGGCTAATCAGGCGAATGTTATAGACCTCTCCCATAGAAACTAGGGCTAAGAGTTTACCTAGGAACTATTGTACCAGACAGTGTACAACAGAGGCCGCCAATGTACCTACCAAGAGCAATGATTAAATTATGACTCACAATAGGTCATACCAATATTGAGATTACCATCAATTAAAAAGACAAGCCAGGGCACAGTCAAACCTCTGTAGATGACTGATGACAAAATATCGTGGTCTCAATACAGAGAGGTGCTGTTGCAATCTGGATGAGGTCGGTAGGCTGACGCAAATATTCTAGAGAAACTTATACTTGCCGGCAAATAGGCCTGATGAGAATAGGATATAGGCTACGTATGCCTAGAGGCCTAAAAGGTACCGTACCACTCCTTCTGTGAATGAGGTTGTCCCCAGTCCAACATGAAACATTGACTGAGACTGATTGGTGGTTAGTTCTGGTGAATGATTACACAAGCAGGCTACATGTTGCATCTGCATGTAGGTAGGCGTAACACACATAAAGCATATCTTAGCCCTGTAACCCCATTCTGACCCTCTCCCCACACATTGCCAAACCCATCTCAGCTAAACACACAAGGCTCACTCTGAGACTGACACACACACACACACACAACCCTCTATACTTAAGCCTCTTCTCTACATTACAGACCTTTGACACAATGTAGTCTGTAACTGACAGGGCGTTCCCTGCAAAACCATTAATGCATACCATAAACTTGACCAATAAGAGAACAGGGAATGCAGCAGCGAATGCCCGGACCTTATCTAGGTCACTTCACAGGGGGCCCCTATCTGACAGATCCCCTGATCCACCCACCAACCTTCTTTGGCAATCTGTACTCTCTTCCTGGGATCTTCAATTGACCTGCTCAGACCCAGTCCCTGTCCCGGGTGTTTCCCAAAGTTTTGGTATAGAAACTAGATGTGGAAACCTGACCAGGCAGGCCTTACTACACCAAAGGTGACACTCATGTTCTATATCTCCTGTGTATGAGCCTACATGTCAACAATCACATCACAAGTGATACTCTCAGCAGCAGCATTCCCCTTGCTAATTAGATATTCATCTCCTCATTCACCTTTCAGCCTCACCAGGTGGTCAAATCCGCCTTTTTCGAGGGCTACCTAATGCTCGCTAATGGAAACTCACCCTATGGCCCCTCGCTATTAATGACGTTGGGAACAGAGGCACCACAGATGTCAGGTTAAAAACCAGCTGGTTCAGCATCAACGCTAGCTAGATCATCATTAATAACTAAACGCATTCATATAATTGATACAATATAAATAAGGACAAGGTTAGGCAAACACTTCCAAGTTAACAGTTAAAACTTAGAGTTAACAGTTACTCGTATATCCTCTACTTGTAGGTGTTTGTGTCCAACCCGAATAAGAGTTAGTGCTGCTGACGTTAGTCCCGCTAGCAGTCACCATCTCAAAACTACTACAGCCACGCTCCAGACAGTAAACGTTAGCTAACGTTACCTATATTAACATTGGACAATTGGGTCATGAAAATGGTAGAATGTTTCTATAAAGGCTATTGCCAATTATCTTGCTTCACTAGCTTGCGTCACGAAAGTCAACTCCGGTGTGGCGGGTAACTGAACGTTAACACTGCACATTTTTCCTATCGCCAACCAGTCAGTTGGAAGCAGTGCAGATGTATTAGAGCTACTTGGCAAGCAGTGTTTGGTAGCGACAAGTCAGAACGACAATAAATACAACTCGCTATCTGGATAACAACTTCTAGCTAGCTAACGTTAGCGTTAGAAAGAGGCCAGCACCGCCCCTCCTTTCTCATCATGCCATGGAGAAGAAAACAGGGTGTGTGTAATGGTGTGTCTGATGAAAATGTCAGCTAACGTTCATTCTAGCGCCATAGCAAATGGTGGAAAATGCCGTTAATACAGCTAGCAAACGATTTAGTAGCTATCGTTAGCTAGCTGTCGTTAGTGCTCCGAGTCTGAATGTTGTTCGTTGGCTAGCTAGCTTCATTGACGCAAACTAGCTATCTCGCTAACGTTAACTTGCTACGCTACTAGATCGTATTTCAATCTGTGCTGCTCACCAATACAACACAACCAACCTGCCACCTTGCTAGTACTAGCTAGCTCCCTAGAAAGAGTGTGTGGTCGACACCAGAGCCCTCACAAAAACAGGCCCCCTTTAATTTATCGCAAGCTCATCAACCCGACCTCAGCCAGCTAGCTACGATGAATAAATATGCAACCTAACAAATTAGTTAGCTAGCTAGCTACTGTTATGGTACAACTTCTAGACAATTAGCTGGAAAGGCTAGTTGGTTTGAAAATCAAGTCGACGGACCTGCCTTCTAACGTTAGCTAGGCTAGTTAGTTAGCTACCTAGCTATGCCTGTAATGTTAGCAAGCTAACATGCAGTAAGGGAGCGAACTGACAACGTTAACTCGCTAAGGTGAAATAAGTTCTGGTTTGCAGGTGCACTTAGCTTCTTACGGTACGCTAGCTAGCTAATGTTAGCATAGCCACCACAACACTGCGACCCTGCAAGCTTTTGACAGGCCTCGCGGAAAACCAAAAAGATTCGGAGTTCAGCAAACGTTAGCATTGGCTAGCAAGATAGTCGCATATAAATGTCAACAACGTTGGCTAGCTGTAAAATTAGATACTAACGTTAGAGTAACATTACAAAAATCAAACCTTCCAAACTCGATCGTTTCACTCTCCACCGATGAGTCTAGTTTGTGAAATGCAATATAGATTATCAGTCTGACGGGAAACTCCTTTGTTTTCCTTATTTGTCGCCTCCCCTTGTTAGAAACGTTGTGTTGTGTGGCACTCTGCGTTTCCTAGCTAGCTCTTTCTGTGTGTGACTGGGTTAGCAGTGGCAATGTGAGGTTTTCGCTGGTGATATCCAGAGCAGTATCTATCGCCTCCTTCTGGTCGTACCTAGCAATGGCAACTCATGGGTGCAGTCCCACGTCCACATGGAGGCGCTCAAACCCCACGAAGGGAGCGATGTTTGAAACAGACAATAGGCTACTGGTTCCAATAGTTACAAAATAATATTAGAAACCCATTGGCTATTATTGCTTTAAGTTGACAAAATTCGGGAAATGCAAAATGTATCAAAATGTGCTATCTCTCGTCTTCACAAACATTTTAACACCTCACTGGAGAGACATGCCACATAGCCTACCAGCTTGCTTCAAGACCTCAACCATTATCCCTGTCCCCAAAAAACAAGAATCACAGGACTTAATGACTAGACCTGTCGCCCAGACCTTTTTGGTAATAAAGACTTTTGTGTACTGTCCCACCTCAAAACCATCACAGACCCACTCCTGGAACCCCTGCAGTTTGCCTAAAGAGCCAACAGGTCTGTGGACGATGCAGTAAACATGGCCCTCCACTTCGCCCTTCAGCACCTGGACTCTGCAGGAACCTACGCCATGATCCTGTTTGTAGACTTCATCTCCACCTTTAATACCATCCGCCCAGCTCGGCTTCAGGAAGCTCTCCCAGGTGCACGTGCCTACCTCCACCTGCAAGTGGATCACTAACTTCCTCTCTGACATGAAGCAGCATGTGAAACTAGGGAAACACTTCTCTGACCACCAGACCATCAGCACCCCCCTCAAGGCTGTGTCCTTTCCCCACCCTGTATACAAACAGCTGCACCTCCAGTCATCAGTCAGTCACTCCTGAAGTTTGCTGATGACGCCTCCCTCATTGGGCTCATCTCTGATGGGGATGAGTTTGCCTACAGGTGGAAGATTGACCATTGGATGTCCTGGTGTGGCCAAAACAACCTGGAGTTCACTCTTAAGATAGTGGAGATTGTTGAGGATTTCGGAAAGAACCCAGCCCCCCATCCCCCATCACCCTGGGTGACTCCCCAGTCGACTCTGGAGTCCTTCTGCTTCCTGGGCATCATCACCCAGGACCTCTCACCTAGCAGAGGGCAGGCATAGCAGAGGGTGTACTTACTGAGGCAGCTGAAGAAGTTCAACCTGCCAATGCCAATGTAGGTACACTTCTGCACCGCCATCATCAATCCTCACCTCCTCCTCCATCACCATCTGTACTTCCACTGCCAACGACAAGTGCAGACTGTGTAGCATATCATCTGCTCTGCTGAGAAGGTGATTGGCTGAAACCTGCCACCCCTCCAGGACCTACACTGTACGCCTTTAAGGTCACTATAATAACACTACATCTTTATTAGTCACATTCCAAAAGTCCATGTAGCTCTCCAATAGGATCTGCTGTTTTAAGTCAGTCACACGCTCATTCACCTCTCCATTTGCCTGGGGCTGGGTATTGGAACCCCCCCCCCCCCCCCCCCCCCCCCCCCGTCAACAAGACGAAACTGAAGGTGCTCCATCTCACCTCGTCGGCTCGGCTCGTGGCCTGACTGGGGCTACATTTCCCGGCATGAAATATTCACCCAGTCCGGCCCTGGTCCTGGAGAAGCTGGCTCTCCTGGGGCAGTGACTGAAGGCACCCCATCTTCCCAGCCAGGGGCAGATGATTAGAACCAGGCTGTGAACTACAACAACCATCCTCTCTGGCTCTCTTTTGAGACTGGCAGGAGACATTGTTTGGTTCAAGGCAGAGCTCAGAACAGAAGATAACCCATCTTCTCATTCATAGAGCCGTCTAGGGAATCTGGAGCAGCCTCTCACAGACACAGGGGTGGTTCTAGGATACCATGTTGCTGTTCATGTTCAGAAGTCGTGGCTGTAATGTAAGTACAGTACAGATACTGAGGATGACTGTCACCAGATAACAGGCCTTTGTGTGTGTGTGTGTGTGTGTGTGTGTGTGTGTCATCTGTCTGTCGGTCTGTCTCTTTCTCTCTC
Source organism: Borostomias antarcticus (assembly GCF_949987555.1). Classification (NCBI taxonomy): domain Eukaryota; kingdom Metazoa; phylum Chordata; class Actinopteri; order Stomiiformes; family Stomiidae; genus Borostomias; species Borostomias antarcticus. The sequence goes on along the minus strand of NC_140234.1, from coordinate 49,247,757 downwards.
TTTCCCTTTAAGAGTGTGAAATATGTTAGCTTTCCATTTCCTGTGAAATAGCCAGCGTGAAAGGTCAGATATAATGTAACAGTTCTCTTCAGTTCAAGAATATGAAACTATTTAAAGTCACTATGACCTTAAATAGCTTTCAAATTAAAATAATCAAAATAATAATGCACTGTTAATAAGAATAGGAAATATACCACAGCCTATACAGTGGCATAAATAGCCTATAGAACAACATATATCAGTGTGTCAAGGCAGTGGCTACACAGTGTGTAAATAATTGAACAAAACAGGAGAATTAATTAAAGATAGACCATATCATAATTATAATATAATAACCTTTCATGTGCTTTAAATGACAAGCGGCGTGGTTAAAAGACGCATATTTACCAGCCGGTTACTTTAATACCAGTTGCAGTAATGTATAGCTAGCCTATTAAAAGGTTCCTTCTAGCAACAAGCGTTCATTGCAAGACCGTCATCAAACTGTGTCTCCCCAATACAGTGCTGTAAACATCAGATGAAGGCAAGTCTGTTAAACACCGGCCCAAAAGCAACCGATTATGTTCCTCCTAATTAGTGGCCATGAAGCGAGAGAGCTCGGGTTTGTGAACGCGGCTACTATTGTGTCATCGTCATTCCCACGCTCTTTGTGGACAAGGGGGACGCGTGGCCAGATGGTATAGGATAATAGAATGAAAGGGCCAAAAAAACCTTTACTTGTTGGGTTTCCTCTAGTGTTGCGATTTCGCAGGATTATGTGCTTTCTGTCTACTGTTAGATTAGGCCTAACGTCTACAGCTAAATTGTCACTGCAAATTTCCATTTAAGAATGGACACAGGGCTATATTTCGGCAGAAACAGTAACAATAACAAAAAATAAGGTTTTCTCAGGTCTATAGCCAAATCTATTTCTTGTGGCTGTAGGATATCGTTTTTACATCCTTTTTACATGTGTGCACAGACAACAACTATATACAATCTAACACGTGCATCAACAGGTGCTTAAAGCAAGGGGCTGAGCTGAGACGTCAATATGCTGGGCCTCTTTTTTCTATTTATTATGTGTGTGGCCTGAGGCCCATTTCCTGGAGACGAATGGCTGGCGGCTGGCTGCACGTGGGTCGCGTGTCCAGATGTCCCATTGCGCTTATATGATCAACCCCTCCCCAAATCTCTCCAAAGTCTCCCAGAGCCCCAAGAAAAAGCCCTTCACTCTTGAAGCACATTCATCAGCTTGTAAGTCAGGTTTTTCAGTGAGAGAGACACCTATTGTGCAACGTTAGTCTGTATTTATACTTGTTTTAGAAAGTGGCCTTAAACCGGTCCAGCTTTGCCGAGGGACACGGTCCACCAGCTGCCTGGAAGTCTTCTTATCGAAAATCTCCTCGACATCTGAAAACCGCGTCCAGTGTAGAAATATGTACACATTTAAATATGACACAAAATTATTCTATGAATTCATAGTCCACAAATGAACTGAGACCACACCAACTGTAGCCTATAGCCTTGTGATATACCTGCCTGTGATGCTGCCATACATGCCAGCATCACCGGTCAACTTCCCTTTGGCCGTCTCTTGCTCCAGGGCGCACACGGGAGCGCGTCTCCCCGTCCACGCCTCCGAGGGGTTATTGCTCTCGTCATGGTGATTTGGTTTGCCTGAATACCTACCATTGTTCGGCGGAGTTTCCCACGTTCGGACATTCGCCTGGCAGTCGCGTGGCTCAAGACAAACAGAGCCCCCGCCATGAATCCTTACAGCAAGAGCCAGCGCACGCATGGACATCTGCCCGTGTGGTCACTCTGGGCATCTGCTCTTTCTGCTTCGGTGAGTAAAACTGTTGACAACAGATGTTGGCAGTTTTCAAACACCTGCTCTTTATTTTTTGGTTGTTTTAAGATGATGGGATTAAAGTTTTTTTCATCACACTTTCTCTATTCGTTTGGCCCTTATTGACCCAGTGTGCTTTTGTGAATCAATACGCCCTTATGTTGGAGATTTGATATTCGCCGAGTCAATGTCGAGGTTATTTTAAGTGAGCATCGGAATGTGTGTGGAATGATGACCCTTGCAAGCATAGTCATATTGATCGTAGCCATATGCACATGAACTGAAATGAATACAATACATTCACTTTTGTCAGCATTAAGGTTGTACGTTATGTATGGTCTATACTAGGCTATCTGTTTGAAAGGTAGGCCTATAGGATTTCGCCAACAATTGAACTAAAATATGTTACTTTAATCAACTTAAAAACAACTCTGAAAATTGCATGCTCTTTTATTCCTTTAGGCTGAACGTGTAGGCTATATCAAACACATATTCAATACTATTCAATCATGAACCACTGTCTAGCCAATGTGTGGTTCACACCTGGATAGCGTATAGGCCTATTATGCTACTTACAAGTGAGCTATCAATGAAATACACCTCATAAAAGCCATTGGGCACCGTGGGTATTTCTGTGAGACTTCAGGGGATAGGTTGGTTTCGCCTTTTCTCAGGTAATGTAGTTCATTGACTTGAATGGCCAAGGGGTCCCTGGTGTATCGACGGTAATTGCACACTCTTGTTCATCCCTGGGAATGACAATCCTGAGGGGACCCGCGCGCTTCGCGTCACGTGACGTCCTGTGAGAAGGGAGCGAGGGAGAGGAAACGGGAGGTTTTTGTGTGGATGGGGGGGGCATGGTTTCAGGCTGGACATCTGTCGCTTGTGTTTTTTTTCCAGGGCGGGTAGCCCGGCTATTGAATAGAGGCAGTGACCTGTCAGTCTTGACTGATGGGAGCGGGCCGCTGGGAGCGACCCCGTGTGTGGGAAAATACCTCAGCCAAAGAGCTCGAGCATTCACATGCTAATTCTGCCCTATAAATAAGAGGGGTGCGCCGCGCGGAGGGCCCAAAAGACGATTTGAGATTCTGACGGGCAAGTCACACTCACAACAACCAGCGAGCAAAACAGGAGAGATGACGGCTTCTGCCATGGCGCACAACGGAGGGAAACACTCAAGTGCCAAGGAGGAGAGAAAGGTAGCCTACTACTTTATCTATTGATAAAGCTCAACAGGTGTCTTTCCTCTTAACGTCGGATATAGGCTAGCCTAGTTGGTGTTGGTGATTCTCTGCTCCAGCCTATTTTCACCTGGCCTAGTCTGTCTTCACTTGTTGCTCGCCACTAACCGAGTTCACTTTTCATCTCTAGCTGAGGAAGCCACTTATTGAGAGGAAAAGACGGGAACGGATAAACAATTGTTTGGACCAACTGAAGGAAACAGTGGTCGGAGCTTTCAGACTCGACGTGAGTATTTTCCTATAGGCTACATTTCTGAATAATTTATTTACCGTTTTTATTACCGTTCTTTGGACATATCATGGCCTGCAGTGTTATAGCCTACTATAGCCAATTTCTGGTCTAATTTGGGTCTAAATTCTTCTCACCAGCAATCGAAACTTGAAAAGGCAGACATTCTAGAGATGACAGTGAAGCATCTGCAGAACATTCAGAGCAACAAATTCTGTGGTAAGTGTTCGCTTGAGGCTCAAAAAGTAGGCCTACGTTTCTGTTGACTCTCTGTGTAGGCCTATCCCACTTGTAATTGGAAATCTTATACACGGACAGCAGAAGACATAGGCTAGGCTATCATTAAGTTGGCATCAACAAGACAAATCTCAACATTTTAGACAAACTAATTTACAAAATGGTGTTCAAAAGTTTCTTGAGGAGAACAATCAGAGCAATACCTTGAGATAACTTTGATATAGGCCTATTCTCTTAAGCATAATGAATGCTAACTTAGAAGGACCACCACTTGTATTTCTCAGTCCGCACACGATATTTTTTGGCACCAAGAGGTGGCGCTATGACACATGTTTGAACGACTGTCTCCTCCCCTCCCACAGCAGACCCCACGTTAGGCCTGGAGGCCCAGCAGAAGTACAGCACAGGTTACATTCAGTGTATGCATGAGGTCCACAACATGCTGCTTACCTGTGAGTGGATGGACAAAACGCTGGGCTCCCGCCTGCTCAACCACCTGCTCAAGTCCCTGCCCAGATCCACAGAAGAGCATCCTCTCCAGGCCAACCCCAGACAGGAAGCCCCGCCACCCAGCCAGGGACTTGTTGCCCCAGCCACGCCTGTCCGAGGAGATCCGCGGTCTGGGAGGCAGATCCAGAGAGAGGTGCCTCTCACCCCCACAAGTCCCCAGGACAGGGCCTTGTTCCTGCCCAGCAGCCCCCTCCTCCACAGCCCCCACCTGGGCATGCTGGAGATGTGGAGGCCCTGGTGAAAATAGTGGTGGGACTTGGCTGTGTTCTCAATTTCCATGTTAGACCCTCCTCTGTTATGTATCTTATAGATATGCTTACTCAGAAGACAAAAGTGTGGGGCAGTTTTGCTCCAGTGTATTTCCTAGGTGTGCTATATGATTCTATACAGACCTTTCAGTACTTCCCGTCAGAAGTCGATTTCCTGTAGCCTGCATTGTAGAAGGCTCTTATTAATATTTTCTTGTATTTATTGTATTAACTACTTTATTTATTGTTGATAATATGATTCAACTTTGCTTTTTAGCTCTTATGCATAATGTAGTCTTTATATTTCTTCCTCCTTCATTTTATATTAACCAATATTAATAAAGTTTGTATGCCCTGTACTGTCTCTTTTTATCAACTGAAACTATTACGGTTCTAAACTGTCTTGGACATAGTAACTTAACTCTAACATGATACTTAATGATTCACACAAACTGCAAACAATGACAACAGTTGTCTGGTTCACGCAGTCATCTGAGGACTTTCAATTTGTAAATTGATCAAAGAAATGGATTATTATTTGAGTTGCACGGTAAAGGTAATTTGAATAACCTTTAGTGGATACCCAAGCCAGTTTCGTTTTTTTGTTCCAGCCCCATCTCATCTCATTAAATCAAATGGTGAAATCGAGAAAAACAAATGGTAAAAACATTCATGCCTACATTTGATGAAGATTGAAAAACTTTATAGTGATGGTAATAACTCTCCATAAATAATGGAGATGTATGATTATGAGGAAATAGAGGTAGCATTGCCTTTAACTAAATACAAAGCATTGAACAGGTAGTTTAGAAACAGCAAAAATTGACGAGTTTATAACGAGTTAAGGAATCTGACACTATGTTGTGGCATATTGACTATGAAGGACAGGTTGTGCAATCCGCATTCAAAGCAAAGTTATAGGTCCATTATACTAAATTCAGTCTATTTTAGCTGGAAAGAGTTGAAAATAGATATAACGTAGGCTATACGATTTTGGCACGATTGTTGCCACGCTGACTGGGGAAAAATAGGTTCATGCATGTATATTCTGCGTAACTGATTTTGAAAATTGAAAACGTGTCTAGCCTAAAGTGTCTCGCCTCTCCCGACGGTAAACCCAGTATAATTGGCCGCAGATCTAATGAAGCCGGGTGGTGTGGAGGAGACGGAGAGGGGCGCCTGGTCCCTCTGCGAGTTCCCGAACAAAAGCGGGCCGAGACAGCTGCTCCCCACAGTCCAGCCCATTAAGGGAGATCTGGAGCGGAGCGTGGGGGTGGCGAGGTGCCAAAGCCCTCCACTTCAAAGCCCCGGGGATCTGGTATAATTTGGGGTAGTTTATGTTTTACTTATTGCTGTGGCGGAAACACCGTGCGTAAAAGTAACTGTAAAACGGCACCAGTTTGTTTACCTGGAAAAACCCACAGACACCTTCTCATGCATTTTTAGTTCGACACAAACGCTTTATTGGCATGTAATTTGCATGGCGATGCCATGTATACGTACAATACACCAACGAGGGCAAAGGGATGAGCACTAACAAATAGACATTGTGCGTAAAAGACAGTACACCCAAATATAAACATTTGCCATTATGTCTTACATAATATGATGTAAGACGTCGTCCAATTCGGGATACAATTACTCATTAGTTTTTGTTGTTGTTGCTGTTGTTTTTTTTTTACATGAGTCTACTTTTTTTTACTCGCGTGGTCCATAAAATCACACAAGGAGACGTCTCAATTATTGTCCAGTACTCATCACGCTAAAACTCATTGCCGTGGAGATAGTAAGGCTATCTCCAACTTTGCCGTGCGTGAGAGTGCAATTACACACAAATCAGAAGTTACTCTCAACGGGGAGAACAAACGAGGCGCAGGCTAACACCTGTCGCTTTCTTTGGGGAAGGGCCCTTCATTCCCTCGGCTGATTCAGTTTAGGCCAAGGGGCCGCCGCAGCAGCTGCCAACTGAAGGCATCGCGTTACATCCGCCAATCCGCGCAGAGCGAAATCTTTAGAGTCACGAACAGCGAAGCAAAGAAAATGTGACTGGGAAGGGTAGTGGGGAAAAAAGAGTAAAAGTGGGCGTTTTGGATAGACCTGAAGGTTAAAGACTTACTAGAGCAAAGAGCTAACGTGAATTAAGTATAGAATAAAGATCACTAACACGCTCTTTAGGTCTAAAAACATTGGTCCTTCAAAATGAGAAGAATTAGATGAGTGTAACCGAGGCACGTTCTCCTTTCACTCGGTGATGTTATGGGAAGAGTAGCATTAGGTAGAATATGAGCTGCAAATTCATATTCATTCTCAGACTATGGCTCTGGGTATGTCAAAACATTAAAATAGGCTACTGATGCTTCAGAATGTCTTACATAGGATCTGGTGATAGTGTCTGGGTTTGGTAGATGCGACCACTGACATTGATTTGAAAGTTTTTGACATGTTTGAGGCTATAGCTTGTTATCTAACACGAATATTTGTTTTGTAAAAATAAAATAATAATAATAATAAATGTAAAAAAAACACTGTCGTCGGCCACAAAACCTATAAGATGATTTATTGTGACCACCACTGATCCGCACGGCGCAACTAGGGCTGGCCGAAGACAAAGGAGCACGCTCTGATTGGCTCCCACGGTGTGCGCTCTGTTGTCCCCTGGCTGGTGCAGCCAGAACCCCGCATTCATATGTAAATGTGCCCCTATAAATACTGACAACAGCTAGCCAGCGCCAGCAGCACGTCTCGTTAGGATTGCACAATAAGCACAGGGCGCCTCGCCTGTAGTTTATAGATTTTCTCTGACCGGGTCCGTTTGCCAGCTGCCCTGCCTTACGGATCGGAAAACTATAGTGGATTACAAACAGCGATCTCTGCACCGCTCGGGCTCCGACCAACATGGCCCCCTCGGCTCGACCCAGCAAGAACGGATTTTGCATGGATGAGGACGAATACTATGGGATTAATAAAGGGGACCGAAAGGTAAGGGCGTCTCTGGACCGCGGTTACGATATTGCGCGCATTCTGAACCGTTGTGATTGTTATGACGCAGCTGTTACACCTAGATCTACTTAATACAGTATGTATCATTTTGTTACAGACTAGGAAGCCTTTGGTGGAGAAGAAGAGGCGTGCTCGCATCAACGAGAGTTTGCAAGAGCTCCGGACCTTGCTCGCTGACACCGATGTGAGTTTGGCGCACCTCCTCCGCACTCTCACCTGCGCTGCGGAGGCTCGGCAGCTGGAACCAACCATGCCAGACTATTAATCTACACTGGAATACAATGCATAAAAAGTAATCAGTGTCCACTTATTGTCTTAACAGCTTCAGTCCAAAATGGAGAATGCAGAGGTTCTGGAGATGACGGTGAAAAGAGTGGAGCGTATTCTCAAAAATCGCACTCAAGGTAATTAAGATATAAACTATGATGCGCAATGGTCATCTGTAGTGGCCTCCCGTCATCATATCAGATTTAGGTTTTTAGAGTACCCTCCACCTACCCAGGTGTAAATGATCAGCATGTCTAATCTCCCTTTCCTTTTCCTCTACAGAGACAGATGCATTAAACCGAGAGGCCAGCGAGAGATTTGCTGCCGGTTACATCCAGTGCATGCACGAAGTCCATATGTTCGTGTCCAACTGTCCAGGGATAGACGCGACGGTTGCAGCGGAGCTCCTCAACCACCTGCTGGAGTGTATGCCCCTGAACGAGGACCACTTCCAAGACATGTTCATGGATTTAATAACGGACACTTCAATTAACAATGGCAGCACTTGGCCCATCGGCGAGGCGCTATGCGCCGCTCTGGCTTCGCCCGGAGGCAGGAGTATATCCAGCAGCTCTTCCTCGGCCTTCTCCCCCGCCCCCTCCACCACCTCCAGCGAGGACCTGTGCTCAGACCTGGACGAGACAGACAGCGAGCACAACCAGAGCTCTACTGAGGCGTTGGAGAACCAAGAGGCCCCAAATGTGCCTACTATCACCTACTCCAAATCCATGTGGAGGCCTTGGTAGTGGCCCGCATTGAGTTACATGTCTGTCCTTTGGGGATTTATAAGAATAGTTTTGAGTCTACCTGGTTCCCGGGTTGTGATATTCTCCGCCACCTGAGCGCGAGATCATTATCACCGGATATTCACTTACTTTACGCAATGGCGAATTGGGGAAGCCCGTTGCTCACCTTTGATTTTGTAAATATTTGGATATGTATAGAGGAAGATTCGCATGAGGAAAAGCTCTTTTAGAAACCGGAGGATTTCAGCTACGCCTTAATTAAAGCCTTTTTATTTTCTCTAAGAGTTGTAAAAGCCCAATCGCCCTGTAGCCTAGTGTATTTGCCCTGTAGCCTCCTTTAAGAGAAACGCTTACAGAACCACTCGCTGTAATGTTAATGTGTAGAAATGTTTTGTTCCTAAATTTTCAATTTGATTAATAAAATAATTTAATGAAAATCCATTATTGATGTCTCTTTATCTTGTGACATTATGTGAATGAAGATGTTGTTTACATGAAACGCAATGCCCTATAATCTGCAGACAAATCAATGTAAATGCTTTTATGATAGATATTTCCTTTGCCTATTGCCTAGCATTGAATTAACAACATTACAAGGGTTGTAAATGATGGTGTAGGCCTACGTCTATATTTTTTCCTGATAGAATCATGTAATTCTTAGGTCAATATGAGTGGTTAATAATTTAACTGACGTACAGTAACATCTTGAAAATCTGTGGGGGGCGGGGGCATCCTGGGGTGAGACGCAGTCCTGTTTAATACCCAACCCAGGGGATAGTCCTAAATCAGATAAAGCCTCAGAATAAAAGGCTACATTGAAAGTGTAAGTTGAGGCATATTTACTAAGCTCAATGCATTTATGTTCTGTTTGGGCCATTCAAACACAACATCTTTTCTGGAGGATTGAGGTTCTCAAAATATTGGCTCATTGGTTGAATTAATAGCAAACTGGCATGCGGATTCAGTGACGAAGACGTTTCTATCCACCCGAGAGACTGACAGTTTTAAGAACACGAGAAGAAATAAACTAACAAACAAATTGGTCACCAATTGGGCTACTCGTTGCAACTAAGTATACTCTTCGATGGTTCAATTAAATGTAGGCCTATCTATGTGATAAGAGGACTAGACATAGGCCCTAGCCTACAATAGCCTATAGGTCTACTAGGCTATATTTTTACGAATGCACCATCCTCATTACCAGCATAGAATTTAAATGGTCTAAATTACCTATAGGATCAGACATTTAATTGATATTGGAGAAAGATCTCAACCTAGTCTAACATCTGATTCTGATTCATTGTCTACTCTCTCCCAACGTTTCTAACGTTTCAAAGGCGCAAAATGCGTGCATGAAAGAGTTCCGCCGGCGGTGGAGTGAGACGCCAGTTTCTGTCTTAAGTCACACCTTTGATGGCCTCGACAGAACCAAGTGTCATTGTTAACACCTCAAGTACAATGGCTATATTCGTCAGTGGAACGTTAGATCCTGTCGCCACCACCGATATGCAGTCTCTTGTCAGGCTAGTCTACCCCTTGCATTAGGTATTATGACTCCCTGAGAGGTCCCAAAGCACCCAAGCTTGCTTTAAGTTTCTCAAAATGACTCCAAAGAAATATGCCCATTGTCGATTACGCACACAAAATGGTGACGCGCACTGACCCAAACTTTTGACTCAACATTAACGAACATCGGCCTATGTAGAAACTTTGGCCTGTTGAGCACACTTGCTCATGAGTTTGGCTACTAATAACATTGCTATTGTAAATCTATTACTGCCCTTAAAGTTGAGAACGAGTTTGCAAGGTATCTGAGCGTTATCTTATGTTGAGTTAATTGACAACCTATTCCGAGAAGATCTTAATTTCTTTGCAAAATCCACACATTCACTGACCGTTGTCACCTTCTTATGGACGAATAGCTAACAAACCGGATTAGCATTGCGCGAGCTGCAGGGGTGTTGTAGTCTAGCTGTTCACAGCTGGGACACAAATTGGACGAGGTGTGAATGTCGGTAGGGACATGGAAATAGTGTGGAGAGGAACATGATCAAAGCTCTTTCGGCAGGCTACCACTTGACAGAAGGGCGTCAAAGCCTGCGAGCTGAAAGATACCGAGATGAAGCCTAAGCTTTGTTCAAAGTCAAAGGTGGGAACAAAAAGCCGGTGAAACAAATGACAGCCTGAGCGACTCGAGGTTCTTTTAAAACAACCTTGTTGTCAAAATGCATATTCAAGAGTCAGACAGACGGATTCTAGAAATGTATCTCATTAGGGCCATGTTTAAACTTGTGCCCATGCATCAAGCTCAGACGGCTGTTGTGTTTTTGTCCCTAAGGACTTTTTTCACACGGTGCAATTGAGAATGTCACAGGACATGTCGACTAGCATATATTACGAAATTCGTTCAACACCGGGTCATCGACGACGAGAGGGGAACAATAGAGCCGCATCCAAACCAATAAACTGTGGATTCGTGACAGTGCATTTGAATTCCGAGGTTAAAGGTTAGCGAGTATGGCCAGTTGGCACGAGAGATTTGAGCGGTGGATGAAAGCATATGGCGTTGAAACGGATCCCCCGGGATCCCTGTCAGTTGCGTGAGTTTCTCAACTGTCTTGACTATGAAAGAACAATCAGTGACAAACAACATGCCGCCGCTATGTCTCACTGTCAAACTCTTCATCTGCCCCGGCGGATTCGTTTGATATCCACAAGTAGGCAATTTGAAGATTATGTAAACAAATATAGATTTAATCTAGACATACGCAGTTGATATTCTTTTTTGAAACACACTGCTTGCTGATTAAGATAGGCCGATCTATTCAACTTACACGTTCCCTTAAATGTTGGAAAAACCGTGGCACAAAAAGATAGGCAAGGGACTTCAGCGACTAATGAGGTTTGAAACAAGAAAAACAGGTGATCTCCATGAGGTGTCTGTCCTATAAACAATAGGTACACGTACAGTCTACGGGTTAGTAAAGATTTTATCACTTATTTTCCTCAGTTATTCTAGTATGCCTATCTCTAGGCTACTCTGGCGGTGATGATTTTGTCCTTTGCAGCAAGGCCAGATGTGACACTTCTAGGCTACTGTAACTGATAGTTTACAGTAGGCAGAGTGTAGTAGGCTACATGTGAAAACAAAAACGATCAGGCATTTTTTTGTAATTTTATTACAACATTGAATGTCTCACACAAGTCATTATCTCACCTACAAAAATCTGCAAAGGATACCACAAGTCCTCACAGTGGAATTGAACAAAATAAACACGACCATACACAACGTTGTAAGGTGCTGGCACCAGGTGTAGGCCTATGGATTCATATATTACAAACCTTTCTTTGACCCGTGTGTTTAACACTTCATTAAAGCAGGGCCAGACGCAGCAATAGGCAGAGCGGGCACTGATTTAGAGCACATTCATAATGCCGTATCTCAACTTAATATAGCCTATTAAAACAATGTAATAGGCTGTTCGATATATGGATGCTAAATCATTCATTTTGTACATTACACAAGCACAAAGACTTTGCTATGAGCATTTATAACAGCTGATGTCCTAATGCCAGCTGTTATAAATGCACAATCAATACCAAATGCCTTCATAATGCGCTATGCACAGGTAGGTCCTAGAAAGGATCATCTAATATTTTTGCACAAAAATAAGACAAAGTCAAGTCTCTCTCTCCATTCATTCGTATACTGACAGATGACAGAGAAAGGGATCCACCCTCCCACTGCACAGGGGGACATCATGGTGTCGCCCCTGCAAGTCTAAGGCAGAAACCCCTTAGACGTTCTACACAAAAAGACCATCCACTGGAATTACTGAAGTATCTTGACTCTCCATTGCTTTTAGCCTCACAGTGCCTATACAGTATGCCCATGCTAGTTACAGTAACTTGACCTGGTATTTTCAGAGGTAGGTCCCCAATGCCACACAAGCTCTTTGCTTTCTTTATGAACAAAGTGAAATAATGACATTTGAAAAATAAAATAACAAAATCATTCACATACTCTGCTAACAAGAAATTCAAAATTCAATGAGAGAAGAGCCAATGATGCTCTTGGTCCAGACACTTTCCTATCGATTCACAACCCATGATCTGCCAGTTTATATCCAGCATCAACCAACTAGGATGGTTCTTTTTCCTCCAGACTGAGGAAATAGATCCCAGTTTCCTAAGTATTGTAAGTTGGCTGCAAGGGCAATGCTGGTATGGTACAATGCTGGTATGGTTCCCAACTTTGCAGTTTCCTAGATGTCCACAGAACAGGCATATATCCCAGTGTCCCAAGTAATGCATATTCCCTGTGCAGGGTAGAATGGTACTCCATTTACTTGCATGTGCATCACATTGGTATGGTTCCCAACTTCACAGTTTAGATACTGTATGTATGTTAAACTCTAGGTCTTAACATTGCATTCAGTGCTGACAGCTTTGAGTCCATCCGCAGTTAGAAAAGAGAGTAATATAAAATACCAACATTCACAGTGCACTTTGATAAAGATGCTCTTTTCCTCAGGACAAGGTGCTCTCCCCATGTCCAAACCCTACAGGTACATGATAAAGGCTGCTGATTGAGTTTGAAAGTCCAATCTTAGCTCTAACAACTGAATGCCACTTTTACAACAAAACGACAACAAAAGCTCAGGCAGCTACTTTTTTGTTTTGTATTTCCTCATATGAAGTAAAGTAATTCATGAAATTTGTTTGAAACAGCATTAAAGCACAACAGAGGCAATATTTGCACTGTGCATGTGTAAGTGGTTGAATTGAGTCCACGTAAACCCTTGTGGAGTGAGTGTACTCCGAGGTAACAAGTAGCTGGTGAAACTCACTCCCCTAGTATAAAGAATGGGCTAATGACCCTGCCAATAGAAATATTTCTCTTGGCATAGTTGTTAGCGCATCTGACTTGCAAGCACTAGGTTGCATGTTCGTGTCCCGCCCTGGACATGCGTCGAACGAAACGCAACGCAGACGAGACTACCGTTACACGTGTTGGTTAATACGCTTTCACTGGAAAAATGCTAAATGAGAAAGCTGAGGTTTTGAACGTGTCCTTTTCCAAGCTGTCCACCAGAGAATTACTGGTCGTCCAAAACTCAGAAAACGGACCCTGAATTACTAGGCATATTAGGCAATCTTCTTCACACTTCCTTAGAGGTGAAATTTGGAGAAAAAATGGTCAAACTGAGATAGATAAAGGGTATATTTGGTTCAGAGGTTTAAATGTGAGCACTTCTAGAGGTTCTACCAGAAGCTACTGTAGATGATTGAATTTACATCTACTGAGTCATTCATTTGGCTTTGGTTTATCAAAAGGATTTTCAACACATCATCTCTTTCTGGAGAGAAATACCATGGTCTATTTGCCTGGTTGTCCCAGCTGTTTAAGTCAGAACCCTTGCAGATTCAAGCTTTCATGATTGCCCCTGTGCCACACAAAAGGACAGGGGAGCAACTTGAGAGGTGGGAGGCAGTTAAGTTGACACCTTTCTGTGTGTGTGTGTGTGTGTGTGTGTGTGTGTGTGTTCAGTGTGTAAGGGAGGCAGAAACACACACACACCAGCCCCCCCCCACCTCTCTGGTGAGACCAATGAGTACTGTAATAAAGCAGACACACACACACATATATGCAGCTGCTTGGTCAACATGCAAGTAATGTAGGGTTAAGATTAGCGGTTGTGCACGCGTGTATGTGTGTGTTCAAGTGCACAAAGCTTTCCAGATTCAGTGCACATCCACAGTGTGTGTTGACGGAAACATCTCCATAATGAACGATGATCGCCCTCTGCTGGTGAGAGTGTGTTAAGGGCCTGAGTCAGTTTGAGACTCCCCGATGTTGTTCTGGGGATTCATGTCCTTCTGGGCTGTCTCTCCACCCAGACCCCCCAACTCCATGGCATGAAGGTCCTCCTCGATGGGGGCTGAGGCATCATCCTCGCAGTACACACACTCCTGAAGACAGACAACAAAACATAACACATACGTACATGAGCTGTGCCAGATTTACAGAGAGAGAACAAACGCAAGGTCTCTTACACACAGGGATGCATACAGACACACTACTTCCTCAGCAAAAAGTGTGTGTGTGTGTTAGGTGTGCATGAAACCCACTTTGACGTTGATGGCTTTGGGCAGTCCACCCCTCCTCATCCAGGGGTGTTCCTCCACCAGCTCCCTCCGCTGGTCGGAGGAGAAGCGCGGTTGGCCCTTCTGCATCTGCCTCAGTCTCTCCTTGTCCTCTCTCAGAACCCTCTGGATGTCCCTGTACATCCACACACAGAGGAAGCAGAGATAACCATAAGCTAATAGAGGTAGCAACGTTAGCATAAGCACCTGTTATTCACATACTATTCATGGCATGATCGTCATTATATCATTAGTAACTTGGGATCAGCATTAGACCCCCTTATTCAACAAGCGACCACAAGACACCTCTATTGGCCGTTTCTCTCGTCAATAAAGCCAGCGGTATACTGGCTTTTAACTACACGGACGCGTCCACCGCGCGCTTCCTGCGTTCCTTTGGAGCGTCAGCTGCGGGTGAATGTGCAGGTACGTAGGAATTAACACAAAATACGCGCGTCACTACGCGGACGTGTTGCCGAGGAGCAAGTATATCGCGGGCTTAACTCACCGTGAGGGCATCTGATAAGTCATCGCTTTGTTCTCATTGCCGTTGGGCACGAGGAGCCACAGGGGCTCCTGAAGGACGTATTCAAAGTGTTCCCCTTTGCCTGGGCCCCGCGACGTCTCCGCTCGCTCCCTGGCCTTGGGGTCGTTCTCCAGAGAGTCCACGCTGCCAAAGTACTTACTGGTGTTGCTGCTCCCTGCAGCTCGGCAAAGGGCAAAGGACAGGTCAATAATTAGATGTCGAACTAAAGAATGTAAAAAAAAAAAAAAATTGTTTGGTAATGCAAGTTTAAAACTGACAAAGACCAGAGCCTCGTCCCAGAACAACTACATGTGGATCACGTGTATTTACTATCTGCTTGCTATACTCCTTCTGTGTTTAACCTGGATAAGCCTGATTAAGCCACTTGGGTCAAAATATTGCATTCAATAAAACAGTGTGAGCCAGATATATCTCTCTTTAATCATAAGACCACATTATCATTAAAGTAAATGCTTTCTTTTCTTATCCTGTTTTTTTTTATGCACTGCTCATTTTTACAAGAAAATAGACCTCTTTTTCTCAATTTTTGAAACTGACCAGTCCTAGCGCACGTTCCATAACCGTTGGAGCCGGACCTGGACCCGGAGCCCATGGACCCGGAGGTGGCCGAGCCAGTGGCAGAGTGGGAGTCCTCCTGCAGCAGGATGTCCAGCACATCACTGGAGGAAGAGTGGCCATCGCTGTGTGCACCGTCGCCCACCATCTCCATCTGAGGAACAGGAGGCAGGCAAACAGGAGTCAGACACTGGACTCAGTAAAAGCCCGGGCCATGGACACACGCTTTGATTACACGATAAAGCACTTTCTAACACATCTGTATCTAGAATACTAGATTTAGAATGTGTGTATGAATGCGTGTGTGTTTGTCTCTGGCATTTTCAACTTTGACAGACCACACACTGTCTCTTCTAAAGCCACATCTTTCTCCCACCTGTTTGAAGTCCTCAGTGGCTGCAGGGCTGCTCTTCTGCCCTGCTCCTCTTGCTGTCCCTGTGATGTTCCCAGGCGCTCCACTAGAGGGCGCTGAGTTGTCCTGCCTCTCAACAGACCTCTGGGTCTCCTCCATGCTCAGCAGGTTCAGCTGTAGAGGGGAACTGCAGCGGGACGCAAACAGTGGGGGCGAGGAGACTGGCTCGCGGCCCCCAGAGGCCGGTGTGGAGGAGCGTGAGGCGGCCCCCTCTATGGGCTCCATGGCGGAGGCTTTGGGGGACTCAGGGGCCAGGCCGTAAGGGAAGACCTGCGGGGGATAGGGGGCCTGAGGGATGAACTGGGTCTGGACTGGGAAGGGCTGCTGGGAAGTGTAGGCTGTCTGAGGGTCTGGAAAGGGCTGCTGGGTAGCGTAGGCTGTCTGAGGGGCTTGAAAGGCCTGCTGGGTAGTATAGGCTGTCTGAAGGGCTTGGAAGGGCTGCTGGGTAGCGTAGGCTGTCTGAGGGGCTTGGAAGGGCTGCTGGGTAGTATAGGCTGTCTGAGGGGCCTGGAAGGGCTGCTGGGTAGGGAATGCGGGTTGGGTTTGAAAGGGCTGCTGGGTAGTGTAGGCTGGCTGGGTCTGGCAGGCGGGCTGACTGGGGAAGAAAGGTCTTGGGGCAGCTCCCATCTGGCCCATTTGGGGGAACAGGTAATTGGGCAAAACCAAAGCCACCATGGGGGTGACAATAGGCATGGAATATGGAGGGGCAATAGGTGGGTCTTGGCTGGTTTGACCTTCCAGAAAGCTTGTGGAGAGAGAGGGGTCAGGGCAAGAGGGTGGGGCAGCCGGGGCAGTGGGGTACACTGAGAGCGGGAATCCTGGCACTATGGTAGGGTAGGGGACACTGAAAGCTGATTGAGAGGCTTCGGAAGGGGACCAGGAAGTTTGGTTAAGGCCCTGGAGAGGAGGGCGGGGCTTGCGATTAGAAGTGGCACTGTCTGATGAATCGGGACGCTTCATGCGGGGCTTCTTGGACTTCCGGTTGCGGCCGCCCTTCCTGGTGGCAGCCTCTGGTCTTACCGCGCCTCCTGGTGTGGTAAGGCCTCGGACACCAGACCCCCCTGAAGGGAGAACACACGCACAGAAGACACTCAATGTTACACACCAAGTTCTTTTGAGTGTCAACTTACACCATATACCAACACAAAACTTGAGTACATTTGAAGCTTCCTCAAACTTCTCAATAACATTGCTCCACTGAGTTGAGTCACAGAGAGAGATACCTTCTTATTGGGGTTGTGGACATATGTTCTCAACTCTCCTGATCAAATCCCCCTCACAGTTCCCTAGATAGCCGAGTGACTGTGGTTGTTAAGAAATGTTGAGCATGCACATTGTACGACATACGAGTTGACTAATATTCTTCATACACACCCACCTTTTCCATAGACAGCAGCATCAACTGCATCAATTGTGGGAAAGTAACCTATCGTACTCACACACACTTGCCAACTAGTTCAGTATGAGTGTGTGTCGTCTCAGCCCCATACCTTCAGTGTTGGCCCCTCTTCTGGCCTTCTGCAGGTAGGTGAAGCAGTCTCTCTGGAACACCTCTCGGCAGCGGCTGAGGAACGCCTGCTCCTCCTTCTGTGTGTGTGCTGCCAACACCTGCTTAGTCAGCCCCAGCTTCTTATAGGCCTCCTTCTCCTGATTGGGAGGGGACACCAAGCTGACGGGCAGTGCCGGGGGGGCGGGGCTCTCCGTCATGTCTTCAATGATTTCTGCGCCAGTCAAGTGAAACATCCAATCAGAGCGATGGTGGTAGGTATAACCTAGCTTTTGTGTAATACGACTGGTGTGGTTGCATTATCGAATGGGTATGAAAGATGCTGTGGTACACAACTTGCACAGGTGAGCACATGTATGTACAGAGCCTAAATATGAGTGTATGACGTAAATGAAGCGGAGTGTGTGCGCGCACACATCTCTGTAAACTCACCAGACTCGGGCTGGGGTTTCTTGTCGCCTACGTGGACGATTGTGCTGCTGTAGCTACACTGGCTGGTGAGGGACACCACGCTCTCCGTCTCACTGGGCAGAGTGAGGGGCGCCAGGGTGCCTCCCACCACCGGGGCGGAGCCAGAGGGAGGCTTCTTAGGGACCTTCATAGAGGACAGGCCAGGCTGGGCATCCAACAGCAGAGGGCCTACAGGAGGCAGTTAGAACTTCCTTTACCATGCTTAAGAATGAACTAAAGATCGACTGACTACCACTGATGGAAGCAAGCCATCGGTTCTGCAGCCAATAAAGACCTGAATGTGGGAATAGTTTATTCATTGTATTGAGGTTCTACCTTAGTCAATAAATCTAAGATCCATCAGATTATTGCAGGTTTACCTTGCAGGCTCTGCATGCCGTTGTTTGGGCCCTTCTTGTCCTCATCAGAGTTGGAGGAGGTGGTGTTGGAGGAGAACTGGTATTTCCTCTTCACAGTGACAGGGATGTTACAGCTGTCCAAGTACCTGGTGCAGGTGAAAACATAGTTGCACACCCATACATGGCCCCTCACACAGAGGGAAAACACGCACACATGTACACACACACACACACACATCCTCAGAAACTCACACAAACATGTACACAACAGCGCATGCAGCGTGCACACACGCACAGACAACACATATACCTGAT
This sequence comes from Borostomias antarcticus, assembly GCF_949987555.1. NCBI lineage: Eukaryota > Metazoa > Chordata > Actinopteri > Stomiiformes > Stomiidae > Borostomias > Borostomias antarcticus. The sequence continues at coordinate 49,229,156 of NC_140234.1, read as the reverse complement.
GACACTGTCAAGGCAGCTGATCTGCTGGTAAGAGTGGACAGTCTGGTCTTTGCAGGCCAGGTCCTCCATGCTGCCAGCAGTACCATCCTTCACCAGCAGAGGGGGCACTGAGTCTTTGAGACGCATCACCAGACCCCTCTGGACTCCAGCTGGAGAGAAATGCCAGACAGGATCAGCAACATACACGCACCTACACACACACACACACTCTCAAACTGCTCTCCAAACACACACTCAATTCAACTCACATTTTATTTATAAAGCACATTTAAAACAACCGAGGTTGACCAAAGTGCTGTACAGCTCCAGAGCAACAAAACACACAACACTCAACATAACACTAAAATACATCATACACAATACACAATAAGCAATATAAAATACAGTACAATACAGGGGCCATCAGGTGTCCAGCTCAACCTGAGTTGAAGGCCTGGGAGAACAGATGAGTCTTTAAAGAAGACTTAAAAATCTCTATGGTCTAGGCAGACCTAATGTGCCAGGGCAGACTGTTCCAGAGCCTAGGGGCTGCCACCCCAAAGGCTCGGTCACCTCTAGTCTTCAGCCGAGTCTTTGGGACAGCCAGCAGAAGCTGATTAGAGGATCTCAGTTCTCTAGCTGGGGCATGCAATTGCAGGAGATCGGCAAGATACTGAGGTGCACTGCCAGTCCATTTAGAGCTTTAAAAACAAACATCACATTTTTGAAATCAATTCTAAAATGCACTGGGAGCCAGTGGAGCGAGGCCAAGATTGGGGTGATGTGGTCGCGTTTTTGCTTGCCAGTAAGGAGACGAGCTGCTGCATTCTGCACAAGCTGCAGGTGACGCATCAGTGACTGGTCAATGCCAACATACAAAGAATTACAGTAATCAAGGCGAGTGTTGATAAAAGCATGTATTACTCTCTCTAAGTCTTTGGGGGAGAGATAGCCCTTTACACCTTGGCAAGAAGCCTTAGTTGAAAAAAGCTGGTTCTTATGACAGAGCTGTCAAATTTAAAAGAACTGTCAAAGGTCACCCTGAGATTTTTGACTGAGGAACAGATATTTGGGGAGAAGGGGCCCAACAAACCAGTGGCACAGTCTGAGGAGTCATGACCAAACATAATGATCTGTCTTATTTTCATTAGGATTTAAAAAGTTCATAGACAGTCCAGCAGTGGTTGTACGGAGTCCTTGCCTTTTGATTTCAGGGGCAGATAGATCTGCACATCATCCGCAAAGCAGTGGAAAGAGATATTATGTTTCCTAAAAATTGACCCCAATTTCCTAAAAATTGACCCCCCACACACACACATACCAAACAACTACACACACACTCGTAATGCACACACATCCACACACTCACATATCACAACATGATGCCATCACCCAGTAGCACAGCCTCCCCCAGGCTCGGGGTGATAAAAGGATAGCCCCTCGGCCCCGAGCCTGGGGGAGAGAGGACGCAACAACATACCCACACGAAGAAGAAGTGGTAGTGCTTACCATCAGTGGTCTTCCTCTGTTCAGGTCTGGAGGAGGACGGTGAGGGGGAGGGCAGGTAGACCTGCTGGTCCTGGCTCTTCAGCATGTGTATCCCTTTACAGATCTCCTGGAATGTTCTCTACAGGAGAGGGAATGGCAGAGAGTTAATTAGGGCTTTCCCCATTGACCAGCACGGTACGGTACAGGACCGCAAGCTTTTGTATCTTACCCATGCCATGTGAACCGTACCGCTTCTCCATTACACAACAACTGATCTGTGAAGCAAGTCGGGAAGGTAGGAGGAGTAAAGTGTCATACGGTGGTGACGTATAATCACCTTAACCTCTAATCCCTAAACACAGCACAATGGAGGAACCTGGAGCTATCCTGTACTTTCTTGTTAAACGAAACAAGATTTGGGGGCCAATATGTCTAGCTAGCCACGTAAAGTAGCTATCTTGATGTCCCGCCAGGGTCTCATAATGAACTGAAAATATTTTTAGAGCTCTCACTCCCAGTCAGAAAATGTCCGCCAGCCGAAACGCAAATTTTTGCTAATTTTCCCCGTTGGTACATGTGATGACGTTTTTTTGTGACAATTTAATTGACCAATCAACAGTCTGCAGTATCGCATTTCAGCGCAGTGAGTACCTTTCGTACCCACCCCTGAACATTAGCTAAAATCAGCATGAGTACTGCGGCCCTGCACAGGTCAGTTGACAGTGGAGAAAGCACCAAAAACGCGTGGGCATGGATTCCGGCACGGCACGGCATAATATTGGAGAAGCCCCAAATGTGTGTTGGTGAAATGGAAGAGTAGTGTATGGCCCTGTCCACAATCTTTCTTTCTCCCTTCTTTGAAATAATCACTGATGTAGAGGTTTAACAATACACTCAGCTCACAATACGATACATGCTATTGGATTCACAATATCGATACGATATCATAAGTTTTTAAAAAACAGAACTAGGGCTGTCAATTTAACTAATTAATTAGATTAATTAATTATGCAAACATTAACGCGTTAATAAAAAAGTATGCAAATTAATCACATTCATCGATTTCATCCAGCTGTACTGTAGGTGGCACAGTTGCCTCGTCATTTAACATTATGAAGCAAAAAACTTAATTTGGGCCTGATTGACCCCGTAGGCTACGTCACACAAAAGCATCTTTGCCTTCAAACAAAATTGAGGAGGCGGATAATCACTTCTAAACGGAAAGTTTACTTTAAAAGAACTCCCAGATGGGACAGTTAATAAGAGCGTGGTCGTTTGCATACCATCGAAGCAGTTTTAGCTATCATCTCAATGCTAAACATGTTAACAGCTGTCAGCCCCAGTAGCAGAGACCTGAACCATTTTACACAAGGATATATCCATGCGTAAAAGAGTTTTGCATTTCGGACGGAGCAGGTGAAAATATACTGTACAAATTGATGCTAGATGTTGGTCTATGCGGAAGGCACAGATGCCTCACAAACTCCAGATTGAAATTCATTTTCACAAAATTGTGGAGTCTAACTGCACATGTAAAGCAGGGTGAGTAAGTTGGTGGCATTCATTCTTTGAAAATAAGCCTGCGAGAATGATCTGTTAACTACTACCTACGGGCTAATTAGCTACTGTACATCAAGCACCTAACGTTACTAGCTTTGTAGCTTTTGTATCGCCACTGTTGTAAACTGATGTGTGGAGGGAGGTGTGGAGTATCGTGCAGCTTGTTTTCTTATAAAATTATGGTATAGCAGCCTGCAGGACGGTTTTCTGTATGTTTTAAAGAACCATTTTCTTCAAACTAATGTCTAATCTATGAACACACAGCCCAACAGGACAAGCTTTGTTTGTGGGACATCAGAGGCGTGGTCTTAATAAATCAACCCTAAACCTATTCTCTGCGTGATTGACAGGTTGGAAAGATCTATTGAAATATCTTCATTTTGGGGCTTTTGCCAGCAAAAATAGATATAGGATCAATTTGCGATTAATCACGATTCATTAATTACAGATCATGTAATTAATTCGTTTTTTTTTTTTTTAATCGTTGGACAGCCCTAAACAAAACTTGAATGATGAATATATGACTGGAAAAATAGTATTTTATTTGAAAGACAAAATGCAAAACAGTGCAGTTGTTTGCCCTAGATTTCCATTTTGTAATGTTTTATAAATCACGATATCAGGACATAATTGATCTAATACAAGCACTGATCTGCATTCTCGTCTTTTTCAGTGCTTTGTTTGAACAGATGAGGATGCGAGTTAATAGGTGATAGTGGCTCATTTGCAGCCAGTCCTATAACAACAACAACAATAATAATAATAATAATAATAATAACAATAATACATTACTTTTGTATAGCGCTTTTCTGCATACCCAAAGTCGCTTTACATGAGTAAAAAATAAAATAAAATAAAAAGGTGATGGGGATGATAGAAGAAAGAGAGGAGTGACCCGTGGGGGCGGATCGACTCACCGGCTTCGCTTTGCCGGTCTCCTCCACCACATCCCCGTTGGCGTTCCCTTTCCCATTTCCGTTGGTGTTCCCGTTACTCTCGCTGGACGAGCCAACGCTCAGGAGCTGCTCATGGGAGCCGTTGCTGCCATGGCTCCCGTAACCGCTGGAGCCCAGGTTATGAACCGGCTATAGAGACATAGAGAGGGTTACTATGTAAATAGCATCAGTGACTGGTCTATTACAATTGCGTGAATGTGTGTGTGTGTGTGTGTGTGTGTTTGTACCTGTAGTAGAAGTCTGTGGATCTGCTCAGTAATTTCCTGGATGCTGGAGTCCACGATCTTCTCCTCAGGGAAGGCGGGGGCTGCAAACACATCCTCGTTCACAGAACCCCTGAAACATAGCTTCACATTAGACTCTGATGTCTTCCAACACAGACCAAATATCAACGTCAAAGAGTTCCATTTCATATTTTGTTTGTGTTTGTGTGTGTGTGTGTGTGTGTGAGTATATGTGCATGCATGTACATTTGTGTATGGATATGCGTCTGTATGTTTGTATATATGTGTGTGTGTGTGTGTACACACGTGTGTGTGAGCGTGATTACTCACATGCGGACTTTGTGACGTCCGATGACGAAGGAGACCTTGCGACTCCAGGGGTTGACGAAGCTGGACCAGCTGGTATCTATGGTGATGTACTCCCCATTCCTTGCACAGAAGCGGATGGACGAGTGGTCGAAAGGCTGCCCCACGTACTGGAGAACTGTTAGAGAGAGAGAGGGTCAGAGAGAGAGGAGGGGATAGAGAGATATATTCAAATCGTGAACGAAACACTTTACATTTCATTGTTTGTGTTCAAATGGAATTAAACCCCCCCCCCCCACCCCAACACACACACACACACATTCATAAGCAAACATCTCAACTAGACTTACTGCATAGGTCTTTGTGAAACTATCATACTAATCCACTGATCAGATCTGTCCATCAAAGAGGGGTCTTACTCTTGCGGTGGATGGCCAGCATGAGGGGCCGGTCGCTGGGGTGCAAGTTGAGCAGAACAGGGGTCCCGATCAGGTCCTGGGGGAGGTATCCCAACAGAGGAACAGCCCTGGACACAGATGGTAACAGAGACATGATTCTACACATCCCAGAACTATGCTCACCAGGAAGTGAGAGACACCAGAGTATAGAGATTCATTTTCACACATTAGCAATGAGAACAGATGCAGTTAGAATAGTGTGTAGACACGCTGCAGATAAACACTCACCTCTCGTCGACGTCCTGGAACACGCAGTTAGGTGTGTGTGTCGTGGTGAAGATGCGCTTGTCCGGGGGGATTCTGGGTGCTGTGGAGATGGTGGGGAAACCGCTGTTAAAGATCAACTAGGTGCAAAATACACATCCAATTATGTGATCTTGGGAGTGTGTTCATGAAAACTACATTGATTGGCACTGTAATGTGAACTGCATTTCTGTGTGTGTATGTGTGTGCGTGTGTGTGTGTGTATGTGTGTTTAGGGACTAACTTCTTACCCTCATATCCGGAGTGGACCCTCTCGGCCAGTAGGAGGCAGCAGACCTGCTCCTCCGCCAGCTCACAGTCCTGCACCTTCATCAGGTAGGGCGTCATGCGGAATGGGTAGTACTGCAGGTCCCCCTCACGTTCCTTACCCCCGCTGAAACACACAGAGAGAACCTCTTCAGTACACCCGAGTCATCAGGACATAGCGGGACCACGTCAGGGCACATAACTTAACATCATACAATACCCTGACCAGGCCAAAGATACAACCAAGAGAGAAGCATCCGTTACCGGACAATACACAAGCAAAGAGAGCAACGTCTCTCTGTTGAGTATACAAGTTGAGATACAGTGACAATTTCAGAACTGTCTGAATTACAGTTTTTATCGTATTCATTTCTCAAGTCAAACATTTGAGATCCACTCAGAACGGATTAAACATAGAAATCCCGCTGCAGTAGCCTGACCAATTGCTGAAGGGAGCCGCTAAGAGGAACTGACCTGATTCACCTCCCTCCCACTCTTTCCGACACACCCCCCCTCCCCCTCCTCCTCCATCCCCGTCTGACTCAGATGCTAATGTTGTGAACAGGAAACTATCCATCAGGCTAGGCAGCTGTCCGACGCCACTCACCTGATGCGGCAAAAGAAGGATTTCTCCTGCGTGCAGTCCGTGGGAGATGACTCTAAAGGGGGGGGGGGGGGGGGGGGAGATTGAGAACAGAATAAATATACAGTATAACCCCAACTCTTGACGGATCCAATCTATTATAAACAGCTCCATCTGCTCATCATCAGTATTCAACTGGAAATGACTGTATGGTGGTGCTTCTTCGTGTGTGCATAGCCGAGTTTGTCTAAGCTCACTCCTCAGTATAAACACCGCCCCCACCCCGCTTTCCGGTGACCTAGCTGGCGAGAGCGGCGTTTATGTAAGGCGGTCATGTGTGTTGACAAGTCAGAGGACACAAGATCGAACCCAGCGTGGGCAGGTGGAGGAGTTAATACCCAGGGTCCTGACCTTGGGAACGAGCTTAGCATGCACAATTGTGTTGAATGCTGACCTATAATCTGTAAACAGCATTGTCACATATGTGTTACCCCTATCCAGGTGGGAGATGGCATTGTATAGTACTCGTTAAACACAGACAGTACATAAATTATCAGTTAAGCAGTCATAAATTGGTCACTACCCTGTTAGTAGCTGGTTCCTCTACTCAACATGGCACTATATAGCATACAGTTCTGCAAGGTTCTTTAGAGGTTCTAGAGTTGATCATTAAGCCATTGGAAAGTAGGCCTGGCCAGGCGCAGAAAGAACACAAGAGGTTCTAAGCAACGGCAGAGAGTTCCTTACCGGTTCCGGTGCACATGCTCCAGGAAGGCAGGCGGTAGGGTGTGGTGAAACTGTAGAACACGCTGACATCCTGTGGCGCCAGGAACTCCACAAACTTGGCATTGGTGAACACCTCCTGCTTGCAGTTCAAGATGGATGCAGCCTGGTCGGAGATGTAGACGATCTTACCGGTGATGAGTGAGACGGTGACAGCAAAAATATCCTGTTAAGACAGAGAGATGCAGTAACGGAAGATGTTAATAAGCATCGGAAAGTCCACTTCAAAATGTCCTTGTGGAAGCTTGTGGATACGCAAACAACCAGTCTATATTGCTTTTTTATTTGTTGGAATAGAGGGTTTCTATGAATTGATTTGAATCTTCTGTGTCTGTATAGTTCAAGTTGTGTGACTGACTGTGAGAACTACATTTCACTACAGACTGAAGTGGGCAGATTTATTATTTTGTTGCTTGGAAAACTATGGGTTTTTAAGTGCAGCATGGAGTCAGAGATGGAGAAGTTTGACAGTGATGCACCTTTTGCTCTAAGGGTAATGACGTGGGTGGACCAAATATGTCCTTAATGAAAACGTACAAACATCAAGGTCAAATATCAACTTGTTTTTACAAACCAATTGAGCAGATACTTTTAAGCTTTGCTGATCTGATGCTTTCAAGACTGCCAGAGTCACCCCCCTTCCTAAAGAAACCTCCTAAAGAATCTTGACCCCTTTGACGTCAAAAATGACATACGGGTTTCCCTCCTAACCTTTCTATCAAAAACACTTGATCTTTAACCAACTGTCTTCGTATCCCCTCCAGAACAACCTCCTGGACCCCCACCAGTCTGGGTTCAAAGTTGGCCACTCTGGTGGGAGTAGTACACTGACCTATGTTAAATGCAATTATTGTAAGTTGCTTTGGATAAAAGCATCTGCTGAATGACTGTAATGTAATGTATTAGACATTGAAGTGTGAGTCTCTCAGATGTTCCTCCATACCGTGTTTTTGAGGGTGTATTCAGAGGTGATGCTGCTGATCTCTTCTATGGTGTAGGAGGACACATCCAGACCTGGCGGCTGACTGTTATTGACCATCAGCATCTGGCAGTACTCCTCATTAGCTGTCGGGACAGAACACACACACATGCATTAAACACACTCACATGTGCACATGTCAGATGTATACTTCTCAAAAGTAATTACCTCAAGTGATAACCCAATACAGAAAGAAAGCATGCCTTATTGTAACATCCCTGGGTTAAACATCACTAGTCAATGTAAGCACAATGTCTCGATCAACACAAGTCTTCAAGCCCTCAGCAGAATTTGTTTCAAATATATATTTATTGGGAAGCTTATTCCAAGGAGTGTGTGGATGTGTACATGTGTGCTGTGTATAGGAATATCAGTGTGTGTGTGTGTGTGAGAGAGAGAGAGAGAGAGAGAGAGAGAGAGAGAGAGAGAGAGACAAAACGTGCCAGCGTCTCACCTTTGACCTGCTTGACACAGCGCAGTGCATACTTGAGGGTGTTGAGGGTGCTGGTCTTGCCCTTGCTTCTCTTCTCCAACGGCAAGTGCATCTTCAGCTCCTTGATGGTCTTGAAGAGCTCTTTCTGCGTCTTGGCTTTGGCTGACTCTTCACTACTGCAGGGGAGCACATGGCACAAGCACAAATGAGTCAGACCACCACGCAGCAGACACTGAAGCTATTGCTCTGGAGAGCTGAGAGGGTATTCATCTCGACGTTCAACCTCTTTTTGGGTCTGAAAACACTCGACTTACGATTGAGCAAAATTCCAGGGACTAGGGAGATATTGCAGTTTTAGGGTATTGTAGTTTTAGGGTTGGTGTGTGCGGTACAAACCTGCAGCCACTGGTGGAAGGGTCGTCCTGCTCGGAGCTCACCAGACTGAAGGCGTTGGAGCTGCTTGGGGGCGATGGGCTGTGGGAGTTGGAGCTGCAACGACAAACAGCCAGACAAGTGATAAGAACCCAACAATGACAAGACAAGAATATGACACCTAATAATAATAATAATAATAATAATAATAAAAACTTTATTTGTATATCACCTTTCATACAAATAAATGCAGCTCAAAGTGCATGCATGGAGTGTTTCACATAAAAATAGACATAAAATGAACAAAAAGCAGGAAAAATAAGATGGAAGACAAAACACTATAAAAGATAAGAGATCAAGTAAAATACAATCTTAAAATATATCTTACCAATTCAATATCACAAAGCACCAAATTCCCACAAATTTGTAAATTATCTTTGTATGTTCCTACAGGTTACGCAATAATACAATTGCCAATGGTTCCAAATCTATTAAAGAAGATTGTAACTATATTCCCCCCCCCCCCTTGTATACTGTAGACCTGTGGAAACCAAGTCAGGGAAATAAAAAGGCCTTGGCCAAGTGTTGCATCAAGTAGTCGCTATACGCCCGTTCTCAATAGGGGGCATATACCTCGAAGTGCCTCTACAGTCAGCGGTTTCCAAAGCAGTTGGGTAGGGATAGGAATGTAGGTGAACTAAACACTGCTGACAATGGATGACATGATGCCCTTGAGCCACTAAACGTGACATTGACTTCTTTTTCACCTATATTGGATGTCAACCTCCCGTTGTGTCGGAACTTCCTCAGCGATGGAGTAACTTCCTAAGCCTGTTCTGTCAGAACATCTCCACAGATGGTGGATCCCTTTACCGAAAAGCAATAGATGGGAAGATATAAATATACATATTCCTTTTGCTATCTACAGTATTGACAGTGTTTTAAGGAGGTTTAACAAAGGATTTGCATGGTATCAAGGTATTGTTTTTATCACAACGCATTGTCTAGATGACTATTTTCAGCTTCCACAATGTTTCAATGAATGTGAATTAGCCTTGTGCGACCTACTGCGTGTTGTGACTCACTGTAGACAAAGTGATTGGCGAGTTTGAATTCATATTCAAGGCCCAGGCAGAGTAAAACTACATAACTGTATTGAGCTTAAAAAAGACTGGGGAGTAATGTATCAAAGCATTGCACAATGACTCTACATAGGCTTATCAGGTCAAATAACAAAATTAATTTTGATATGTAGGCTATCTGACTGTCAGGAAAAAATAAATTCATGTCTGTATCTCCTCTCAATAAGGGCTATTTCAGGTGAGGTTCAGTGAGAAAGGTTCCACCTTCATTGCCATTGTCATGGAAACTGGATTTGAGTCTTGAGTTGGAATATAAATTACCTAATCCATCGTCAGTCTACTATCTCCAGGTGTGTCATTTCCATGAGACTTACATAAAACACATCCAGGGACACATTAGGGATGAGTGCATAGCTGCAAATCTTCCATCTTCCACAAGAGTGTACATAAACTTAAGATAACCTCTACTGGTCGTAACTGACAAAATGGTACTGTGTCACATTCTGGGCCGAGAAGGCCAATGCACATCACCTTATCAAGGTGCCCCAGTTGCCATCACATTAGATCAAATGTGATAGGTAATTAATTACAATTGACTAGCCAGAGCCTGCTACCTATTTTTGAGCAATTTCCACTTAGTCACTCATGCTCTCTCATGAACTGTCCCTGTGTCCCAATGAATCACTCAGCACTATATGACTAAGCCATTACCTCTAACAAGGCGTACTTCCACTCTCTCCAGGGTCTTTCCTGTGGTGGGAAGATGCTTACCTAACAATAATGCACTAGCCAGGAAAAGTGAGCACAAGAAATCATTTGTGTCCTCTGCTGTGGCCATTCTAAAGAGGGACATGATAAAATACCCCCCCCCCCCCCTCCAACAGCCTATGAGCACTGCTGCTGCTGAAATGTTTTTTATTTTTATTTTTTTTACTGTCTGTTTTATACTGCGTCGCCAGAGCGCTGAAGGTAAATTTACATTTCATGTAATGTTACACTTAATGGACAATAGAGTTTTCTTATCTTGTCTTTATTTAACTCACCTTTTGTTGCTGCCCGACGACTCTAGCAGGGCGGAGTCTTTGCCGTTGCCACTGGAGCTGCCCACCGACTCGTTGCAGTGGGACTCGTTGCCATGGAACTCATTGCTGTGGGATTCTGTTCCACTCCCGCTGGAGCCGCTGCCGCCCATCTCCACGTCTTCGTGCAGCGGCGGGCGTGGGCGTTTTCTGTCCTCGTGGTGGGAGCCTGGCGAGGCCGGATGCTCTTGGCTGCTTTCGCTCCCCTCGGAGGCCAATCCCAGCTTGGGCTCCAGTCCTGCCCCATCACGCCCACGGCCCTCCCCGAAACTGGCCATGCAGTGCAGCTGTGCCATGGCATCACATGGCGAGCCCTCCGCCTCCACCTGGAAGCCACTCCTCTCCTGATTCCTCTCGCAGCCCTCCAGGGCAGAGTACAGGTACTGATTGGGCTTGGCGTCTTCAGACATTGGGAAGGGGGGGGCAGGTGAGAGGTCCAAAGACAAGGGACAAGCTATTAACCTGATTTCCACATACCGTTGCCGTGACAATCACAGCACTGGGATGGAAGGGATGTTGAAGCTGCCAGGGGATGGTAGGGTGGGTGGAGCCTGGAGAGAAAAAAGAATACCACTGAGTTGAAAGCAACAATGTCATGTACACTCACACTGCGGGGTGGAATGGGGTCAACGGGTTCATAGTAATGATTCTAGTATTAGATCTAAGCTATAGAGACAAACATAGGGCATACCCCAGAAGGGGTAAGAGGACATAATCCCATTGAAGATATAAATATAAAATATCCATTATTCATTGATATAAAAATACCAATGTGGTTCTGAAAATGAATCAAAAAATAGATATAACTGAATGTATAGTACAGGTACATGGTTTCACAAGACACACCATGCCTGGAACATTACACGCACGCACACACGCACGCGCGCGCACGCGCGCACGCACGCATATGGGGTGTGATTAGTGCCAGCACACCATACTGAAACGCTTGACTTGCGCCTACTTAAGAAGACGCGATGACATCAAACGTCTAAACGCACGTGTATAATTTCCATTGACAAACAATGGAGAGACAGACGTCTCATAGCTGTAACGTACCTGTCACGCAGACGCAGTGCACATGTTGTTTACACGAATTGCGCATCGTGTGCGTGACGGCAACACTACAGGTTAGATGCGCCTCACATATGCGACACCAACACTACACATGACAGTTTGGTAAAATCATAGATGAACGTACGTACGTTCGCTTGTAATGTGTGCAGAAATTGCATAGCGACGTGTCAAACGTGCCAGTGCCTTGCTTGCGCAGCAGACGTGTTAGCGGCCGCACGTGTAAGGTCAGTTGCCTTTAAATCATAGCTGGTTCTAATCTCGTCCTTGCCAATTGGTAATGCATTCTCAATAAATGGAATTCGCACATGTTAAGCAACTTGTTTTTAATAAAGCCTAATATCTGAATGACTCTTTCTTCGCAATTTAAAACAAATGTTCAGATACACGTGTTTCTTGTCAATAGAGGGCGCTGCAGCACCGTCAGCACCAGTTCGAACAGCCACAACCTATTTGAAAATGTAGCGATAGTGGAGATAAAACGACACATATCTAGGAAAAGTTATGCAAGGAGGGTCCTGGAATTTGATTGAGTGCAAATAAATATTCTTAATTTTTATTCAATATGGACAAATGAGCCCCGCTCGCAGCTTCTAGTGCCCGCTGACTTAACACGAGCGTGCAAACGTTACATGCATGTGCGCAAAAATGGCACGGCACTTTTGACACGTCACCCTCTGAGAATGCGAGCGACTCGTAACGCGTGCGTATATGCACGCCTATTAATCAGCTCGCCAAAGTACCTTTATACACGCAATGCAGGCGACGAAAGCACTGAGTGTTTGTTACGCTGGCACGAATCACACCCCATACCACGCACGCACGCACGCACACACGCACACACGCACACTAGTTTCCCCCCAAAGTCAGGCCATTGGACAATCGGTGGGCCTGCCCTTTCCAGACAAGATTAGCCTCAGACCAGTATGATCCAGTTCAACCCCGTTCAAAGGAGAGATTGTTTACACTAAAGGTGAGATAGCTGAAATGGCAGTGCTCTACTACGCAAACTCTAGCCCACACACGCATCTTTAGTTGTCATGTGGATGAGAAAAATGACATGACCGCCTGAGTAGTAGAGAGTTTAGGTCTTCATAAGCTGTTTAAACATTATTTAGCAGACGTTTTTACCTAACTACGAGTTAGTGTCGCCAGGGTGACTCTAAACACTGGGGGCTACCTGCCGGAAACTATGAATCAGCTGATACAGAAACGGTCCTTCCAAAAGTTCATCAATTCTATTCTATTTGTAGCGCGCACATTTGGGACCCTTTCACACCTACATTGTTTAGTCCAGACTTTAAGACTTTCCAGTTTGATCCGAACCAAATTGACAGGTGTGAAACCTCCTGGACCACCTGGATCTTTGGTCCAACCTGGAGAGGTGGTCTCGGCTCGAACCAAGGCTCACTGCCTAATGTGAAATCAAAGGTTCGCACTTTCAGATCAAACAGACGCGCGTGCATCCATAAACCAATCAGTGTCAAGTATAGGGAGTCGCACCCCCATGCAAGCGATGATGACATAATGTAGGTCTGCCACCAAAATCCTTTTGGTCCGCTGGTGTGAGTCAAAGTTATGAAACTAATCAATAAAAAATAATACATGTGGAAGTGCCAAATGGGATTCTGGTTCGGACCTTGGTCTAGACCTTTAGGTGTGAAAGCGCCCTTAGTTACTTTTGTACAGTTCAATAGACTATATTAAGATTTTAGGTATGGTGTCTAATTTGTGTTTGTTTGGAGTTACCAGTGCTGTGGAGGGACGACATGCCAGGCGGGAACAAAAGGGACACGCCTCGCCAGTCTCCTCCCTTAAATAGAGGAGGCGGCCAATTTGGCCTAGTACAAATGTTGCTGTATTGTGGGGGGAATGTTATGTTTAGTTTGAGTATTTCAGTTTCTTTAGATCTTTGTATTGGATATTTTGTTATGATTTATAGTATATTGTAATTATGTTAATCCTATTTCATAGTTGCCTTATTTTGGTTATTTGTGGGTTAGGTTGTATGTTTGTCTGTTGGTTAATAACCCCTACTGTTTCTTAATGGTCTGATCAGCCAGTATATAAGTTCCCCTTTGTTTTCAGTTTGGGAGGTCTGTTATATTCTGTTTGTGGCAACCCTTTGATTCATTTGACCTCTTTTAGGGGCCCAGCACGTTGTCTCATTTTTGTGATTTTTTGGGATAAATAAAAACCCTAGACCCTAAACTTTGCCAATGATTCCTCTTGCCTTCTGGTTTGGTCCCTGACAGTGAATAATACTGAATTATCCTTGTAACACTTGTCAGTGAACACAACTCAACACAGCACAGCACAGTGAAATTCAACACTGCAATCAATCAAATACTGGCAATGACAGCACACTACTAAACATACTGATTGCACTAACGAACAAAAAAAACAAAACATCAACCACACCGCAGAGGGCCATTTGACACATAGGCTACTGCAACCCAAAACACCATGATGTTTAAAATAAGAGAAACAGATCCGGCCAACCAATACACTAGTAACACAGACCTGAGGAATTATGCAATGCAGCAGCAGTCACGTGGTGGTCAGAACCTCATTGGTAGTAGGCAAGTAGTACAAACAGCTGACGTGCTCCATAACAATGTCAACAGGCACTCAGCATTAAAGTAGCCTACACTATATTTTCTCCATACCAATTTGAAGACTAAATCAAATGCCCTTAACTTATAACTGGAATCAACTGAGGGTGGGACTTCAGACATTCATACACCTCCTGTGATAAACTACTTTCTCAAAAAGTTGACAATTAGGCCTATAGAAGCAAACAACAATTGTATCATTGAGTCTAAATCAAGGTTAGCATTAATAAAGACACCTAAATAATGTATTAAAGATATACAACTTTCAAATAAACAACCTGTGTATGCGTTACATTTAAGACTACCTATTACATTCTGCGTGGTAAGACTTGTGGTGCCTATAGCTAAAGACAAGTAGCAAAAATGTATCTAATCCACATAAACTATCAATACTATCCTTGACTACTACAGCGTTTAGCTGAGCCAAATTCATCTTTTCAGATGCCAATCAGATGGACATTATTATTAAGTCATTAATTTCATTGCAACATGAAAACTAATGTTACTACCTCACGATACAAAAAGACAATTGGCTACAAAAAAGATAGGTCAATGCATCCTGCAGTGGATGAACTTTGTTAAGTCATAATTCCACACAGTATGGAGTACTTATAATTAACTACATTATAAGAAATCGACATTCTTGGACATGTTTTTCATCAAGCATATTCGTGTGGTAAAGGTATGCAATGTTCAACAGGATCATCCCTTCCCCCAACAAACCCGCTATGACCTGCAATTAAAATCCACTCACGTTGACCTGCAAAGCACTACACGGTACACTGACACAGTTATGTAAAAGTAACCCTATCTTTGACAGAAGGCAATCAAATCATGGGCGGTAACTGTAAATCGATGTGACATGAAAGTATGAGACATTACTTTAAGTGTGTGTGTAAAATGTTTTTCCCTTTCATACATTTGTTGTAAAATATATAGTATCCAACAATCGGAAGTGTTAGAGCATGCGCAGATCGAATTGGTTATGCAACGTTTTTTTTTTTATATATATTTTTTTTTACTGTAAAACAAACCAAATAAAAGACAAACCTGTACGCTTGGAACCAATGCGTAGACACTTTCTTGATACAGTCCTCGTCCCAATAATGTACCCAGACGATATGCGGTTAAATATACATTTTAAAATGCAATATTCCACAATGAACTCAGTTCAAACGTTGACATACTGCTCTACGATCCCTCCCCTTACTACCGACTGGCCTACTGTCGAATTCTCCAGCTCACAGCGTGACCTGGATACAGACTCCTCCTCTGCCTCTCCTTCATTGGCTACACACTTGGGGTTTCCATGGGAAACATGACGGAATAAAATAATCTGGGCCTCATTGGTCTAAAATTTATGACACTGGTAGACTGCTGTTGATTTAGACTCTAAATCAACAGCAGTCTACCAGTGTCATACTCATATAAGCTACTTATCCCATTCGATCTTGGATGATTACGTGTGTCCATGATGTAGGCAGTGCAATTGAATAACGTTCTAGTATTATTACAAAATATCCATTGTTATTGTGGTAAACCTAACCTGGGTGACGTTAAATTGGCTCAGGCTCCGCAATTAGGCTGATGACCTGTGTAAGGAGTACAATATTCTTGGCAGCTAAAGTGGATACAATTGCGCCCTCTAGCGGTGGACTGGAATGGTGCATTATACAACGGATGCTTGGTTAAAAGCCGTTGTATGTGACACGATATATCACGGCAAAGCCGGGTATACAGCCGGGTATAAGGGCTACACTGTCCCCGACTGGCTCTGACCTGAGGGGGTGGAGTCTCGCCACCACACCACTGTCCACGCCACGGGCACCACAACTCAGCATCTGAGTGAGCTAGAGACACAAGGTCTGAGCCAGTGGGTGCACAGAGATTGCCCGGAGGTCACTGAAATGCCCTCGACCCAATGTGATCCGAGGGGACGGAGTCTCGCCACCACACCACTATCCACGCCACGGAACCCACAACTACGCCACTGAGTGGGCTAGAGACACATGGTCTTTGCCGGTGGGTGCATGGAGATTGCCCGGAGGTCATTGCACAGCTCCCGACCTACTCTGACTTGAGGGGGCGGAGTCTCGCCACCACGCCACTATCCACGCCACAGAACCCACAACTAATCCCCTGAGTGGGCTAGAGACACACGGTCTTTGCTGGTGGGTGCATGGAGATTGCCCGGAGGTCATTGCACTGCCCCCGACCGGCTCTGACCTGAGGGGGCAAAGTCTCGCCACCACGCCACTATCCACGCCACGGGCCCCACAACTCAGCACCTGAGTGGGCTAGAGACACACGGCCTTCACCGGTGGGGGCGGGTAGGTGGCCCGGAGAGGGGTACACAGTACCCAACCGGCTCTGGCCTGAGGGGGCGGAGTCTCGCCACCACGCCACTGTCCACGCCATGGACCCCACAATTCAACCCCTGAGTGGGCTAGAGACACACAGTCTTCGCCGGTGGGTGCATGGAGATTGCCCGGTCCGTAGTAGTACTAGCAGTAGCTGTTACATACAGCTGCAGCAGCTAGCCCACCTCACATTTTCTCCAGGAAATGTACTTTCTAGTTTTATGATTCATGTTGCCCCTGAAACTACGTTTTAGATACGTTTTCATAGCATGCTAACTGTCATCTGTACACATTATCTGGTCTAGAGATCCTGAGATCCTGCCATTTCTTTCCCACTGACTCCAAACTATACTGCATGTTCCAGGTAATATTTGTAAGATTCTTTTATATTTTCATAGTTCTATCCAACTGAAATGTAGCCTAATTTATCTTGTTTGAGCTGAGTTTTAGATAAGTATTATGCATGCACACGAGCTAGCTATGCAGCGTGTACAATACTGTCTGTTATGGCCACGAGTCCACATATAGCCCCCCGCAAACCGCAGCTGAAACGACGGCACAAGAGGGCGCAAGTAATGTTATAACCACTATAGGCTATCAATATCAACTATTTGTATAGTGTGTATGTTATACACAATTTCATTGCATACATATTTTATTTGTGTGTATTTGTGTTGGTGAGAATTTGGTGTATGGTAGCCTACACGTACAGTAGCCTAGTCTGCTTTATCAACAATAGTGAATGAATCTACAAAGTAGAGATTAATTGTATTTGAGTATCTTCATCTATAAAAGTGATTGTCACCATGGGTGTCAGCCAGGGTAGTGGTGACTAAAGTGGGTATACTGCAGCAGTTTGTACATTTTAAGTGTGGGTAGGCTATACTACTGTGTATAAAGAAGTGGGTATACTCTGTATACTCTCCACTACACCACTGGTGCCAGCGATGGATAATTTTGTTTATGGTAGACCTAGCCTACTTTATAAACTGGTGAATCAATCTACAAAGTAGAGGTGAAGTGTATTTCAGTGTCTTAATCTATAAGGTGGTTTCCACCATTGGTGCTAGTGATTGAGAATTTTATTTGGTAGACCTAGCCTACTAGTATACTACATTATTACATTACAGTCATTTAGCTGACGCTTTCATCCAAAGTTTGCATAGATATTTGTGGATGTATTATTGTATATGTCTTTGCATCTGTAGCTGTGGTAGGCTATTTGTAGTAATCTCCAAAATCACTCATATGCTACTGTAATGCCCATGTCAAAAAACTTAACTAGCTAATAATATAATATAAAATATTGGATGTTAAATGAAAACTAAATTAATTTCAGTACATCTGCGCAAAAAACATGTGATTAAAATGTGATTCCACCCCAACCCCTCCCCCATCTGAAAAAAAAATAGATTTGGGGTCAAATCGTGTGAGCTTATTAGATGTTAAATGAAAATTCACTTTGGGACATCTGCGCAAAAAAACAATTGATTTAACATGTGATTACACCCCGAAGCCTATCCCATCTAAAAAAATAAATAAAAAAACTTTGGGTCCAGCGGTGGAGCTTCCGGTTTTTGCTGGAGGGTCCCGTGGTGGAGCTTCCGGAGGGTCCCGTGGTGGAGGTTTGAAGTCTGCAGCCAGACCCTATTGGATTTTTGCACTGTCCTGTCCTGCACCCTGTCTAATGTTATCTCCATCAGTCTATGCACCATTACCTTAGACAAATTCCTAATATGTAAACCATATACATGGCTAATAAACAGATCTTGAATCTTAAAAAAGAACCAACTAAAGGCTTTACAGTCCATCTTCAATGATGTGTTTTAACTTTAAGAACAAACTGTAGGCTACTCTATTATGGGGGTTTCTGTCAAACACAGGCTACCTTCTCTTCAGCATTTTTTGCAAATCCAGTTCATTTTTCCCATAGAAAAATGAACTCTTTTGGAGTCAGAACCAAATGACGGCAATGCTAACTTTCAAGCCTACAAAGTGACATCAGACCTCACCAGCAGATCTGATTAACCTAATTAGCTTCAACCATCATCAGCATTTTTGTCAGGCAAATAGCACTATCCTACTGTATATTCTGTGCTTGTTCATTAGACACCTGGACAACCACCTTTGTGACTTTTTTTTTTACATTCATGAAATATCCTAGGACACTTGGCAGTTTTTGTGACCCTCTGTCAAGCTGGTGAAGTCATCTTATCGCCAACTTGACCAAAGTATAATGTGGTGCTTGACAGGTAGGGTCATGTCACAAAATAATAAAAAAGTAAAGCAACACACACACAGTACTCAAGCCTGCTGTAAGGACTGCCAAGCTTGTTTTCAGTTGAGAAGCCATCAACCTGAAGAAGCTGAAGAACTAGCTATCTGAAGTAAACCAACACTGACATGGAACAGAGACCTATAGCAGAACCATACAAACAGGAAATCATATTAAGTCATTAGGATTTAGTCATCCTAGGGGATTTGGCAAAACCTTCAGGCTTCATGTCTTGTTCATAAGGTCTTGGCCTACATATGCTTCTCTTAACAGCAACAATGCGAATAGATGCAGTATGTGAAGAGGTGTTCAGGTTTGGCAAAACCTTATGTAACAACCTGTTGTGATGTAATATTGTCCATTCCAAGTTGAACATCTCTGTCTGCGTCAGCCTTTTCAAGACAGCGATTTTCATTACCCATCACCCATTAGACCCCCTTGGACATACTAGCGTTTAAGAGAACAAAATAGTCTTTCAATGTGTTAATCTCTAAAACAGCAATTTAGATTTCTCAACCTGTGCTTCACTGCTGCATTACATAACCCTTTAACACAGACTCACCGTGTGTGTGTGTGGGGGGTGATAACCACATCATTCACATCACATCCTCTTGACCATCTAAATGCTACATCCAGTCGGAGGGTTCAGACAGTCTGCCTAGACAAAACCCCATGACCATAGGGAACACAAATAAATAACCACCCACAATGCAGACCGTGGGCAAGGACCAGATGCACAATAGACTTATATTGTGTGAGGAAAGCAATTGAAAGGACCCCCGTCCCTGATCTCTTCTTGTGGATGAGGTAAAGACTAGTTTACTGGTTCCCAGAACTGCAAGGCTATGCTGACAACAGTCTGCGTTTCATAAACAGTCCATGTCTGTTAATCCTACAAACTGATAACATGTCACCAAGCTTAAAGGACAGGTTTGGAATTTAGCATTATAAGCCATGTTATAAGGTTATTTACGATCATATACAATGGCCGATATCAAAGTTTTGTCAAACGGTGCACTCTCGAGATATAGCCCATTGTCACTAACACACTCAATAGATTCATAGATACTTACATTGTGCAAATCAGCAGTCATGTGAACATTTCCATGCATAATATGTGTATGAGGTGTTAGAGCTGTAAGACTGACAACAGTTAACAAAATGGGAGAATATTTTAAAATCACCAACTGCCCCACTCAAAAATTGAACATTCCATAACAGAGATGAAGAAATGAGTATAATATGGTCAAAATAGCAAAATCATGTATTTATTTTTTGACAAAAATGCCAATTTCTCTACCATCTTAGATTAAATCTCTTAGCTGTTAACAACCTATATGGAGACATGCACCATATGCATACATGTGACATTTCAGACCAATCAGACTTA
This sequence comes from Borostomias antarcticus, assembly GCF_949987555.1. Taxonomy (NCBI): domain Eukaryota; kingdom Metazoa; phylum Chordata; class Actinopteri; order Stomiiformes; family Stomiidae; genus Borostomias; species Borostomias antarcticus. The sequence goes on along the minus strand of NC_140234.1, from coordinate 49,208,653 downwards.
TGGTTTATGAGAAGTTACTTTTTATAAGTTTTGCCAACCATTCAAGCTACAGTCAAATCCATCAGACAGAAACTAGGGTTCTTGCTGCAAATTTGTCCCCCATGAGGAAAGACATAAGTATACCAAGCTTAATACATTTCTGTCAAACAGGGTGCCAGCATATTGAAATTTGTGTTTTGAATTGGTTACTCTTGCGCCACCTATGGACAAATCATGGTAATTCTTCCTGGCATAGCTACTCATGGCCTCTAGTTTCAACATGCATTTTTGGTCAAGGACTGAGTTATTTGACCATTTCTAGGAAAAGAATAATAGTGGAAGAAGAAAATACCAACAATAACAATATGGTTCCTACTACCGTAGGACCCCTAATGATACTGTACATTTCTAACAAAGCTTGCGTCTATCGTGTTCTGACAAACAACTAGGATCGAAAGAATACATGGCTTGGAATCTGTTTGTGGTCACAGTGCCCTAGCCACAGGGACCAAATCTGCATTTGGCAGTGCCCTGGCGAGAACGCCAATATCGATAGACTGTACCATGTCTAAAGCGGTTCTCACCCCCGTCCATGTGTCATTTGTTTTTGTGTGAGTAACTTGGGTAGGAATGGTCTAAGGTAAGCATGAAGAAGCTCCTGCACACCGTCTTCCGATTCCCCTGTGTAAACACACACACACACACACACAACACACACACACACACACACACACACACACACACACACACACACACACACACACACACACACACACACACACACACACACACACACACACACACACACACAGAAATACCCATAGGAAAATGCAGTTCCATGGAAAATAACTTTAATACAACTCCTATGATAACAAAACCAGCAAAACAATAAAAGCCTGTACATGTGACAATATCCAGTGTCTGAAAGACTTTTTGAAGGCTAGCGGTGGGAAATACAGCAGCATCACACATAAAGCCACAGTGACAACCATCGTAGACTTGGGCTTCTGGCCCAAGGGTTCATATACTTATATCATATGTATAATCATATATACGGATATTGCACAAAATCAAACACAAATACAGATGCTGGAAGAGCATCCTATGTGGGAACCAGGAAGTTGTTTTTAAATTGCAGTGTCACGCCCTCTGCTGGCAAACCCCTCCCACAGGTCCTATAAACTGCACCCACACCTGCTAATATAAAAACAAATCTTGAAAGAGCGGCACATTTTTTCGCACAGACATTCAATTTCGGAACATTAAAAACATGGTAAATACAAACAAAACAAACTTGGAACGTTATGTCTTCGTTTTGGTCCTACAAGGCATGTTTATCCATTGTGGTTATTGTTGTGTGAATTATGAAAGACTAAGATTGAAACCCTTTGGACAAGGACAGGTTTAACTGAGGATAATAACTGGAAATGACCATTTATCCAACATCAAAATTGATCTGATATCAAAATGGAACGGAGGACAGTTGCATGAACACTCCAAAGCAAGAACATAAAGTTTTAGTTTAAAAACCTTAAAAAACATGTTAAAATCGATCTTGCCATCTTTTTGGTACTGTCTCATGGCTCCAGTGTTTATTATACAGTAGGCCTGTTACAGTAGCTTCAAACCTTGGACCAGAGGCTCAAGACTTCTGTCACGATTAAAAATCTTTCCCATGACTCTCACTCTCTCTCATCATGCAGTGATAAAGTAGTCTGGCACATATAAATCTTAAATGGCAACGAAATGAAAATATACATTAAAAAAATTTAATCAAATTACAATCTTCCCGCAGTTCTGAGGCACACGTTCGAGATAACCAGGAGGGGGCATTGCAATGGGGAAGTTCCATAAGATGCACTTCTTCTGGGCACGCTTTTGGCGTCATTTTAAGACACGGGGTGAGACACTTTTGTCTTCAGTCTTTGTACACCCACTCTCTACCTGTGCTGTCAAACAGTCCTGGGGATGGGGGCGGGGCCTGGTCTGGGTGGCTGTGGTTGAACCCTGACCCTAACCCTGCCTTATTGTCCTACAACTTGGATCAGAAATCTTCGATGTGGGCAAGACCATCCTTTTCCCTATATCCACAATGGTTCAGTCCAGGGCTCCGTCAGGATTTACGGGGCGGATCATGGTCGCGCCTTTCCTCACGCTTTGTCATCTCCTCTGTCCCCCACTGAGCATGTGCAAAACTTGCCACCACTTTACCCACAAGTCCACAGATACATCACGTGATCAGGGAGAGGCAAGGTGATTGGTTGACAGGCCGGAAAGGCAACAACAGTTTCTAGGTCCAGAGGCGAGGCAAGGCGAGGTGGAGGATGGTCTGCTTCAAGGTACTTACAGACATATTTGTGTGTGTGTGTTTTTCCGTATGTGTGGGGGTCTGTTTGTGTGTGTGTGTGTGTGTATATACAGTATTTCTCTGATTGTGTGTGTGAGACCGCGTATGGGATGGGCCTCTAGATCCCCTTCTTGAAGTCCTCTTCGCTCCTCTCTCCTCAGCCAGACCTCCCCTTTCCTCGGCCCCTCCTCCTGCTCCTGGTCACCCTTGAACCCTCCCCAAATCATCTCTGCTCTAGGAGCGGTTGTCCTTCGCCACGTTGTGGGCCATCCAGTTGACTTTGGTGGTCCAGCTCTCTCGGAGGGCCTCATCGAACTTCTGGCGGAACTGCTTCAGGGCCTCGTCATCTGTCTTGCCCAGGGCCATTGAGTCCTACGAGGGAGGGAGGGATGAAGGGATGAAGGGATGGATGAAGGGAGGGATGGAGGGTTGGGTGGTGATTTATCTTATCACATCAACATACTATGTTAAGGTCATACATGACACTCTGTGGCACATTTTAAACTGTTGCTCCAGAGAAGGATGCATTGTTAGATATGGATGCATAGTGTAGAGTCGGCTTATCTGTATAATTAATTAAATGTGTGACAATTGATTTATGACAAGACTAATATTCGATTTTGGTTGAAACCAATGCCAGTTAACTGAGGGTTATCAACCATTTGTATTCTACCAGAGGCAGAGTTATTGATAAATAGAGCTAATATGATGTGTCTCTATGTGTGTGTGTGTATTTGTGTGTGTGTGTGTGTTCTACCTTCAGGTACTGGATGTCTTTGACGGAAGTGAGCTCAGGCAGCCCAGCCGTCAGCATGAGGGCGAACAGGGTGATGAAGAGGTTCCCGTTCCTCCGCAGTATTAGGTAGGCCTCCTCACAGTACTGACGGAAACTAGGGACAGACAGACACACACATACACACACACTTAGTTTACACTCGATTACGATGCCATGTCAACAGACAATGGACCTCATTCCTGAACATTTTCTTAAGTGTCTTCTTAAATGTCTTCTTACAAACTTCGTAAGACCAACCCAAAGAAAGATCCCCGCCGGATTCATGAACGCATGGAAATGTGTTCCTAAACCGCCAAAGTGTTCTCAGCTGTGCTCCCCTTCTTAAGTTGAATGCGCGTTCTCGTACACCTGCATTTGCATACATAAACGCCCCGCCAGCTCCTTACTAGGGTCGTGTGCACACAGAATCCCCAGACAGCGCGGAAAAAGTTGATTGATGTTCAAGTTCACGTGCAAATTCGACGTTTTATTCGTCACATACAACATACCAGTAAAATGAGCAGTGAGATGTTTCTCCGCTGGCTCTTATAACATGCAAACTAGGCTTAAGGAAGGTGAAAAAAACAAATACAAAATAACAATAGAAAACAAGACGGTGGAATTTAAATACAAAATGCAAAATATAAAGCCTACATGAAAGGGATGGGATGTGCTGAGAGCAGATGATTAAATTGTACAGTTAGTTAAATGCATGAGTAGGCTACTTGTGAATCTTGATATGCCCTATCTATATTATGTAGGCCCATATGATATATTTTAGTTATGAATATTCACATGTTTATTTACAGAATGTAGGCCTAGGTGTGTCCATTCTGATGACTATGGAATATAAGGTGCTGTTGTGCTCAGTCTGTGTATAGCGACTGAGTTTAGTGCTTATTTATTCATTCACTGCCATTTGCAGTGTTTGTGTAGTGCTTTTATTTATTTTAGGACACCAAGATGCCTCGTAGAATCATGACTATAAATGTGAAACATAATTGGAAATGATACAAATATTCTTGTATTTATTATTATTCTCATTTCAAGCCTAGGATGTCTGTACAATTGATGTGAACGCAATCATCTCGGATTTCTCATAAATTTAGCCCTTGCGAACAGGGGCGCACTCCAATCTGGCCTACCTACGACTGCATTTCCGCGTTCTTAAATCCTGTTCTTAGATAAGAACAAATCCGAGATAAGAAACCATTCAGGAATGCCAGAATTGTCCTGGGAACTTCGTAAGTGGAGTTAAGAAGAAATTTCTTCTTAACTTTTTCTTAACTGCGTTCAGGCATGAGGACCATTGATGGTAACACCCCTCGTCAACAACCAGGATGATGGCAACCAAGCCCCCTCCCAGATTCACCTAGGCATTCCACTGTTCCCTGAACCAATCAGGTTGGATCAGGGTAATGTTGGAGTCCGTGCTCCTTTCCAGTCAGTATTGCATGAACATTTCACTTACAAGATACAGGTACATGGTACCTGCATCTTGCACACAAATACACATCCTTGAATGAGAGGTGAACGGGTTAAAGACTCACCTGCCAAACTTCTCTGTGTTGCCAGTCTTGCCCTGCTGGATGACGTGGATGAAGTCGTGCGTCAGGATGAACGGCACGCGCTCCCGCTTGATCCCAAACTTGGACTTGAAGTTCCCCAGGATGTGACCAAAGTCTATGTGGAAGAGCTGAGTGACGAGAGGCAAAACATCAGCGGGAACCGAGGAAAGACACTCACCAATCAGAAACTTGCTGACCAATGGCTGACATGACTGACAACTGACAATGCAAACTGTGGAACTTCGGAATTGGTTAAAAATGTGTTAATGTTGTCAAGTCCAAAATGGGCCCATAGAGGCAAACCCACTACACCAATGAGTAATTGGCCACCGTTTAAGATAAGGACAGAGAAGGGTGTGTGTGTGTGTGTGTGAGAGAGAGAGAGAGAGAGAGAGAGAGAGAGAGAGAGAGAGAGAGAGAGAGAGAGAGAGAGAGAGAGAGAGAGAGAGAGAGAGAGAGAGAGAGAGAGAGAGAGAGAGAGAGTGTGTGTGTGTGTGTGTGTGTGTGTATAGTATTTCCTGGTACCCACCTGCCCTGTGCTGCGGACCATGATGTTGTCACTGTGGCGGTCTCCAATGCCAAGGACGTAGGTGGCTACGCAGTAGCCCGCGCACGACAGTGTGAACTCCTCAATGGCCTTCTCGAGAGAATCACTGGGAAATGAGACAGATGTTACAGCCAAGTGGTCATAAGTGGTGCTCTCAGAGTTTTCACCCAAGAGGAGCATTTCTGACCCTAACGGTCACCGTGACTTTCTGTGAGGAGGTTCAAGGTGTTCAGGCCAGCACCAAGGCATTATTATGAATCTCTTCAATCAATTGTGTTCGCACAAGAACAACACCTTGCATTAGCTGCAGCTGTCCAGAAATACAGTTACAGACCATAATTCCAACATTCAAGTAGTATCAATTATTCACATTACACATTTACCCTATAGACGTGCTAGTTCAATACATTAACCGTATGGTACAGCAACTCTGTCGGCCCAGTGCGCTCTTACGGAGGGTTCTTGTCTTTGAGCCAGTTGAGCAGGGCGTCCTTGTTGAAGGCCGCGGCCGCTGCCACATTACTGCTGGTCAGCTGGATGTTGGCGATGGTATCCGCCGACGACACCACCTCGATCAGCCCGGAGCGGTCCCCCGTCGCCAGGCAACCGTAAGGCACAATTCTGCACGGACGGACACACATGCATGAGGACCATGCACTCGTAATATTATGAATTAACTGGTACGGCAGATTTATTCATATCAATCAAAAAAGTGCTGATGGTTTTACCCGAGTAGTATGAATTTACTGAATGTCTACAATTCTGAGAGCGGGCAGGATTCTTTCTCAATGTTTAGATGGAAGAAGGACAACAGCTCCCAGAGAAGTAGGAAGATGACACAGTAATTGCTCAGTCCAAACCTTCTCATCATCAACATCATCGAGGATGACACTGGGTAATTGTGAGATGATCGTCTTTCTCATGATGGATCTATGGCACTGAAATGATTAGAGGGTTGCTTTCATCTAATGCTCTATAACAGGTGATCTTATCTAATGACATGGCAAAGATCTAAAGGCCATGGATTAAACTGGGATTATGGAGTGTTTAAAACATATCCCACCAACAGCAGCTCTCGTTGAGCCCTCGGCTACTGAAACAATGAAACAATTTAACAACGGCAGGCGCTCTTGTACAGTTGAATTACAATGTTAGCTCACCTATTATATAATATACGGAGCTTTTTGTATTGATTGATTCACTGATTTGAAATAATAAAATGAGTAAAAGCAATACGCAAGGTTTGGTTTAGATATAGACAGACGAACAGAGACAGACAGATATTTTATTGATCCCCAGGTGGAAATTGTTGTGTCACAGCAGTAAGGACAGCAAAAAGGTACAATCAGCTTGATATCAGTGTGGATGCCAAACTGATGTAGGAGAGGGAAGCCACAGTAGTTCATCGAGCCCTGCAGTATTTCCCCAGGGCATGAAGGAATTGCTTTGTTTCTGTGTCTCCAGTAGAGGGCGGTGTGGGTTCATTTTACAGGGTGCTGACATAATCCTGACATCATGAAGACCAAACGCCCCAGAGGCAGTGGGAACATTCCCAACTGGGTGTAATGGGAGTTGAATGTGCCAATTAGAAATGCACACAGCCGCACGCACGCACACGCGCACACGCACACACACGCACACACACACTATGTACATGTGCGGCATGCAACCAGAGGTCATGCATGATTACATGCCTCACACACACGATACTCGCACACACACCACATCAAAGTTGTTTTGTTATCATCAACATTTCC
>NC_140234.1:49114180-49199180 GCF_949987555.1 Borostomias antarcticus | reverse complement strand
CCAACCAACTGGGAAGTAAGTGTGTGACTGGCACTCATACAGAGTGTGTGTGTGTGTGTCCTACCTGTTTCTTCAGGACCTCAATGTGAGGGATGCTGCCGCGACAGTACGCCTCCAGGATGAGAGCGAACTGGACAGTGACGGCTGGCATGTGGATCTCTGATCTGCAGGGGGAGCCAGAGTTACTACACAGTAGCATTTACTCCATCCAAATCACTTATGTTGCATTCCTTTTGAATTGGAAATGTTGGGATTCCTGAGGTTGAAAGCAAAATCGTCATCAAATAAGTCACCTGAACTTGTGTTTCCATTTTATTTGGGGTATAATATCTACCCTGACATCAACGTCAGCTGCTGAAGTGAATCAGATGGCTACTCCGCAGTTCAACAATAAGTGAAAGTTGCAATAAGACTGTTTATTAGTATTGTGTCTCATTAAATCAGTTGTACACACAGTACTGTCCACATTCTATCAGTGGACAATGCTGCTACGGTGTTCAAAATAGCATAATTCATTGTTATCATCTGGCATTGCTAACAATGGCTAACTTAGCTAGAACTACAAAGTTGGGGCTAAAGTGTTTTTTTCGCGTTGTTTCTGGAACGTATTCAACTAGGATACGACGTCATCCCAGGCACCAAATCTGGAGCTCCGATACAACAGGAACGTAGAATTACATATCCTCACAACATCTACTTATGTTGTAATTACTTCCAATTCCTTCTCAAATCAATTCAACAAACCTCTCCATCCATGTTAATATCAGTATCTGTCTGTTACCTGAGGTGCCAAAAGAGGAAGTGTCCTATCTTGCGGTTGCCCTGGGCTCTCTCCAGCAGGAAGCGGGTCAGGGCACAGTCGTAGTACGGCTCGTATCTCAACACCTGCACCAGCTGCAGCAGGTACTGAGACAGCTCCTCGTCACTGGGGGTTAGAAGATTGTGGTTATGTGTTCTACCTCAGCTAGATCAAGTGTAAGAACCATCTGTGTGTAGGTGTGTTTGAGTGACTGACTGACTGACTGAGTGTGTGTCTGTGAGAGAATGAGAGTGTGTGTATGTCTTTTTTTTATTTATTTATCCATGTCTCACTGTCCCCTGGACAAAGCTCTCGACCATGGGAGATCATGCCTTCTCTGTGCTGGGGCCCACATATGTGGAACCAGCTCCCAGAAATGATTAGGGACTTGGACTCTCTTGCTGCCTTTAAATCTACAGAAGCCTTAAGACTCACCTGTTCCACCCTGCCTTCCCATAGGGCCCCGCAGGCTCTAAGGTGTGTGATTGGCTGTGTCGATTTTTCAAACACAGCTATGGTACTGTCTTATCTACTTCAGTTTATTTCTATAATTATTTGAATTATTTATGGTTATCTGAATAATCTTTGAATTAATATCTTATTCCCAGTTTTGCATCTTTTAATCACTTTGGCCCTAATTTCGCTTTTTAAATTCCTGTGCATACTGTTGTTCTCCTGTCTTAGCCTATGGACCTATTGATTTGATTGTTTTTATCTTTGCCTGTAAAGCACCTTGAGTGTTTCTCTGTAATTTAAAGTGTGCTATATAAATAAAATCCATTATCATTATTATAATTGTGTGTGTGTGTGTGTGTGTGTGTGTGTGTGTGTGTGTGTGTGCGCGCAGCCTACCTCATGTCTCCCAGGCAGGCCACGGCATACTCTCTGACGTACTGGTCAGGGTAGTTGAAGTCCAGCAGCTCCAGAGCATCACGAGGACTCAGCTTGGGCCAGATCTGCAGCAAGGCCTGGAGCTGTGTGTGTGTGTGTGTGTGTGTGTGTGTGTGTGTGTGTTTGTGTGTGTGTGAGAGAGAGAGAGACCGAGAGAGAGTCCAGTTAGTCAATACTAAAAATATCAGAGATATGCATATGTATGTAAATAACCACTAAATCGACATGTTATGAGCAAAAGATGACATTGTGCCAACTGTGCGCCGCTTGAAAGAATTGAGTTTAGAAGGACCAATTAGGCTACAGTAGCATCTACAACTAAGCACAAGAAAGGGGGATTTCATAGAAACAATACACACTCATCATATATTCTATATTATATTCTATATTTCTTAGCTTATCCTTTTTTGCACTAGCATTTTGTAATCGCTCTTTGCACTGTCTCCATGTTATGCACCACGACTGAAAGCAAATTCCTAGTCTGTTGAAAAACTAAATGGCAATAAAACGAACTCTGATTCAGAGTTTATTCTCCTGATTTCTTCTCCAAGCGAACCTGGGCCATGTCGTCATGTTTGCTCCATTTGACGGAAAGCAGCAGCTTGGGCAGTGACTGGGGGAAGTTCTCCCTGCAGTCGTAACGTAGTGTCCAGATCAGGTCCTTCTCGTTCTCACACAGCTGCGACAGCGGGTCGCGCTCCATGATCTCCTTCAGCTCGATGTGGAACTTCTTACCCCCTCGGCCCTGGGCAGGAGAGGAGAGGTAGAGGAGGTGCAGTGAGGGCTAGTGGCCACAGAGGGCAGTAGAGGATAGACAGAGGTATGATTTGAGTCTTAATGACGGGGCCGGATGGGTTATTGTATGTTCAGAGGACTTTCTGTTGCTAGGTTGAGTGGAGTGTATGCGCCTCTTCTTCCACACACGCACGCACGCACACACGCATACACACGCACACACACACACACTCCATAAACAAATTTGTACACAAACAAAAACATACTTCGCAGACCGTCATCCACTGCACTGCCGCACACACAACCCCATCAGAGGACATGTTCTGGAAAGCTCTCCACATCACGTGGTGTTCTAGAACATTCTGTGTGCCGGTTCCAGGGAGAGGGGTGAGAGGGGAACAGCGGGACTCGTCTGATCTGAGACACCGAGCTGCCTGGGAGGAGCTCAGTGTCATGACACCCTGCCAAAATCATCCAGCACTGGGTTGCCCTGGAAACCGGTCTTGGCGATAGCGTAGTCTCTGACGCAGATTGCGTCTTTCCCGCTGTTCTCAAGTGTACAGTGTGTGTCAAGATTTGTCAGAGTATGTATTCACGGGTACATGTGAGTTAAGACTGTGTGTGTGTGTGTGTGTGTGTGGGGGGGGGGGGGGCGCGTGTGTGTGTGCGTGTGTGTATGTGGGTTCATGTGTATGGCTGGAACTCACTACCATTGGAGCGCAGTCACTTGCTCCGGCGATCTCGGCAGCTTTCTCCAGTATCTGTAAATGACGCGCACGCACAAACACACACACACACACGCATGCACATGCACACACACAAAATCATTGCTAGACCCTGCCACTGCATATGCAGTCTAAGCATGTTTAATCTTTATTAAAAGTTGCCTGTTTAATGAGAAACTCCACAGACTAATCATTCATACAGTAACACTAGCCACCTCTCTGCGATGACAAGGAGAGATGAGTGTGTGTGTGTGTGTGTGTGTGTGTATTGTGTGTTTCTCAGTGTGTGAGGGTGAAGGCTCATTTATTCTTGGTAACAACCACGTCGTACCGCACGTCTCACGACCAAACCGACACCAATCAGACGTGTGCATTTATGGTTCGGAGAAGCCTACGTGTCATCTCTCTATGATAACTATGCCTGGTTTGTTGACATTTTGTGCTATTTTTTGTGTCCGATTGATGTAGTTTTTGTCTGACATTTTTGTCACACTTGTCTTATCTTAGTAATGTACCATAAGGGTGAATGTAGGTTGTGTATCTAATTCTGCATGAGTGAGTGTCTGTTGTAAAAGAATACATGTTTGCACATGCGTGTGTGTGTGTGCGTTTATGCATTTAGCCCTTTGTGTTTGAGTGTGTGTATGCATGTATGTGCGTTTATGCATTTAGCTTTTTGTGATTTGAGTGTGTGTGTGTGTTCTGACCTTGTCAAAGGCGGGGAAGATGATGGGTTGTGAACAGTACTCTGTGAAGTGGATGTGGAGGGCTGTAGCGTTCTCAGTGTACGGGTTGGTCTGGATGGTCCCGATGGGGTTCAGCATCTCTTCAAGTTCATCTGAGGAACACGTCCACGCGCGCACACACACACACACGCACGCAAGCAAGCACATAAGAATGCATATACACATGCACACAAGCACAGGAAGCAAAAAAACAGTGTACCAAAATGATTGACATGAACAGTAGAAGCCTGGTGTGTGTGTGTGTGTGTGTGTGTGTGTGTGCGTTTGTCCTCACCAGGAAAGGAGGACCAGCTATGCAGGATGATGTCTCCAGTCTTCAGCTGTCCCTTGTAGTCAAACACCATGGTGTTCACCCAGGCTATAGGGTAGTGCTGGGACAAGAGACGCACAGTTATCTATGACATGAAACGTGTGTGTTTGCGTGTGAGAGTGAGTGTGTGTGTGTGCATTTATGTGTGCGCGTGTACGTGTCTACCTACCACTTTGCCAGCCTTGCGGATGGTCTGGTACTTGTTGGGGTGGGCGTTCTTGGTGGACTTCTGCTTCTTCACCTTGTCCGTGATGGCGTAGACGGCGAAGCAGAGGCGGGCCATGCGCGGCAGGTCGCACACGGCGATGTCGAACTCCAGCGTGGCGTTCCACACGTGCTCCGAGCGTCCGCTGCTCTCACTGCTCACCGCCGGCTTGCACAGCAGCTCTGTGCCGTGGAAGAGACCCGCCCGCACCTGGACCTGGGACAGGTGTGTGTGTGTGTGTGTGTGTGTGGGAGAGAGAGAGAGAGAGAGAGAAAGAGAGAGAGAGATGTGTGTGTGCGTTTGTATGTGATTTTAAAGTGTGTGTGTGATGTGTGTGAAACGTGTAAGTGATGTGTGTATGTTTGTGAGTTGGGGGAGGACGGGAGGGAAGAATGATTTATTTATATTAGGGCTGTATGTTTATGACAAAAATGTATACAATGCCTACTAATTTGCCTGATACTGTAATCACCGGGGAAGAGACAAGGCGACGTCACAACATTTTACAAGAAATATTATTATAATAAAAATAGCCCACGTAATGCTATAAACAATGTAGTTGTTTTTTAAAAACCAGCGTCCGGCATTATGACAGTTTAAAACCGTGTTGCAAATTTTGCTGATAACGCTGCAATCCCCCTCTCCAAGCAGGAGGGGTCCAATAACGTCCAGCCCCCGCACCCCCCCCCCCCTTCAGTGCTTCTCCTTCATTCGCCTTAGCTGCCATATTGGTCAGTCTGACGTAATGATGGGTGCGGATGCGGAAGTGCCCGTTGCCTTTAATGTTAAAAGTTTGCTGTAAAAACACCACTTCAAGAACCAAAATAGTCAAAATAACAGGCTGAATACACTATCGGGGTTACAAACTCATCATTACCAGACTCCGATTGTTTTTCACTGCCGTTTTTTTCGCGTTTGGAAATACATGGGAGTGAATGAGCCATAGTTAGCTGTCAGCTGCATTCACTCCGATGTATTTCCAAACGCGAAAACAACGGCAGTGAAAAACAATTGGAGTCTGGTAATGATGAGTTTGTAACCCCGCTAGTGTATTCAGCCTGTTATTTTGACTATTTCGGTTCTTGAAGTGGTGTTTTTACAGCAAACTTTTAACATTGAAGTCAACGGGCACTTCCGCATCCGCACCCCAGACTGACCAATATGGCTGCCAGGTGAATAAGGCGAATTGTGAAGAGTTGAACTGGGTTTGGAGGAGTGTCAGCTACAGTACCTGCCAGAGATGGACTTGTGCCAGTCTTGACTAGCCGCCTCCTGAGGCGATCACATCCTCATCGCCTAGCAAGTATTTCATGCTTGACACTCTGTACAAAATTCCCATTGATGACTTCGGGCCGTTTTTATTCACCCCCAGGTGAACTCAAACTCTCCCACAGCGCTTCTTTCCACAGGCAGTATGGCGAGTGTGGCGCCGAGGAGCAAACCGCAGACCACGTCATCCAGGACTGTCCGATATATCGGACACCCAATGAAATGCATGGCCTGACGGTTGTGGATGACGAAACGGTGACATGGCTCTTGGAGGTGTGCCTGGATATATAGCCCGGGTGACCCCTCACCCATGTTCGGGGTGGTAAAAGGATAGACCCATCGGCCCCGAGCCTGGGGGGGGGGGGAGTGAAACATCTACACCCAAACGAAGAAGAAGAAGAAGATGGGGAGTGCCAGCTACCTGCTGGAGACGCTCAGCTAGACCTTTAGAAACCTTGACTTGCCACCTACTGGGACGACCACAGCACGCACAAGGGAATGCCTGTGATTCGTCAGCGCGCCCCGATGCACTCAGCACAAATTTCTGTTTTTGTGGCGCTCATGCTGAGTAGAGCTGTGTAAAACCAGGAATTTGTGATTTTTAATGCAGTGGGCGACTCGCGATAATGATTCATACACAATTAATTGTGCGTGTAATCTAGGCCAAAATGTTCCAGAGCAGGTTAAACATACTCTTCTCCCTTGAATCAGGCCATTTAAAGATGCTTTCATCAACCACTTGACTCCAAAATGCATTTTTAGGATATGGTCCACAAGGGAATCGAACGCACTTTGAGGTTGCAAATGTCGTGGTCAAACAGTTGGTTTTACTGACACACACGACAGGACACCTGATGGCTACAGTGGGGGGGGATCAGGAGGTCAGAGGGTCATAGGTCACCGTGGGAGTGGTTAGTTACCTTGGCAGTCTCCTCTGCATTCACCTTGCTGCCTCTGAGCAGGACAATCTTAAATGGATTGGGCACCTCCCATACACATTTGTGCATTTGCTGCAGAGAGAGAGAGAGAGAGAGAGAGAGAGAGAGAGAGAGAGAGAGAGAGAATGAGAGAGAGAAAGCGAGAGAGGAGACAGGAGAGAGAGAGGAGAGAGAGAGGAGAGAGAAGCAGAGAGAGGTAAAAGGAGAGAAGGGCAGAAAAAAACTGTTTTATTGAGCAAGCAACAAGAGTTGCATGAATTACTCTAAGAACAACACACAGCTAAACGAACTCAATCTTCCTCTTCACACCAGTTCACACACACACACACACACACACACACACACACACACACACACACTCACACTCACACTCACACTCACACTCACACTCACACTCACACTCACACTCACACTCACACTCACACTCACACACAAGCAAAGGTGAGAGGGTCAGACTTGTGTCAAGCAATGGATTTGCAAGGGTCAGCAGCACTTGGCAAAAAAAACACCATCACATGACTGGCCCTCTGCGCAAGCTTGCTAATATGACTAAACCCCACACTTCCTGCTGCCCACTCAGTGAGTGTGTGTGTGTGTGTGTGTGCATGTTTGTGTGTGAGACATGTATGGATGTACTTGTAGACATTACTAGTAGCCTATATGTGGATTTTGAATCAATGTGTGTGTGTCCATCTTTATTGTGCGTGTGTGTGTGTGTGTGTGTGTGTGGGGGGGGGGGGTTGTTGTGTGTACGTGCCTGTGTGTGTGCGTGTGTGTGTGTGTGTGTGTGTGTATAATGCTGTGGCTTCCACTGTACCACCAAAAGAACACACTGTCAAACCCTCCTCCTGCTGACCAATAGGAAAACCACTTGACTTAAGCTAAAGCTCAATGGAGGAAGCACAGAAGAACTGGTAGTCCAATGGGACAAGTAGCTTCACTTCTTCTTTTGTGTGCAGTCCTCCTTCAACCACAGGACCTCTCCGTCTGACCACCAGTGTTCTCTGTTCCCATCTGTCTTCTGATCCTTCTCCTCCTTCCTCTCCTTCTCCAAACCTCCATTTTCTAACTTTCCTTTCGCGCGAAATCACCTCACCGTTGGTTTCACTCTCCCTCTCTTCCCCGGGTTTAAAAAGCTGTTATCTTGGTTAAGTTCCTTCCTATCCTCGTCTCCTCACCTTCATCTCCGCTGAGGTGAACGACCTGGACGAGTATATTTTCAGATCAGTGTAAATGAATTTCATCTGTATTGATCCGTTGATGATTCACCCCTGTGTTATTTGCTGCCCTACCAAAACTATGCATCGCTGTGGGACGCAGCATCGTCGCAGCGGGCAATTAAGCACCCGGGTGACCTCGCTAACGAGCACGTTCCAATTAAAACTCGGCGTGCGAGGGCTCATCAAAGAGTTAGGTCAGCGGGCACCTGCGGAGGGCGGCTAGCCATGTCTGGTGACAGGACGGGAGGAGGGTGGAGGGCACACCTACTCTAGAAGCATTACATCAGGCATTATAGGCTGTAAAGCAGTCTCTCTTTATCCCTCTTCCTCTCTCTCTCTCTCATACACACACACGGGCTGTGGACTGACCATGGTTCCCCTCCTCTTGGGGGGCAGGGGTAAGGGGGGGTTGGAGGTCTTGCGGTTGACCACGGATCCGATGATGGAGATCTCCTTGTCGAACATGGCCTGGACCGAGCTGACGTGGACCAGGGTCAGGTGAGGACACTCACTAGCCCGGATGTACTGGAGACACAGAGAGTGCACCCGTGCACGCACGCGCATACGCACACACACACGCACACGCGCACACACACACACAAAATATGTTTAGACAATACGTTTACAGACACAGATAAAGCAGGCAAACCTAGTTATGAAAAAGAACCCTTGTCTAATGGTGTGTGTGAGTGATCTTGGACATTGCCCACAGGGTGTCTGCATCATAGTTCTTGGAAAGGGTACATCTAAGATCCATCCCTGCAGGCTACAACAGTCACAGCGCCTGCTTCAATGAACACACACACGCACACACAAAACGCAAACGCACACGTTCCAAGAACCAGGAGAAATTACTAACTATTATTAATGGGGCAATAGTGCGACATCAGCTGATTGTTTCTGGGCCAATGAGTCAAGAGTTCCCGGCAAAACACGAGACATTCCTCCTCCCTGTCCCTGTCACGAACACGGATGACCTTGAAACATGAGACGCCGAGGGGACGCGGCGCCCCGGACCGTGACGGCCAAGGAAGGTTCACCATGTAGGACTTCAATCAAGGAGCGACAGTTGGTACCCAGGGGAGATTCAGAGCATAACGTAGGGGTTGTGAAAGCAACTGAGCTTGATGGAGGAGGGGAGGACAAGTGTGCGTGTGTGTGTGTGTGTGTGTGTGTGTGTGTGTGTGGGGGGGGGGTCAAGGTCAGCTAGGTAATTTATCTTGTGACGTCAGATTCACAGACGTTCGATCGCAGGCCCATGTCTCCCCTGGACTACCGCTTCCCTGCCCCTGTCACGGTTCCCTTCACTGTATTCTCTGTTAACGTGGATGTCCCCTCTACTCTGTACTTAACGGTAAAAAACTGTTTCTGGGCCCCCCCCCCCCCCCCTCGATCGCGGAGATGCACGCGTGTGGGTGTCGCACACGATGGCGGTTACTCGGGGTGTAAAGGCTGCGAACTATAAAGTCTTTAAACTAAACGACTAAACAACTTGAAACTAAACAAGTGTTGTGTTTGTTGGGACTAGGCATCCCCAACGACACAGTTTGATCTGTGGACGTCGGCCACCCTACCTTGTAGTGGATCAGGGGGTGGTCCCCGCACAGGAACTCCAGCTTGCTGCTGACCCTCAGCACGTACTGGTTCCAGCGGCTCTCCTCGTCCCCGTCCTCCTGCGGGTCCTGGGCCGGCCTGTGCGTGGTCAGCCACTTCCTGAGGGCCTGCTCCACCAGCTCCTTGGGAGTGGTGTCGGGGCTCACCTTCAGGCTGGCTGTGTCCTGGAGGAGGAGGGAGGGAGGGAGGGAGGGAGGGAGAGATCGGCATTTCAAACTCGAAAATCGATCATCGAAGTGACACTATCCACGTGAGAGAGAGAGATGGAGAGATGGATGGCTGAATGGAGGGATATGTGAATTCATAGGAGGATGATGATGACACTGGGGTGTCTGTCTGCTGCCCCATAGACTGGCCTTAATACAGAATCACACCCAACCAGAGTCATCTTAGGCCTCATTCAGCTAGAGAACCCCTCCCCCCCCCCCTCCCCACCACACACACACACACACACACCAATGAGCTCAGATACGGTAGCAGCTTCCATCTCGCAGAGCCCCAATAAAACTACACATCTCTCTGTCCCAAGGTCCATCCAGAACCAGGGACTACCCTTCCCAGCTGCACCGCTGGGCTGTACACAGCCTGTCCGCTCTTAATGCCATGGCAACCAAACACTACACATCACCTTGCCCTTGGCGTCGCGGTCCAAACCCGTCAAATGGACTACTGTAGTTTTAACATTTTACTGTGGCATTTCTGCTAGAACTGAAGGCTGGTACATGACCGGTAAGCTCAACACAACTACTACTAGCATTGTAAGGCAACAATTTAGAGAATGCAGACCAGTTTAACATGTGATTTTCTTAACAGATCTTTGCATATTGAGTTATGTCTTATGACTTATGAGAGCAACTGAGAACCCATCCGATCAACGGGGCTGAGGCAAGCTTAAAAATAAAAGAGCTACTGTCTTTCCTGTGTTTAATGTGTCTTGGGTCCTAAATAGGCTTTCTATTAATGACCACCTGAGAAGAGCGATGCAGATGGATGGAGTGTGCGTGTGTATGTGTGTGTGCGCGTGTGTATGTGTGTGCGATGTTGATCTGAACTGATCTGTTGATGTTTGTTGGGATCCCACCATCCGTCTCAGGTTCAAGTAACACAGTTTCTATGCAGACCATCACAATGATAGAGAGAGAGAGAGAGAGAGAGAGAAAGAAAGAGAGAGAGAGAAAAAGAGAGAGAGAGAGAGAGAGAGAGAGAGAGAGGGAGGGGGGTGGCTACCACTCATTTTGATTAGAGTCGAGAGGGCCCTTGGGTTTGTGTGAGTGTGTGTGTGTGTGTGTGTGTGTGCCTGTGTGTGAGGGGTCCTGACTCCCAACAAGGATGGCACGACTGTGGTGGTGGTGGTAGTGACCCACTTAATGCCGTCTCTCTGCCAGTTAGCTGGGCACAGTCACGTGACACACTTCCTAGTGGGAGCATGCCAACCCTGAGCAGGAAGAGAGTGTGTGGGTATGGGCCTGTATATCCAGAACATAACAAAGATTGTGTTTTTATACATAAGGGATCTAAACACACGTGTACGTATGTGCATGTATGTTTGTGCGTGTGTTTAGGTGTGCACACCTGTGAAGCTAGTTCAGTCATTTGACATCAGGTGTACAGTATGTACACTACATACAGTACATCGCATCCATTTGTTCAAGCATATGCAGTGCATGTGTGTGTGTGTGTGTGTGTGTTGCCCTAGTTGTTACCTGGGACTGGTCGTAGTGGATGGTGACTTTCACGCTGCCGTCGCCGGCCTTGTCGTTGACCCAGTCGGCGCCGCCCCCGGTGTCCAGCTGGGGCGAGAAGCAGGCCTGCAGCCACTCGCTCCACGTCATCGTCTGCACCCGCTGCATCTTCTCCTCGCTGATGCGGAACATCTTGCTGCGGAAGTCCTTCACCTCCTGGTCCGGCAGCGCATCCAGCTCGTGGAGACCTGGGGGACGAGCGCAGCGCCTCGTCAGCGACGACTCGGCGGTCCCGTCGCGGGAATGTTGTAGCGCAACGCGGAGGCGGCCTACGGACGCCCGTAACGTTTCGGGAACAACTACGTGACCCACTCTCGTAGACGATTCGTGGCGCTGTGAGCTTTGGATGCGGACCAAAACGCCGTGGCTATCGCGAAAACCCTGATGGCGACGCGTCTGCTGGGCTGTTCTGTAAATGCTGCAGAGGAACGGTAGAAGCCGGTCCAAAAGTGAGTCCCGCCTCTTCCGTTCTGCTACAACAGCTATACAGCCCCACCAAGCCCAGTCGGGCCTACGGTTAGAACCCCCATGGTAAGATAAGAACCCTCTACGGTTGGGATCCCTAAGGTTTGAACCCCCATGGTAAGAACCCTCTACGGTTGGAACCTCCACAGTACGCGTCCGACTGTGGGGCCACCAGAAGCCTTCGTACGCACCACAAGGTTCTATGATCCTGCTTTATGAATCTGAATGCGCTTCATCCCTACATCTCATATCATGGGGGTCTATGAACATTCATAACCGTTCATAGGCAGACTGTGCTTCAAAGTGCTTTCTAGGGATTTACTATGGACAGGACACAAATGAAGTTAAACTCCCAAATTTGCACTTTCTTTTCACAGTGAGCTCCTTATTTTAGAGACTTTACAAGCACTCATAAAGAATGCATTATGAGTCAGACCCAGTGAAATCCAGCCTCTGAGGACACACGTTGAAAGGACACTTCACAAGCCTGCCGTTGACACTCCATAAACATTCAAACATTACAGCTGTGAAGGTCAGGGCACTAACCCCCATGTAACACGCCTCTGTGACCCTCGATGCTTGCGGTTATTATGAATGCTAACGAGGGGTTAAGAATGACAGAATAATGGGGAAATAAAGCCAAGTCTATTGTTTTCATACAGAGAATATTAAATGCCATTGCGATAAATGTAATTTGCAGACTGATGATATCAGACAGGGGGAAAGGAGATTTTTTATTTTCGGAGCTCCTGCAATGCTCTGGCTAATGAAAACAGCATGTTGACATTTAAAACCATTAAACATTCATATGGCCCTCAGCACTCAAAGGATGCCTCTGGACTGCATTAGCTGGAAAGAGTGAGGGAGTGAGGGAGTGTGTGTGTGTGTGCGTGTGTGTGTGTGTGTGTGTGCGTTCCTGCATGCGACAACAGAACATTTATGTCCGTTACGGGTGTGTTCATGTTCATGTACTGTATGCGTCCATCTGTGTGTGTGTGTGTGTGTGTGCGCGTCCATCTATGGGGGTGTGGCTGATCAGGCTGTTGCCTCCGGCTGCTCTTCTCGAGCACCGCTTACTGACAAAAGCCTTTCAGAGATCACATATGACAAAAGCGGAGCCAAGAGGGAGAATATCAATATCGGCCAGGTCTCCTTCGATTAGTGTCAGCGGCTGCTCTCCCTGTGAAGAAGTCTGCTTGGCCGTCAGCCTGGAGCCCCCCCACGGACCCCCGCTATCTCTGTCCTCAGCCGGCCAGGGCCTCGGGCCAACAGGACAGGCTGTGTGTGTGTGTGAGGGACAGGGAGACAGAGAGAGACAGAGAGAGAGATAGAGAGAAAGAAAGAAAATGAGTGTATGAGCATGTGTGCATCTACAGTATAATAGTGTGTGTGTGTGTGTGTGTGTGTGTGTGTGTGTGTGTGTGTCTATCAAGCTAACTGACAAGACCGTTCCTACCAGGGATTCCTACAGTGGTGGTCTGTGTGTGTGTGTGTGTGTGTGTGTGTCTCCTCCACTCATGCAGGGCCGTTCCGCCAGCAGAGATAACGCTGAGTGACGTGTGATCCACCACAGGTGGAGGAGGCCGTCTATTCAAACCCGATGCTTCTTCATCTGATGTCTACGATGGTAGACAGACGACATTAAACATCTGGTGATAAGACACAAGACAGGAGGCAAGAGGATAGCAGTTTATTGGAGATGGCGGTAATGAGTGTGTGTGACGTGTGTGTGTGTGTGTGTGTGTGTGTGTGTCTGTGCGCGCGTAAAGGAAAAGGGCTCATCTGTATAACTTATCAACATGTACTATGGAGTCGGGTTCAAATCTCGGGACTGACAGTCAGATAAGACCTCCATCCTTCCTTTCTCAAAGGGGGGGGGGGGGGGGGGGGGGGGTCATATAGGTCAAGGGTTAATGTGTGTGTTCGCGCACGCACCCTCTGCCTTGGCGCTCGCAATATCGTCGGCACTTGGCGGCCGGGGTATCGGACGACGCGTGCGAGCGGCGACCCCTCCTCCCCTCCTCACCTTTCCCGATGAGCACGCCGATCTTGGAGTCCAGCAGGCGCTCGGCGCGGCCGCAGTTGCGTGTCACCAGCCGGAGCACGGGCAGGAAGGGGCGCACGTCGCACAGCCGCCGCGTCTCGTCCTCCAGCTCCTCGTGCACCGCTGCCTGGTTCACGCACTCGAACATGTGACCCTCCATCTCCCCCAGAGAGGGGAACAGCGGGTGTAGCTGGGCCTGCTTCCATAGGAGCTGGTGGGGGAAGGGGGGAGGGGTAGAGAGTTTGAGTTTCAACACACCTTTTTATTACACCATCGGGGGGGGGGGGGGGCAGGCAATCATAGAGTAAAAGACAGAACGGATGGTCATAAAACAGAGAGAGGGAGAGAGGGAGAGAGGGAGAGAGAGAGAGAGAGAGAGAGAGAGAGAGAGGGGGGGGGGGGGGGTACTGAGGACACTATGGAGACGAGAGATGAGGTGGACAGCTAGTTTTACTAGAGCTACAGAGTTGAGTGCTGAGAAAAGGCTACACTACCCTTCTCACAATATTTTCCCGACCTGAACTGCTGCTGAATCTGCCCATATCATCTCTCCTCACCGTGTCTTTTGTTCTGATCAACACAACTACATTCCTTGTATGAGAGAGGGAATGAGAGAGAAGCCCTTCCAGCCAAGCACCAGTAAACATTCAGGATGGGTCAGTAGACTGGCCCAGCCCAGCTCCAGTAAACAAGAAGTAAGTAAAGTAAAACTTTTGTTGCATAGCACCTTTCATACAAGATATTCAGCTCAAAGTGCTTTGCAACAGGGAAGTTACTTGCAGAGTGCTTCACATAAAATAAAATGAACATAAAAGCAAGGAAAATAAGATGGAGGATAAAAATACAACAAAAAGAAGAGGAAGATGGGTCAGTCACCAGACCAGTTCAGCTCCAGTAAACATGGAGAATGGGTCAGTCACCAGACCAGATGGTCTCAAAAAGATAATGATCAGAGACCGAGGGACAGTCAACTCAACCTGAGGAGACGCAGCCATCACTGTTGACTGCATGTACTCTAATCCCCCTGCCATCTTCATCTGTATTTCGCTGTATTCAACTGGCACACACACTAACGTGTGTTGTGTTTTATCAGTGTAGCAGTTTGATTTAACTTTACCTAGGACTACAGTAACGTCTACTGACATCAGTGGCAGTATGCCACTGATGTGGCATACTGCCTACATCAGTATGCCACGGGCCCCAGTGTGAAGAGTGTGAACAGGAGACTGAGTCATATAATGTCATATGATTATAGAGCAGCGTGTTTGGATTGACTGTGAATAAACAGGATGACACAGGTCCAGGATGAACCAATCAGGACATGAATCATATTCTCTCAGACCAATACTGGCATGAATCATGGCCCTATGGACCAGTCAAAGGGTTGGGTGTCAATTCGTGTATGTGCGTTATGTCTCAGAGAGAGTGCTTGTGAGTATGTGTGTGTGTTTTAATGTGTGCATTCATTGGTGAGATGCATGAATGGAGCAACAAAAAAAAAGGAAATGAAGAAAATGCTATATTAGCAGTTTCAGTTGTAAATGCATAACATTGATGCTTGTTAACATGTTTCTTTAATAAAGAAAATTGAGCAAGTTCACCCCACAAAAATGTCACCTTTTCAAACTCTACTACTGTATTGTTAAAATAATTACTGTACTGCATGTTTCATTTCACCACATTGCTACTGAGCCCCAGAATGTAACTGTCAATTCTCATGGTATCACCTTGACTTTGGAGCCAGCTTCTCAGCAGTAGTTCAAGTTACAACACGTTCGGAACTACATTTTGGTCAGAGTGCCTTTACAGATTAGATCCATCTTTTTACATTCCTTTGGTGGGGGGTGTCGGTGTTCCTCCTTCTTGCCTATCAGCAGGTGAAAAAATCTACCTGATATTGTAGTAGAATAACTCAAGTCTGTTGCAACGTAGCCGCCACATGAATTCAACATGGATAATGCCTCTCTGGAAATGATGTATTTCTACATTAAAGGTCAGATTAACTGAAGATATGTTCAGAAAACTCTCTCTCTCTCTCTCTCTCTCTCTCTCTTCCTGGAATAACCCTCAGGGGATATGACGCAATGTGTTCAGAACTTCTAAGAACAGAAGTCAGAAGTCATAACTGGCTTACAAAACTCAATCATATCCACTCCTGTTCAGAGGAAAAAAGATATCTACCAAGACCCCAAAAATACACTCTCTAATTCTTTATTTTCGGACTAATATTATTTTCATTATTACTGCGTCAAACTGTAGCTCATATTACTGTGTTGTACTACTTTCAGATGATGATCAATTACCATTACGTAACAATACAAGCATACTAATGTAGTACTATGTACAGCAAAGTAATGGTAAGGATGATGGTGTCTATATAGGATACTGGTGTCTTTATAGGATGTTGGTGTCTATATAAGATGCTGCTGTCTATATAGGATACTGGTGTCTATATAGGATACTGGTGTCTATATAAGATGCTGCTGTCTATATAGGATACTGGTGTCTATATAGGATGTTGGTGTCTATATAAGATGCTGCTGTCTATATAAGATGCTGCTGTCTATATAGGATACTGGTGTCTATATAGGATGCTGGTGTCTATATAGGATGTTGGTGTCTATATAGGATGCTGGTGTCTATATAAGATGCTGCTGTCTATATAGGATACTGGTGTCTATATAGGATGTTGGTGTCTATATAAGATGCTGCTGTCTATATAGGATGCTGGTGTCTATATAGGTGTCTATATAGGATGCTGGTGTCTATATAGGATGTTGGTGTCTATATAAGATGCTGGTGTCTATATAGGATGCTGGTGTCTATATAGGATGTTGGTGTCTATATAAGATGCTGGTGTCTATATAGGTGTCTATATAGGATGCTGGTGTCTATATAGGATGCTGGTGTCTATATAGGATGCTGGTGTCTATATAGGATGCTGGTGTCTATATAGGATGCTGGTGTCTATATAGGATGTTGGTGTCTATATAGGATGCTGGTGTCTATATAGGTGTCTATATAGGATGTTGGTGTCTATATAGGATGTTGGTGTCTATATAGGATGCTGGTGTCTATATAGGATGCTGGTGTCTATATAGGATGTTGGTGTCTATATAGGATGTTGGTGTCTATATAGGTGTCTATATAGGATGTTGGTGTCTATATAGGATGTTGGTGTCTAGATAGGATGTTGGTGTCTATATAGGATGCTGGTGTCTATATAGGATGCTGGTGTCTATATAGGATGCTGGTGTCTATATAGGATGCTGGTGTCTATATAGGATGCTGGTGTCTATATAGGATGCTGGTGTCTATATAGGATGCTGGTGTCTATATAGGATGCTGGTGTCTATATAGGATGCTGGTGTCTATATAGGATGCTGGTGTCTATATAGGATGCTGGTGTCTATATAGGATGTGTGTGTTTATCTGCGTTGTGTGGGCCCTGTATGGAAGCCCTTCAACTCCTTAAAGCCTATATAGGTTCATATTGTTTTTATGCCAACTCACTATCCCCAAAACATCTACCTCCTTCTGTCCTTCTGTCACCCTCCTAATTAAGTACAGACACTCTTGGCCTACATGTATCCCTTTAAAGATCCCTTTAACAGTGGCTAGTATTCTAGTGTCCAGGCAGGTGCATGTGGTGGCCCCTTCCTTCATGTCCTCATTTCTCTGAAGCTCTCCCTCCTCGGTCTGTCTCCACGCCTCTCTGTCTCCTCACACATTTAGCATTTCTACCCGCATCTCTTCATTTCTCCACAAGCAACATACAGTATACCATAACATTAGCATAATTCAAAACAACATATAGTATACCATAACACATTACCATAATACAATACATGGTCTAATACAACAACAAACAGTATACAATAACACAATGCCAGTTAAAAACAACAGCATCAAAGACAAACAGCTTAGAAGAAATCAACATATTCAAGGAAATCACTTGTGAACAACCATGACCTTTGACCCCATTTCCCCCTTTTGCCCCAGTTTAATCGTAACCCTAGCCACGCAAGATGGCATGAGCTACTAGCGTGCTGTGAGCGAGCCAGTGGGTGTGGCGGTCCCCAGACGGGACATTACATGTAGTGTGGCTCCTGCAGACTGATGTCTATAAGACGAATGTCTATAGCCTTGATTAAGACTCATGTCTATAGCCTTGGTTAAGACTCATGTCTATAGCCTTGGTTAAGACTATTGTCTATAGCCTTGGTTAAGACTCATGTCTATAGCCTTGGTTAAGACTATTGTCTATAGCCTTGGTTAAGACTATTGTCTATAGCCTTGGTTAAGACTATTGTCTATAGCCTTGGTTAAGACTATTGTCTATAGCCTTGGTTAAGACTATTGTCTATAGCCTTTGTTATAGCCTTGGTTAGGACTAATGTCTATAGAATCGGTTATGGAGGGACTGCAGCTCTGAGGCTGATATCAGATGTGACATGTGAGACTATTAAAAGTAATACACTTAGTAAATGAACATGTCACACGCAAAACTAGATGCACTGGTCACTCTGTCACCTGCATGCTGATCCACCCATCCATCTCATACACCCTCCCCCTCCCCCTCTGCACGCACGCATGCACGCACGCACAGCTCCCCTCCCCTGGACCTACCAGTTTGATGTGCTGCATGGTGGCCTCGCGAGGCACGGCCATCTGGATGTAGATGCCCGTGGGAAGCAGGAAGTCGACGGTGACCAGGTCCTCTCCGGACGACGCCAGCTGGGAGTGGGCCGCCCACATATCCAGGAGGTCCGTCATGGCGGGAGGCATGGCAGGGAGCGCCAGCCAGCTCAACCATAAGGACCTGGGGGGGTGGAGAAGAGAGGAGAGGGTGGTTAGGGAAAGGTGAGCGGCAGTTTACAGCCATACAAGAACCTCCAGCATTAGACAAAGTTCTGGGTCCATGTCCACCATGAGAGCTCATGCCGGAGTTGGTTCATAAAGGACAGCGACTGTTATCTGCAGAAGGACCTGGCTCTGACTCTCCGATCCACCTAAACAGGCCTAGCCAGATTAAAACAGGCCTGCAGTACCCCATCTTCCCCTGCAGGGGGAACCGTGTCTGAGGCCAGCGTGGCTATGCTTAGGTTGGCGCCAGTCCTCAGAGGAATGCCCACTAAGCAAACAGCAGAACAAAAGGTCAGCTGCCCCTCCGTCCCAGCCTCCCTTCATCCCCTCATCCCTGACCCTTCATCCCTGACCGTTCATCCCCTCATCCCTGACCCTTCATCCTCTCATCCCTGACCACCTGCTCCGTGAGGCTGCCAAAGTGATTATCAAACAGGACCGGGAGAGGGGTAAATTTAGTCTCTGGTTCAGAAGATCTCCTGTGTGTCAACACAGATTTGGCAGAAATGTGGCAGGTTTGTGTTAAATGTACTTGATAGAGGGAAATTATGTTTTAGGTGCCAGGAACTGTACAAATGCACAGAGAACACACGCAGTGCAGTGGACGAGAACACTGCTGTACGTACATACGTACGTACGTACGTACACACACAAACACACACACACACACACACACACACACACACACACACACACACACACACAGCACTGGTAAGTGCTTCAATAGCTTTTGGTAATAGAAGCACAGGCTAGCTTCCATGTTAGTTCCATCTCACCACAACGCACAGTGTGGCCTTCCCACTAAAACAGCTGGTTCCTGTGTGTTAAGCGCTCCACTACACCACAGGTCAATCTCCATTTTGGCTCAATATCAGTTGGTCATTAACCCCCCTTCCCATTGCCTCTAATGGTGTTTCCCCTCCATGTTAAGTGGCTGAGTGAGTGGTAGATGGGAGTCTATTTTGGCTCTGACTAATGGGCCCGTATGAACGCAGTATCATCGTCCATTTGGAGACTCTACCTCAAACACTTAACATCATCAGGCAACATGCAAAATACTGATGGGCCTTCAACCGCTGAATCAGGCTCTGGGCCGACTCTCTCTTAAAGAGACAGGGAGGATAACTGAGACTGGGAAAACACACATGCGCTTGTCAGACGTGCCCCGGTCCTCACAATGCTGGCAGAGAGAGTGACGTCACTCAGGTGCACGGTTACACACATGAAAGGACACCCGACACCCCGGCGTGTCAGCGCGGAGCGATGACAACCCGCCTGATCAAGGCCGTTCTGAGACAATGCTACACACAAAAAACACAGACGCGCACAGACGTCTACCCCGTCTTCCACGACGAGCGTGGGATAGAGTTTTAGCTGCCTGGGCTGCGTCTGAGGCCAACACACACACACACACACACAAGGGCGAATGGGGTCATGGTGAGCACGGTGGCAGGCAGGTCTGATGCTGCATCAGGTTTCACAGAGAGAGAGAGAGGGAGAGAGAGAGAGAGAGAGATTGATCGCAATCACATCACTAGGGATGTGTGTAACTCTGAACCTGCCAGGCAATAAAGAGAACAGGGTCACACACCCACTCACACACACACCCTTTGGGAAGAGACAGGGGTACAGTGCAGCATTGGGACACGGGGTGTGTTCTTCACATGTAACTAACTGCAAAGTGTAGAGGGAGCGAGGGAATTTGAGTGGGATAGCACGAGTCCCAACAGATGTACACTTTCCAAAACACCGCAAAACTATAGGCCCAAGTCTCGCACAACAAAGAGATTACCTGAAACAGACAACAAAAGCACACACCCACTGTCCTGACAGTTTGTTGTTATTTTTTTAATTTTTTAACGTGACCATTTTGGTCGGTGAGAAAGGGAAGAAAGTCCGGTTGCCTTGGAAACACCGGTCTACAAATCTTTCATGCCCAAATGCATTATTATCCAATGCTACCATCCTTCTGTAGATCCACTCACTGGTTGACCCTGTACTCTCCTTTACAATGGGACGTGTGTGTGTGTGTGTTTGCGTGTGTGTGCATGAGGTCATCCTTTGTGACTAAGGGACCCATGACACTCTGCTCTAAAAATAACAGAGTTGACAAAGGGGCTCTAACCCCCACCCCCTCTCTCTTCTCCACCCCTCGTCTCTCTGCCCTGCTATAAATACAGTATGGGTGTGAGTTGATCCAGACACACACACACACACACACACACACACACACACACACACACACACAAAACCAGGACAAACTGAGTCAGCGCTTCTGACTTTCTGCTAGCTGAGTAAGAGTGTATATATGTATGTGTGTGTGTGTATATATATGTGTGTGTGTGGGTACCACATCTAAGGTCGGTTCCAAGGTCCCCGGTGGGCAGCTGCATCGACGCCAATGCCCTAGACCCCTACGGGGAATATGAGGGTTGTGGGAATATTAGGTGTGTAACAGTACTCAGCTCGCGATACGATATGATACATGATATTGGGTTCACAATATTGGATTGGAAAAATAGTATTTTACTCGAAAAACAAAATGCAAAAGAATGCAGTTGTTTGCCCTATAGCTCCATTTTGTAATTTGCTTTATAACTTATCAAGCATATCAGAACATAATTGATTTAATACAAGCACTGATCTGCATTCTCTCGTCTTTTTCTACTACGGATAGCCACACGGTCCATGATAATATCCTTTACTTCTGTGCTGAAATAGGCAGTACACTCTTTTGCCATCACCAAATCCTAGTTTCGGCGTGCCACTGAGCGTTCTTTTATAGCCGTCTACAGTTGATGAGCTAATTACATCTGAGATATGTGTTGGAAGAAGTGAAAATCCCAGATAGAAATGAGCTTGTTAAGTCGGTCCGGGATGAGCCGTATGGAGAGCAGGCCCCCAGAGGTCACACTGATCCATATTGATCCACGCTGGGTCTAATGGTGACACATGCACCCATACCTTCCCCTCCAAAGACCCAACTCTCCTCCTAACAGATGGGAAAGTGACTGTACAAACTGGAAGGACGATGGATGTGCCAAGTGTGTGTGTGTGTTTGCTGTCAGTTGAAGGATAGCATGCTGTGTGTTAGTACAGAACTGTCATACGAGCAGTGTGTTTGTGTTTTAATAATAAAGCAGTGTGTTTGTGTTTTAATAATAATAATAATAATAATAATAATAATAATAATAATAATGGTCATTGAGCATGTGTGTTTGCTTGTTTGAGTGGTCAGAGAGTGGTATTTGTGGCAGCTCTGTAGTAGGTTACAGTGTAAACACTGATTCATCTGTTGAGTGTTCGGTAACTTTGACTCACACTGATCCTCTGTTATTATTATGACTCAAAATGGGACCTGACTTGACAGGTGTGTGTGAGGGGTGTGTGTGTGTGTGTGTGTGTGTGTGTGTGTGTGAGAGAGAGAATAGGGGGGGTCACATCCTCCTGCTTTAATAGAATTTTGAAACCCTCCCACGGATGGAAGGGTGACTGTGGGAGTGAGACAGGAAGTGATGACATCCAGAGGAAGGAAGGCCTGACATAAAACAAACAGTGATAAAAAAGGAAGTAATTCCTGAATACTGTAGGTTCAGTACTGTACCCAAATAACCAGCACATTAGACATATGCATGGCTCTAAACATCTTCAGTTAACACACTTTGGTGCATTAATAAGCAGCTTGCATATGTGCTGGAGCTGCTTTTTATGTGCTCAGACCACCGTTTGCTTTACACACACACACTCTCTCACACACACACACACACACACACACACACACACACACACACACACACACACACACACACACACACACACACACACACACAGGGTTTCACAGACTAGTCGACTATCAAACCACTAGTCGACCCCGTGCATTGCAAAAGTTTGTTTATTGGATTTTTTGCCATTGGGGGCAGCTGTGGGTAGTTCATCTTCGTTGTTTCATCGTTTTGTAATTTAAAAGATGAAAAAATAAAATAAAGATTAAAAAAAAAAAGTTTATTGACCATTATTATTGTGTAACAATTGCGGTATTCCCGCGATGAATCGAGTAGTCGACTATATTAGGGGAGTGGTCGATGGCTACTAAAATTCAGTAGTTGTGTCTGCTCACCTAGCACGCACACACGCGCGCACACACACACACAGCTCATCTGTGGCAAACAACACCATCCCATGTTTTATTTGGGGGCAAAGTGGCACAGATACAAAAGAGGCATTAGGCTGTAAACCCACTGAGCAGGATATTGGATTTAGCACTATCGCTCTACCACCTCTCTCTGTGCCCACTCTTTCTCCCTCTGCCAACTCTTTCTCTCTTCCTCTCTCTGCCCACTCTTTCTCTCTTCCTCTGTCTGCCCACTCTTTCTCTATGCTCCGTCTCCCTCCATTTTCATTCTCTACGCCTCCCCTCTCTTTCCCTCCCCTGCTCTCTTCCTGCTGCCAGTCAGCGGTCCATAAACCATGTGGAGGTATGAGCAGCCAGTCAGCAGAGCATAATCCTCTTAGCCCACTTCTGATATTAAAGGGAGAGAAAGTACCATGCACGCTACACTGTGACATCATAATGATGCAGAGATGGTGAGGCCAAGTAAAATCAAATCTTAATTGACACGATAAAGCATTGATTGTGACATGCCAGAGTATCACTGAGACATCAGAAACCTGGAAATATGACATTGTAAGGTATTTTCTATGATGTCATAAAGAATCCATTCTCTCCAATCAAGACAGCCCAGACACCATCACTGACATCATAAAGAAAGCTTTGGTTGTGTGAGTGACATCATAATGAATCCATTGTAACATGATGGCATCAAGCTCCTCATTCAGACATCCTGAATCCCTTACTGTGACCTCATAAAATACTGACCACCTGTCACATTGTTTACAATCCATTCAGACACCGAAGGTCCAATTTGTGTAACTAGAATAATTGTGATAAATAGTTACTCACTTCTGTTACTTTCTGCAGGGTACTTGATGGCAATGGCACCAGGGGACACTTTTAAATCTGTTGCTAGCCAGCGGGATGAGGGCGGACGGACGCCCCACCATGGTCAAGGGGCACCGAGGGCTCAGTGGGCCACTATCACTGATATATGAGGATTCTGGTAAGGTATTGAAGAGTCAATGTCCAGAGAGGAAAGTAGATTGCCGGAACTGAATTGTAGATCATATTCAACATTTATTCAGTATAACAGTATACAGATCTGGGTCAGTCACAGAGAAACGCTTTGGCATTCAATGTTCCCTGATCAGACAACATGGTATTCAGTTTGTCCCACCTTTATATAGTCGGTGGTCTGTACACATAGTTTCAGTCCAATGGTTAGAGTTCTCTCCAACTACGACCTTATACAGTAAACTAGTGGGCAGTGTGCTTCTTATGGATGTACACTTAATCTCCTCCAGACACCTGACCATAACCAACTAAGGCATGTAGGCTATACAGTATGTTCTTGTGCTGAGAATAGCTAAGGCACTTGAGACAGAAACACCTCATCAATCACTTGGCAACTAACCACCGAGACTTGGCATTACACTTCCGGGTAGCGGGGACGCACAGATCAAGTCATGAGGTGGGCGAAATGTTCGGTTTGAGATTGGACCAAACACTCTTCATCCAGACCAGTCAAAGTCCTCACTGTTACATCATAATGCATAGATGACACCATCAGTGTGATCCCATGGTGATAACATTCAGACTTTACCATGGCATTGTTAAAGTACTCCTGTCTCTAGCCCCCTTCTGTGCCAGGCTAAGATGGCCTGCTGTGCCAGGCCGGTGGATTGATGGTTAAGAACAGGCACTGCCACTTATAGTATTGTGGGTGGAAGGAGGGAAGGAGAGAGGGATGAGGGGAGGGAGAGAGGGATGAGGGGTAAATGTCAGCAGACCCCTTTCATGGCTCGGTGCAGCTTGCTCTGAGAGCACATCGTAATCCTCCAGACGCTGCTCGTTAATGGCAACAGTGCATGTGCATGTGTGTGTGTGTGTAGACATGTGTACAAATAGTATGCGTGTGTGCGAGTGTGTACAAATAGTGTGTCTGCATATGTGTGTGTGTGTACAAATACTGTCTATGCGTGTGTGCAGCCGGCGTGTGTGAGTGTATGCATGTGTGTGTATACGTGTACAAATTGTAAAATTTACATTTGTGATAGCTTGCGATGGAAATCCTGTGGGTTTGTGTAAGAGTTTTTCATCCCTGCAATATTTGTGCGTGACAGTGTGTGTGAATGACAGTATGTGTGCGTGTGTGCGCAGAGATAAAAGAAGTCTTGTAATGACGGGAGACACCATATGGCTCTATAAACAGCATGTGGGGCCATAGCAGATAAGGCTGAATAATAGTTGTATTGTTTGTATTGTACTCTGCACTTCAGACTAGCTTGGTTATCCCTAGTGTCCCACACAGATTGTGTGGTCATACTGTGTCAGTGTGTGTACAGTATATTGGATCAGTAAACAGTATGTAGACAGTACGTCCTATACCAATGTGCTAATGAAGGATAGATTCAACACTGAGCACTCCAGAGAAAATGCTTCAGAACATGCTGCAAATACTGAACATTCACCCTTTCCTGTATATTGTGTGTGTGTGTGTGTGTTGTGTAATAACAGCCTGCCACATGCTGTTATAACACACATATGCCACATGCCCAGAGTCATGACACAGCGTCAATAGGGTTTGGTAACGGAGTGTTGGAGAGTGAGAGAGTGTTTGTGTGTGTGTGTGTGTGTGTGTGTGTGTGTGTGTGTGTGTGTGTGTGTGTGTGAGTGTGTGTCATATCCGTTCTGAGCCACTATTCTGGCATACTGGCATACCAGCTCAGTGGCTTTGTGGTTAGAGTGTCCGCCCTGAGACTGGGAGGTCGTGAGTTCGTCCCTGGCCGAGTCATACCAAAGACTATAAAAAAAAAAAAAGGTACCCGATGCCTCCCTGCTTGGCACTCAGGGCTGGATTGGGGGTAAGTCCCTGCGACATACTAGCGTCATGTCCAGGGGGTGTACTTGTACATCAAGCTGCCTCACGCTAAGGAAACAGGAGATAGGCTCCTGCCCTATGGGCCAATAGGCTCGATAACCAGTTCTCAAGGCTACTTACTTACTTAACCTGGCATACTACCCCTCCCTCTGGGCACGTGTTTGAACATCACACACATTAATCTCCTGAAGAACCAGAAGCCAAAACCCTCCCCCCTCTCACAGACAGACGGATTTGCAATCATGTGTTTGGCGTCTACTCTGGACAGAGTGGCTGCACTTGAATTGAACCTAAAGCCTCTGGAAGAAAATTCAGGTAGAGAGACTGGAAGAGAGAAAGAGAGACTGGAAGAGAGAAAGAGACACTGGAAGAGAGAGAGAGAGAGAGAAAGAAAGAACTAGAGGAGAGAGTGTCTGCTCACTTGGGAGAGATGATGGATAGAAAGTAAGAGGAGAGCGGATAGATGAACGATGATGTAACGGAGGAAAGAATGAGAGAAGAGAGGATGAGGTAAACGGAGAGAGTAAGTGAGAGGGAGATAGAGAGAGATGAGGTCAATGAGGTCGGAGTAAGGGGGAAAAGGAAAGAAAACACATGGTGTGTGCGTGTGTGTGTATTAAACGGTTGCCATTTTTACAAAGGTCTGTTCATAGGCAGACACGACAGAATTGTTGACATCCTAACCATGGACGTATCATCTACCCTCCACCCCTCTGTTGTAGTACATAAGAACCCCCCTGTGAAACCATCAATGTTCCTATGCAGTGATCCCCATATATTTTCAAAGGTGCATGCAAATTCACTGGATGTCCTTGTGATTGATGAGGACCACAGTGAGGTGTTCCTGTTGGAAGTAGGCTGTACTTCTGATTCTAGTTTAGAAGAAGCATTTCTCACTTAACAGTTTAAGTACCAGCCACTGGTACAGGCCATTATACAGTTAGGCTACAAATGTCAGCTAATTGCGTTCATATTTGGCAGCCTGGGCCATGTCCATAGGTTAGTAGTCAGAGGCCTGAGGATTATGGGGTTGGCCAAGTCTGAAGCAAAGCAGACTGTTAATATTGCTCAATCTCCTCCCTTATTGGCAGCCGCTGCATTTGTAGGAGATGGTGTTTTCTGTACCCATATCTCCCCTGGTGTTAGTGATTCAGATGCAACTTGTATGTGTTCCATATTTTCTGTATGCTTACTGTACATCATTATTATGTATATTATACCACCAAGATATATAGTGTGTATGTATGTGCATGTAAGTATATACTGAGTACATCCTAGAAGCTTGCTTGTAACTATGAAATGTGACATGTTAAACGAGTCAAACGACCAAACAACACGACAGCAATGTATTTTGAAAATGCAGACCTAAATAAAGAATTAAAATGTGTGTGTGTGTGTGTGGGTATGTGTATGGGTGTGGAGGGGGAGGCGTTGGGCACTCAGGACTCAGGAGGGACGCATTTTTGATCATGTGACCCCAAAATCCAGTCCCTCAGATTGCGTGGAACTGGCAGTAGATTACCTTGCACTGAGCTGCACCAACAAACTCCATGGTTGTTGGTTGGTAAAACTACAGCTCCACCACACAACACCAGCTGGAGTCACTGACAAAACCCGAAGCCACGCGTTACAGATGTCAGCGTGCTGAGTTCATGTGAACAGGGTTTTTGAGTTCATGCTGTACTGATGTCCTGCTCTGTGTGATTGACAGCTGGGGAGTCGGACGTGCCGCGGTGCTGTTCTGTGGCGTCTGATTCAGTTCACAGTTACAAGAGAAAAACACAGAGACAGAGACAGACACACACACACGGCACTGTTGAACGTGAGAAGAGACTAGCGGGGAGATGAGTGGAGAGAAGGAGAGAGAGAGCAGTGGAGGTCCACAAGTGACAGGTGTGTCAGAATGTCAAGGGCAGGAGGGGGCTTAGGAACAGAGAGAACTAGGCCGTAATACATCAGAAGGAAACATGGGGAGAAAGAGAAAGACGAGAGTACAGAAGAGCGTGAAAGATGGGCGCTGCAGATTGAGGGAGAGAGGGGGGTTGGATGAGTGTGGAATAGAACAAAAGAGTCAGAGGCTGGGAGGAAAAAAGCAAGCGATGGATAGATGGATGGATGGAGAGAGAGATACAACGTGTGACTGTGACGGCTGGGCTGAGCCGCTACAATAGGCCTCTGTTCCTGGCCAGCTCTACGTGTGTGTGCGCGCGCATGTTTGCTGGTGTCAGTGAGGACAGTCCCGTGCCCTGCACAAACACTGCCCTTGTATCACCCCTGCCCCCCCATCCCCCCGTCAACCCCCCCTGCCCCCCTTACTACGCCCCCTGCCCCTCCGCGCCCCCCACCCCCCTTAGAGCGACAGCAGCATTGCTGAGGTCCAGCAAAATACTGGGGCCAGGGGGCATGGAGGTCGTACAACTTTTGGTTGTATGACCTCCGTGACATACACACACTGCAGTCACACAGCAAGTATAAGTAGTACTAGTACTAGTAGTAGTAGTAGTAGTATTAGTAGTAGTAGTAATAATTGTGTACTTCATTGGTTCCCGGGGGCAAATTGCACTGTTGCAGCATTAAAAGACAACAAAGTATGTAGGCACGTTCCTAGCATGCCTAGATTATGTAACCATGTCTAGATTGTACAAGTGTTTGTAAAAGTAAATGTACATGTCCAGTCCAGGGAGCCAAGCACCCTCCGAGATGTTTCAGGTCCATAGTGTCCAGCCAGTCAGGGGAGGCACTGAATAGTCTTGATAGCGGCTGGTATGAAGGACCTCCTGAAGTTCTGTCGAGCACTGTGGCAGGATCAGTCTGCTACTGAAGGTGATCCTCTGCCTGAGCAGTTTCCTGTAGAAGCTGGTGGGACACATTGTCCATGATGGACAGCAGTTTGGCCAGCATTCGTCTCTCCGCCACCACTCTCAATGAGTCCAGGCTGACCGCCAGGACAGAGCCTGCCCTCATGATCAGCTTGTCCATACTACTAGCTTCCGCTACTTTGATGCTGCTGGCCCAGCACACAACCGCATAGAAGATGGCACTTGCTACAACAAACTGGTAGAATATATTCAGCATGGTTCTACATTGAAGGACCAGAGCCTCCACAGGAAACACAGAAACCACAGATGTCAAAGGGAGGTCAAACAAACATACACACACTCTCTCTCTCTCTCTCCAAACAAACTTCTACAACACCCTTGTTCAGTCTCCACACTGCAGATATCTAATCAGAGAACAGGTAAAACAATGTTGACGTGACTCACTCAACCAAATTATCTTTCTTTGTAACAGAGAATGATGTGTCGTTCATTAACCCTTGTTTCAATCCAACACCTACATGGACAGAGAAGAGCTCATCTTGTCTTATCTTTTCCTCATCATTATTCAAAGCAACCTCCCACACAGACTCTCTCTCTCCAGGGAAAAACCACGTACGGAAAGCACACAGTACCTATCAGATTCCATGAAATAGGAGACAAAAAGAAAACACACACACACCCCCCCCCCTG
This sequence comes from Borostomias antarcticus, assembly GCF_949987555.1. Taxonomy (NCBI): domain Eukaryota; kingdom Metazoa; phylum Chordata; class Actinopteri; order Stomiiformes; family Stomiidae; genus Borostomias; species Borostomias antarcticus. The sequence continues at coordinate 49,170,107 of NC_140234.1, read as the reverse complement.
CCGCCATCAACCCATACCTTCTTCCCCTCCCTCAAACTGGAAAAGGTGTTTCGGGAGTATTTGGAGCTTTGTGGTTTTAAAGCCCCTCCCTTAGTTGCCGTCCAATGGGCACCAAGACACGCCCACAGACTGGAAGTGGCTGATATGTCTCTTCTTGCTCTGCTGGTAGCGTCTTGGCAGCGTCTCTTTGGTGGTTAACAGACGTTCAGCTCTGTTCCCTTTGACACAAAGTGGTCCTTTTCTAAAAAAAAGACATTGAGGAAGTTGGTAATGATGAGTAAATGTGGAAACTGTGACAGCCAAAGAGGAAACATGAAGTGTGTGACGAATGAGTGATGAGTCTTCTGAAGACACAAGGGTGGATCGCTGCAGACAGTGGTTCCTCAAAATTACCAACACCCTTTATGCACATTTTCCACCAGTGCAGCTTGTCCTCAATTCTCTGTGGAATTCTGAAAATGTTTCAGCTCATTACTTAAATTCCCACACAACAGCACACCCTTTGGTCAACCACTACTGTATATTAGGGTTGCATAATTAATCGTTGATTTTGGCCTCTTCGCAATATAGCCTACTAGTCGCGACAGGCCATGATTAATGCATTCCTTTGAGTCGCCCGCTGCATTCGATATAATGAATCCCTAAGCATGTAAGCACTACAAATCACAGAAATATGCAAACTGTGTAGAATAGTTGAAGCAGTTCGAATCACCTTGTTTTGATATGAAAGTGGCACCATAGTTTTTGTCAGAACGGTGCAGCCCAGTACATCCTCGGCTGTATGGGAGCGATGCCAGAGGAAGGAAGTCATTGACAGCTTTTGAGTCAGTGGTCTGTCAACCCCGGAGACAGGCTAGACCAACAAACACCTCATCAGGCCAGCGGCGCGCACAGAGACGGCTTTCAGTTTGGCCTTTGAATAAAACTTAACTGAGGATTTACGAACAAAAAGGTTTCAAACAAACACAGTCCCACATCTTGGAGAGGCATTTGGCAGCCTCTCCCTCCTCTGGCCTGGGCTTTTAGGGTGTTTTCTTAGTCCGCTCTAGTCCACTTATTTGGTTCGCACCAGATTCGAAAATGTATACACCACAGAGTGGTGTTTTGTTGTTGGACTTCTGTGCTAGTCACGGTTTGTCCATAACAAACACCATGTTCGAACACAAGGATGCCCACAAGCACACCTGACATCAGAACACCTTAGGCCGAAGGTTGATGATCGATTTTGTTATCGTATCATCTGATCTGAGGCCATGTGTTTTGGACACTCGGGTAAAGAGAGGGGCAGAGCTGTCCACTGATCATCTGGTGGTGAGCTGGTTTCGATGGCGGGGGAAGCTTCTGGACAGACCTGGAAAACCCAAGCGTGTAGTGAGGGTGAACTGGGAACGTCTGGAGGAAGAGCCTGTCCAGAGAGATTTCAATTGCCATCTCCGGCGGAGCTTCTCAGGCATCCCTGTGGAGGTTGGGGACATCGAGCATGAGTGGTCGGTGTTCAAAGCCTCCATTGCTGAAGCTGCGGCTGGGAGCTGCAGCCTGAGGGATAGGTACCTCAAGGGGCGGTAACCCTCGGACACTGTGGTGGACAGCGGTGGTCAGGGAAGCTGTCCGACTGAAGAAGGAGGCCTTCCGGGATATGTTAGCCCGGGGGACACCAGAAGCAATTGCAGGGTATCGACTGGACCGGAGGGCTGCGGCTTCGGCCATGACCAAGGCAAAGCAGCGGGTGTGGGAGGAGTTCGGAGAAACCATGGAGAAGGACTTTCGGTCGGCACCAAAGTGTTTCTGGAAGACAATCAGACACCTCAGGAAGGGAAAGCGGGGGACCATCCAAGCTGTATACAGCAAGGAAGGGATACTACTGACCTCAACTGAGGAGGTTGTTGAGCGTTGGAAGGAGCACTTTGAGGAACTCCTGAACCCGACTAATCCACCCTCTACGATTGAGGCAGAGCTGGAAGATGATGGGGGGCCATTGTCAATTTCTCTGGAGGTCACTGAGGTACTCAAACAACTCCACAGTGGCAAAGCCCCAGGGACTGATGAGATCCATCCAGAAATGCTGAAGGTGCTGGGTGTTGAGGAGCTGTCTTGGGTGACATGCCTCTTTAACATTGCGTGGAAGTCCGGGTCAGTGCCAAAGGAGTGGCAGACTGGGGTGGTGGTCCGAATATTCAAAAAAGGGGACCAAAGGGTGTGTGCCAATTATAGAGGCATCACATTACTCAGCCTCTCAGGGAAAGTTTACTCCAAGGTGCTGGAAAGGAGTGTCCGGCCGATAGTCGAACCTCAGTTCGAAGAGGAACAATGCGGATTTCGTCCTGGTCGTGGAACCACCGACCAGCTCTTCACTCTCGCAAGGATCTTAGAGGGGGCTTGGGAGTTTGCCCAACCTGTATCTGGGGGTCTTGTTCACCAGTGAGGGAACCATGGAGAGGGAGTTTAGCCGGAGAATCGGAGCAGCTGGTGCGGTTCTGCAGTCGCTTTACCGCACTGTTGTTACAAAAAGAGAGCTGAGCCAAAAGGCAAAGCTCTCGATCTACCGGTCTATCTTCGTCCCCACCCTCACCTATGGTCATGAAGGATGGGTCATGACCGAAAGAACGAGATCACAGATACAAGCGGCTGAAATGAGTTTTCTCCGGAGGGTGACTGGGGTCTCCCTGAGAGATCGGGTGAGAAGTTCAGTCATCCGGGAGAGACTCGGAGTAGAGCTGCTGCTCCTTTGCGTCGAAAGGAGCCAGTTGAGGTGGTTAGGGCATCTACTGAGGATGCCTCCTGGGCGCCTCCCTAGGGAGGTGTTCCAGGCATGTCCAGCTGGGAGGAGGCCGCGGGGTAGACCCAGGACCAGGTGGCGGGACTACATCTCCGCACTGGCCTGTGAGCAGCTAAAGATTCCCCAGGCAGAGCTGGTTGATGCTGCTAGGGAAAGGGATGTCTGGGGCCCCCTGCTGCAACTGCTGCCTCCGTGACCCGACCCCGGATAAGCGGATGCCGATGGATGGATGGATGGATGGATGGTGTATTTCTTTCTCGAGTATGCACTATTTCACCCCCCACCCCACTCCCTGAGTACAATGGCGGAAATTCAAGGTCAGGTGATGTTTTTGATGACTAGGGATGGGTATCTTTAAGATTTTAACGGTATTACTACTCTTAGCTATTAGGGATGAGGAAAAAAAATCGATTCAGTTACAAATTGTGATTCTTGGTTGTGATAATCCAGTGACTGGAGAACCTTTAGTTGACTTCAAGCAAAACATGTATGCCTAAAAATGAATTACTAGTTAGTTACTAATTAATAATCAGCTTAAAGCTACATGAGATATCTCTGCACTTTGGCAGCCCCTCTGGTCGTGATAATATATGGCAGTGCGTTTTAGGAACCACACTTCCCATAATGCCCCACTCACTCGCTGTGAGTGAAAAAATATGATAAACGTGTGTGGAGCAGACTGGATTGGAAGATTGTGGCTACTTCAATGGACTTTCTGGAAGGATGGCTTCAATGCAGGTAAATACCGGTCTTCTTTCTTTTATGTGCATGTAGATAAATTCACGGGGCGAAGTATTTGTTGTCTTTCTGATATTGTGACACGCAAAATGCGTCACTTCTTACGAACACACAGCACACCTGTCACCAATGAACAAAAAAGACAAAGTCTCCAGCAAACAGACAGACAGACTGAAGGAATGAGTGAAAAATAGACGGGTATAGAAGAACATGGAGGTTCGGCTATCTCCTTCAACCAAAGACTTTACAGTATGTCACTGTCAAAGGCTCAATGCTAGGGATGAGAGACTTCTCAGCGGAAGTTCCAAAATAGATGTGAAGAAATCCCAGACCGTCAAACGGTTTCCTCGCCAGCTGATGTTTGCCAGCGGACCAGAGTGGAGGAACCGGGAGCAGAGGAACACATCAAAATAACATCAAGCTGTTTTTAATGTAGTGTGACAGACATGATCTCACACACACAAACACAATGCCAATGTGTTTTTGGTGCCTTTCTTTGAAGCAAAGCACACACACACACACACAAGCACACAGAGAGAGAGAGAGAGAGAGAGAGAGTCATGCACAAACACACACTGCTTGGATGAGGGAAAGATGCTTTGGCTCCAGTTGTCTCTATGAAGCTGAATTGGGTGCCAGGAACACTGTGCTCTATTAGAAGATGTGTGTGTGTGTCTGCCCTTCCTTTCCTCCATCTGTCTGTCCCTGCAGCCATCCCTTCCTTCCACACACACGCACGCGCACGCACGCTATGGGGTGTGATTCGTGCCAGCGTAACAAACACTCAGTGCTTTCGTCGCCTGCATTGCGTGTATAAAGGTACTTTGGCGAGCTGATTAATAGGCGTGCATATACGCACGCGTTACGAGTCGCTCGCATTCTCAGAGGGTGACGTGTCAAAAGTGCCGTGCCATTTTTGCGCACATGCATGTAACGTTTGCACGCTCGTGTTAAGTCAGCGGGCACTAGAAGCTGCGAGCGGGGCTCATTTGTCCATATTGAATAAAAATTAAGAATATTTATTTGCACTCAATCAAATTCCAGGACCCTCCTTACATAACTTTTCCTAGATATGTGTCGTTTTATCTCCACTATCGCTACATTTTCAAATAAGAGCGCGCATCATCAACTAGCTGTAGCATAGGGGTGCTGAGGATCAGCACCAAAACACGTAGGCTATAATAGTATAAGAATGTATTTTGTATTTTGACATACAGTAGGCTATAGCGCAAAAGGGATTGTGAGTGTAAGCTACACTAATTAGCCTACAATCAACTAGGATGGGCTCCATAGCCTAATGATTATCAATCCCAGCTGTGCGTAATTATGCGTCCTGTGTAGCCTATAAATTGACCTTGCTTTTCATTGTAAAATATTATGCTAGATGTGCTTCAGTTTTAGGAGTCAAACCATGGCATGCCAGCCTTAACACGTGCGGGCGTTTAAACGTCTGTTGCGTACGTTGGCATGGCACGTTCCACACGTCACACTATAATATTAGCAAACCACACAAACGTGTGTCTATACGCACGCTTATTCGTTTGATCAAACTATAAGGTGTAGTGTTAGGTGTCAGGTATTTGATGCACATATTCGGAGTGACGTGTCAAAAGTGCCGTGCCAACGTTTAAAACATAGAACACGCGTGCACACGCCTTTACGTGTTAACTGCGGGCACTAGAAGCACCGAGTGGTGGTAATTTGAACACAAGTGAATCAAAATGATAATTGTTTGCACTCGATCAAATTCAAGGACCCTCCTTTCATTACTTTTCCTAGATATCAGCGTTTTTATCACGTTTACATTTCGTCCTTCTGTCTAGACTGCAGTGCTCTTTTCTGTCAGCAGATGTCGCAGGCGGGTGATTTATATTTATATTTGTAGCATAATGTATGTGTTATAATTATGTGCAAAATGATGACAATCACCTAAATCAAAAACAATGAAGCACATGTATTGCTATAGTTCATTACCAAATGTTAGGCTTGTAAGACTCAACTTAATCATTATTAATTCCGCTTTTCCTAAATATCAGAAGAGATATCTGTCTCACTCGCTCTCGGAGCAGGTATTGCGCAACACAAAGCAGGTATTGCGCAACATAGCCACGCGCCCCAGGAGACCCGCTCTGAGAGACAGAGAGAATGAGACAGTCTTTTTCTGTGAGGGAGGAAACACGAGCAATATTTTCAATCATGCTTTCCATTGATGAATCACGAATAATGTATAAAAACAGTGCAAATAAAAATAAATCGAAATAATAGGCCTATTGTGCAAAAAAAATAGCCAAACGAATTGTAGGCTACATTTGAAAGTGTTCAGCCTGGTGTAGGCTGGCCTATAGGCAAAAAAATGAATGCATTGATACTGCAAAATGGTTTCATTTGAGCTGAACACTACACAACTGATTTAATAATTTCTATAATATCAGGTGATTGCTTTGAATGTTACAAATTAGTTGAAACAGTGGTAGCGATTTGCAACCTGGTAGCCTACAGTCTGGGGAAGCGTTGGGCCTTCCCGCGCCACCACAGAAGTTGGTCTTCGCTCGCTCCAGCTCATCTTGAATTGACGGCATAGTCCTCCTCCCCAAAGAAAGACCTGTAGGCCTATTGTTTATTTCGATTCATTTTTATTTGCAGTTTTACATTATTCTATATGTGTTTTTTTGTGGACCAATGTTTGAATAAAATTTGGCTTCAAAACGACATCTGGTAATTTATCTACATTTGATTTATTTTATTTAGAAATAGATAGCCCTCTATTGACAAGAAACACGTGTATCTGAACATTTGTTTTAAATTGTGAAGAAAGAGTCATTCAGATATTAGGCTTTATTTAAAACAAGTTGCTTAACATGTGCGAATTCCATTTATTGAGAATGCATTACCAATGGGCAAGGACGAGATTAGAACCAGCTATGATTTAAAGGCAACTGATCTTACACGTGCGGCCGCTAACACGTCTGCTGCGCTAGCAAGGCACTGGCACGTTTGACACGTCGCTATGCAATTTCTGCACACATTACAAGACGTACGTACGTACGTACATCTATGATTTTACCAAACTGTCATGTGTAGTGTTGGTGTCGCATATGTGAGGCGCATCTAACCTGTAGTGTTGCCGTCACGCACACGATGTGCAATACGTGTAAACAACATGTGCACAGCGTCTGCGTGACAGGTACGTTACAGCTATGAGACGTCTGTCTCTCCATTGTTTGTCAATGGAAATTATACACGTGCGTTTAGACGTTTGATGTCATCGCGTCTTCTTAAGTAGGCGCAAGTCAAGCGTTTCAGTATGGTGTGCTGGCACTAATCACACCCCATACGCACGCACGCACGCACACACACACACACACACACTCACGTACACGCGCACATGCGTACACGCGCACACACACACACACGCACTCCCTGTACAAGTAGTATCATGTTCTGTCTGTGACTGAGGACTTGTAAAACTGGATCTGTTTCACAATAGCATACATGATGAACAGTGGGCTTTATTTAAGTATATTTCAACCATAAGCACCATATTGTTGTCCTGTCAAAGCCATGCTACTGCATATAGCCTCTGTATTGTTCCATGTAATGGGAACCATATCATAATGTATGAGACTATATGAGGGCTCCATATTAGCGTTATATATAGCAAACTATTAATAGACCGATTGTCCTCAGTGCAGGCTAGCTTCAGATACCCATACAATAATAGCCCACATCTACAGTAGCAGAGAGCAAGCGGGGGCACATTGTAGACTAATAGACTCAGCCAAACAGAGCATGGAGAATAGGACACAAGGGCAGGGTTTCCTAGGATTGTGTGTGTGTGTGTGTGTATGTGTGTGTGTGTATGTGAGAGAAGGTTTCGTGGCACGCCACTCCAGTGTTAACCAAAGTATTACTGTTGTTCAGAAAATAAATTCTCTGTGACTCAAGGAACACTAACTACATCAAGAGCATGCTTTCTGGTTCAGGTGGACACGACCAGGGGCCGGCTGTTTGCAGTGTTCCATGAGTTTCCGCTCGTCCAGCTCCTCGGAACGCCATCAAAATTCCATGTGCTCTACGCTAATGTCGGGAGTGGCAGGATGAGCTATGTGGATCAAAGAGACAGGCCGTGGCGCAGATAATTGGATCAGGCCAGTTTTCCACATCATCCCAAATGACAGCGAGGGAGAGAGAGACGGTGAAAGAGAGAGAAGCAGCAGGTGGCAGCTGGGAGACGCCGGAGAGACAGAGGTTATTCACAGCTGGTCCTGATTGACAACAGCCTAGGAGGTTGCCATGCCGACAGACAGAGATATACCCGGCTGGCTACCTGGATGCAGCTGGAATGTGCGATGAGTGAGGGGAGAGAGAGAGAAAGAGAGATGGAGAGAGATGGTGGGAGAGAGATTGCACACTCTCTGTGCAGACACACGCACACACACATACACTATTTATCTAGCACACACACACACACACTAATTATCTAGTAAAGAATGAAACGTGAAAGTGAGAGTCAGAAAATACCACCATTTACCACTCTGCTGTGGACACAAGCTTACCTACAGTATGTACAGTGCACACACATGCAAGTGCATCAACAAGCACTCTAACTGGCGCTCCTGTTAGAAAGCTACAAAGTCATTGCCTGACTTAGGGATGTAAGAAAGACTAGGCCAAGTGACTAGGCCAGTGATCCACACCACCTTGTTTTGCGGTCGCCCGAACGACGGGTGCTGAACAGTGGCTAAGCTACGTAGCATTAAGTAGCTTCCTCGTGGAACGCCAGGCAGAATTCCAACATTCCACGCCTGTCAGGACACTACCCTGCCAGCTTCAGCCACACTACATACACACACGCGCACGCGCACACACGCACACACACACGCACACACGCACACGCACACACGCGCACAGCTTACCTGTTCTCTCCTGGGGGGTCTTATATCCCGTTGCTCTGCTCCATGCTGGGGGTGTCTGGCAAGTTGAGGGGACGCTACATCTGGGGAGAGAGGAAGAGAATACCTTTAAGAGGGTGTGTGTGTGTGTGTGTGTGTGTGTGTGTGTGAGATTCAGTGTGTGGGTGTTTGAGAGCCGGGGAGTGGAAGGAGAAAGGGGGGACTTCGGATCTGTATGTGTGAGACTGAGTGTGTGTGTGAGAGCCCACTTGAGTTGCCGCACATGCACACACGCACACGCACACTCTACTACATAGCCTAAAAGATAAGACCATGGAAAGTACTCTGCGCTTCACAATCACTCTCTCTCCAGCCGTATTCCTCTCCCCTCTCACTAACACCCCTCATTCTCCCCCTTTCTTCCCTCCATCCCTCCTCTCTCTCTCTCTCTCTCTCCATCCCTCCTCTCTCTCTCTCTCTCTCTCCATCTCTCTCTCTCCCTCCTGGTCCGGTTGAATATCACGTTTGAAACATTGATGAGGAGGCCCGTTTCTTCTGAGTACGACACGTGGCGGGTGAACGGCGGTTAGCAGCCCAACAAGTGTTCAGAAGCGCTTTTAACAGGACGCCATTCACAAAGTATGCACGGCTAGGCGAGTGTGTGAGCTACTGTAGCACAGGTTCCAATGACTTGGAATACCGCCACTGTTCTAGAATAGCGTCATCGAGCACAGGCACCTCAGGGTGCAGTTGCACACAGTGCAGCTCATTGACTGAGGAAGGGCACTCTTTTTTTTCCAATTCATTCGGTGTTCAGCTCTGCTAATTTCCTTGACTGCACGTGGTGTGGTCTCGCGACGGGCATTCCACAGACATACCGTAATTTCCACAGACCACTCTGTCCCCCAACATTTCCGCCTTCAAAGTGCAGCGCCTCGGTTGTGGATGTGAAAATGTTACTGTAACTGTGTGGCACGACCTGAACATGCACTGATCACACGCAACACACACTAGGTGGATATACTAGTGTGTGTGTGTGTGTGTGTGTGTGTGTGTGTGTGTGTACGTGGGAGGGGAGTAGCGGGGCTTCCAGCTTCCTGTGTTTTCCCCACTGGTTTGTTGTGCCATCTTGTTTACGAGGGTGTGACCTTTAAAGTCCTTAACGCCCCCCCCAAAAATTGTGCGTGCATGCCTGTGTGTGCTTCTGTGTGTGTGTGTGTGTGTGTGTGTGTGTGTCTGTGAGTGTGTGAGAGTCTGTGTGTGTGTGTGTGGGTGTGTGTGTGTATGTGTGCGCGCGAGTGAGAGACTTTGTGTGCTTCTTTTGTGTATATGTTTGCGTGTCAGTGTGTTAACCCCAAGTTGTCCAAATATTTTTAAAAGACGGGGCAACAAAAATGTATTCTAAACAAAATTGGGATTCTGCAGGTGAGTGAATCCCATGTAACACCTTTCACATTATTTTCATAATATTTCCATAAGCTTATTGAGATTACAGAGACATCCTGGCTCACTTCAGGGATATTACGGTATTTCAACTGGCACACGTAATGTGTAGCCCTGGGTTTTCTTAGGAATGGTATGGAAATAATAGCCAAACATGACACACACACACACACAAACCAGACCGCAAGTGCTAACCATCCCTGTTCCTTCCAGCAACTGTCTGGCTGTTCACCACCATGATAAGATCTGTTGTCTAGAGAGTCAATGTTTAACTGACTGGACAGATTCACTGGGAGCTGGTCTTATCATAGCCAAGGCTTTCACATGACCTACAGCATCAGTGTGACAGTGTGTGTGGGTACATTTCCCTTTGTGTTCCCCTATGCGTGTGTAGGTCTGGGTGCACTTCATGTAGTATGTGCGCATGTTCATGTGTATCTGTTTGTGCGCTGTATTGGACAGCGTTAGTACTACAGGCCTAGCTAATTGCTAACGCCAACTAAGCTATCTACACAAAGTATTGAGTCATGTCTGCTATAGAATACAGGCCTAGCTAATTGCAAACGCTAACTAAGCTAACCTTAGCTACAGTGCATGAAGTATGGATCGGTGTCTCCTATAGCCTGCTACACCTCACTCCACATAGCAGAGGGATATCTGACTGGAATTCCATGGGCATTTAAGCTGCCTGGGACCACAGAAAACACCCTTGTTTGTACATCCTGATCCGCAGGCTAGAATAACATAGGCCTCTCCATTGAATGCTACACTAGCCTGCACAATGCACAAAGCCGTGGTTAGTGACGCAGGCAATGGGTGCTACACGGAGCTAAGAGCGTCAAAGCTTACGCAGAGGCCCTTCACAAGCGCACACACATGTACGTTAAGTCCACACGTGTGTACGTACACACACACACACACACACACACACACACACACACACACACACACACACACACACACACACAGAATCTCCCTCTGATCTCTACCACCTTTCACATACTCCCAAATCGTTCCACCCTTATCACTGTGCAAACACCACTCTACTTAGGCAGAGGTACTGTCCTTTCTCTCCCTTTCCACTTTCTCTTGCACACACCCCTCTCTCCCCCCCAACACACCCCTTCTCTCTCTCTCTTTCTCCCAACACACCCCTTTCTCTCTCTCTCCCAACACACACCCCCTTCTCTCTCTCTCCCCCTCTCCCAACACACACACACACGTTTCCCTCTCTCTCCCAACACAGTGCACACAGACAATCTCTCGCTCTCCCTAGTCTCTGCCAACACACACACACACACACACACACACACACACACACACACACACACACACACACACACACACACCCTCCCCCTGCCCCACCCATTCCCCACACAGTGGAATGAGAGGAATCCAGGACTCTGACATGGGAAGACTCGGGCTGGATCGCCACTCCTGCTGATACCTCCCAAGCCATACCCGATTGCCCAGCCCCTCCCCCTCCCAATTTGCAAGGGGTCTTCTATCCCCCAAACACATTCCAACAATAAACTCACTCCTATCAGCAACAGTAACTGCTCCAGTGGGATTGTTACTGCCCCTAGCCAGAGGCATTGACAAAAGAGCCGTAGGGCCCCTGGGGTCCACAATTTAAACTGCAGACTACCTCCTGAGGGGGTAGTGTGCCCATCTTTAGACAGAGCCATTCGCTTTAATCACACACCCACCATAATGCTAGTCTGGTTGGGGGAAGGCGGAAGTCCCCATTGAATGTATTATTCCTGTTATTTAGAATATTTTGGTTCTTGATGTGGTATTTTCATAGCCATCTTTTCACTGGAGTTAACGGGGGCTTCTGCATTTTCCCAACCAGATTAGCGATATGGCGGCTGTGTGATTAAGGACAATTGTCTTTTCACCTGGTTTCTCCCTTCCCCCACCCAAGGCAAAAACAAGATGCTGTAGGCCTTACAACATGTCGTAGGGCACTAAGGTTTGTGTGTGTGTGTGTGTATGTGTGTGTGTGTGTGTGTCAGGGAACACAGTGTTTTTTCTGCGATCGCCGCATGGCCCTTTCATCTTTTAAACAATAGGTATCCATTAAAAATGTTGCCATCTGATACTTATGAGGACTGCATTCTGGATCTTAGGTTGTTGTAAAAGTTCTTTATGACCTGGTCTCCTTGTTTCCTTTCCGTCCTGGGGTGGCTGGTCCTAAACAGGGACACTTCTGAGTATCATGCCAGCGTCTGCTCAGTCTCAGCTCAGTGGTCGTAAACACACTGAGCGGTCAAAGCAGAAAGCGATTCAATTGAGATAAGTGTTTAGAGGAGCCAAAATATCCTTCTTTCTGTTTAGCTCTCTCCCTCCCTCTCTCTCACACACACACTCTCTCTCTCACACACATACACACACGACACAAAGCACAGGAATGCGACAAAACACACACATTACGCACTGACCAAACACACACAAGGCCCCGATGGGGGCTATACAGAAGACCCTGCGTCATCACGGACTGGTTGTAAACAAAAGGCCACTGTCTGTCCATCAGAAACACAATACACACACACACACACACACACACACACACACACACACACACACGCGCTTTTACTGAAAATAACACACACCTATTATCCAGCGCATGTACAGACTCACTTAAAGAGTTCATAGTGTGTGTGTGTATCAAAGTGAGCTACAGTATGGTGATAACTGGTTTAGGTATCCCCTTATGCATGTTAGTGTGTGTGGCTGTATCCCCTGCAGTGTGAGATACTGCCTCTGGCCTTTACCCATTTCTCTCTCTATTTATAGGGCCCATTGTGAGGTTGCCCTCAGGTGGGAGGGCTGTGTGTGTGTGTGTGTGTAGTTCTCTAAGATGCTGTAAATCAGTTACCTTCTGCCTGCCTGAATGAACAAAGGTTTGTCTCAGCCAGGGGCCACTGCTGCACCAATGACCACAGTCTCTCTCGTGCATGCATGCATGCACACGCACACACACACACACACACAATGCAGATAGACATCAATCAGATATAGAAAAGAGAAACAGAGGTTGTATAATAGGTGTCATGTACAGTTTCATAATAGGTCCAACTCCCATTTTATTTAAGAAAATGGACCCTATTTATGCATGCTTATCAGGCCAGAGAATAAACCCAGAGAGAGAGAGAACCAGGACTGTGACCAGGAAGGGCTGTCTAATGGAAGAAGAGGCATCTCCCTGTAGCAGGGCTGAGGGAATCTCATCTCCCTGTAGCGGGGCTGAGGGCTGAGGGAAGGTCATCTCCCTGTAGCAGGGCTGAGGGAAGGTCATCTCCCTGTACCGGGGCTGAGGGAAGGTCATCTCCCTGTAGCAGGGCTGAGGGAAGGTCATCTCCCTGTAGCAGGGCTGAGGGAAGGTCATCTCCCTGTAGCAGGGCTGAGGGAAGGTCATCTCCCTGTAGCAGGGCTGAGGGAAGGTCATCTCCCTGTAGCAGGGCTGAGGGCTGAGGGAAGGTCATTTCCCTGTAGCAGGGCTGAGGGCTGAGGGAAGGTCATTTCCCTGTAGCAGGGCTGAGGGCTGAGGGAAGGTCATCTCCCTGTAGCAGGGCTGAGGGCTGAGGGAAGGTCATGCGGTTCGATCCCATTAAAGCCGATTCCAAACTTGGTTAGGGTTAGACTACAAGGTCCAACCATGCGCGCGCACAGACATTTTTGCAGGGTTTTCTACAGTTCCAAGTCTCATCCTTCTTGTGGACGGTATGAAGTAGCAGTAACTACAAAACCTTATTCTATATGGGCTGATCTTGACTCTGGAAACAGAGCGAGAGCGGGCTGGCGCAGCAACAAAGGGGATCTCGTGTGAGGACGGGTCCGGATTGGCCGGCCCAGAACATCTTGACAACAGCAAACCGCAGTGAGTAAACTAGCTGTGCACCCCTTGAGCAGGTTTAGAGTTTGCATTCACTGAGGAAACCTAGGACCACCCACAGGGTCATCCACATGGGGAGAGTGTACTAGTCTAGTTACTAATCCTGCTACGCCTCAGTTAGAATGTCTTTGTCACTGTGCCAAGGTACAACGAAATTAAAAAGTGAGTAGTTAGTAGTGCGATCCCTAGGCTTGCGGGGCTAACGCAACACTAGGGTTTCTAAATACAGTAGCGCCACTCAGTAATACTGGTAGGTGAAGTGTAGGTGTTGGCACTAGCGCAAGTCCCCACTTTCAGTGGCACCCTGAAGGCACAGCATGTTTAAATACATACCGTATCTGCCCCTGAGAGTGTGTGTGTGTGTGTGTGTGTGTACGTGCGTGAGACTTGACTGAAGCACTCAGACAGGAGCCGCCTCGGGGGCGTTGCCATGGTGACGAGGGAGAGTCCTGCTCTCCTCAGGTTACAGAGTCGGTCGGTTCTTCGCCTCCAGGCTACGTCCAGGACGGAACACATCCCTCGTTCTCTACCTCCGTCTCCCTCCCTCCCTCTCTCCTTTCCACGCATTTTTCTGCCCGATATTCTTTCCAGGTCACCCTGCACGTCCTCTCCTCTCCGTCTGGCCGAGTCGGCCTTCTCTCCTCTCTTTCTCTCCGTCTCTCTCCTCCTCATCCCTCTGTTCTTTTCTGAGAACATGCCCTATTGTCCCTCCGCCTGCCCGTTCTTACCTGGCCTACGCCACGCCTCTCTATACCTGCCTCTCTACGTCTCTCCCTCTGTCTCCCTGCTCTCCTCCACCTCCTCCTCTCTCTGTCTCTCCCTGCTCTCCTCCTCCTCCTCTATGACTCTCCCTACTCTCCTCCTCCTCCTCCCCCTCTCTGTCTCTCCCTGCTCTCCTCCTCCCCCTCTCCGTCTCTCCCTGCTCTCCTCCTCCTCCTCCTCCCCGTCTCTCCCTGCTCTCCTCCTCCTCCTCCTCCTCCTCCTCCTCCTCTCTCCATTCTGCCTGGAATATCGTGGCAGGTCTCGTCCTGTTGTGCAGGAAAAGTGAGAACATGAGAGAATTCCATGTGGGTGCCCTTTTCCAGTTTCCGCAAGCACAGAATATTTTCGGAATAAATACTTTAATACATTTGATCTGCATAGGCCTGTTGATTGAATGCACGTGTGTGCGTGGACATGACGGAGTGCCCGCGTTACATGTTGGTGGTGGCAGGAGAGACGTTGCCCGTCCAGAATCACACACACACACACACACACACACACACACACACACACACACACACACACACACACACACACACACACACACACACACACACACACACACACACACACACACACACACACACACACACACACACACACACACACACACACACACACACACACACACCTTCCCTTCAGATCTGAGTCTGGGAGAGGATGTTACACAACACAAGCCATGACCAGCGGTGATACTTAAGAACTCTAACAACAGGAAGTGTGTGCGTGTGTGTGTAATGCATTTCTAATGAAAGCATGCGCATGCAGGTGCTCACACAGAAAAATATAAACACACACCAGCTGTGCTCTCATGCTATACCGCTCTACTCTGTCCCCTCAATTATATAGAGTTGTCAATCATGCAGCTCCAACCCGTCTCAACAGAGAGTACGCAATCAAGAGAGGAAGGACAGGAGAGAGAGGGAGGGAGAGGAGAGAGAGAGGAGAGAGGGAGAGAGAGGAGAGAGGGAGAGAGAGAGAGGAGAGAGAGGAGAGAGAGAGGAGAGGGGTAGAGAGAGAGGAGAGATATATATATATATATATAAGAGAGAGGGGGAGAGAGAGAGGGAGCAAGAGCAAGAGCACTTTGGGGGGGGGGAGCATTAGGAGCTCCATTACAGTGAATTAGTTACCTTTAGTGAAGATAGAGCACAGGTAGAGAAGGAATTGAAGGGAAAAGAGAGACAAAGCAGGACAGAAATGAGAGAAAGAGAGAGAGAGAGAGAGAGAGAGAGAGAGAGCAGGCACCAGCAGCACACCAGGAGATCTGTCAATCAAAACCCAGCTGGACTGGAAGCTGAGGTCCGCACCCACACACACAGCGACGTGTCCGGTTGGATAAGCCATCGTGGGCGCGGATGTAATGGAGGCGGCCGGGTCAGCGAGCATGGTGCATTGATCTTAACCAAATGGCCCGACGGCGACCCTCCAGGACAACGTGTAGGCTTAAGCTTCATGGGTTAATGAAGTCATTCTGTAAAAGTCTGCCACACTGTCCAGCACTGGGGCACTGTGGGGCAGCCTAAATGAACACACTGAAAGCCTGAGAGAGGATGGACATTTGGTGGTTTGAGGATGTAGTAGGCGACAGTATCGCAATATATTTTCTGATTTTGGAGTAGCAGATTGGAGTGTACTGAATGTCTAAGAACTGAATACTATTTTTATCAAGATGTTTGCCAACCACCTGACTGACGCTGGTTGAATACCGCCCTCAGTAAGTACCCCAGACACACACACACACACACACGCACACACACGCACACACACGCACACACACGCACACACACACACACACACACACACACACACACACACACACACGCACACACGCACACACGCACACACACACACACTCCAGTTCTGACCTTTCCTTACAAGTATATTACTGTAGCACTGAATGATAATTAGTTCCACAATCATGCCCACCCTTAGGGCAGACAACTGATAAGAGTGCATGTGTGCATGTGTGCATGTGTTTGTTATCTAACGCATAGCTATACTGTATCTGTGTTCCTCAGTGTGATCATAAACTGTCCTTGCATGTTCTAGGCGTTTGCCAGGTCACTGGGTTTAAGTGACCAACAAGTCTGTGAAGTGTGTGTAAGTGTTTATATAAAGAAGCAGGCTCCTCTGTGGCACAGAGAGCTCTCACATGATGGGGAGAATCGCTCCATTCATGGATCCAGTCAGTTCCACGATCGACCTCTCCCCCTCCCAGACCCCGCGTGTCAGCGCTCGGGGGGGCGGGGGCTTATGGTCAACACTCTCACAGCACACATAATGTCAAAAAGCACTCACTCACTCACTCACACGCACACACGCACACACGCACACACGCACACACCATCTCTGACGGCATCGTTGTTTGTGTCCCTGCCTGTCCCCTGACCTGTGACATCACTGCCTCCCGCGACCTGCTGGCTAGACCCACTGACTTGCTGTCACATGGTGCCTGGGTCACAGCCAAGCACTGATTCACAACAGCCAATCACGCATTGGAAATACAGAAATGTGTGTGTGTGTTTGCATGTTACGGAAATTAGAGACTCTTAAGTAGCAGCCTAACAAGTTGCTATTTGCGTTGTTTTATCTTGAATAAAGAGGAAGGAAGAGGGGCCCTTTTAGAGGGAGGGAGAACCCACAGGGGAGTGTCCACAAACATACAGACACATTATGAACACACAAACACACACACAAACACAGACACACACACACATAAAGTAATACTCATGTTTGCGTCCACTTAAACCACAACCTGCT
Source organism: Borostomias antarcticus (assembly GCF_949987555.1). Lineage (NCBI taxonomy): Eukaryota > Metazoa > Chordata > Actinopteri > Stomiiformes > Stomiidae > Borostomias > Borostomias antarcticus. The sequence continues at coordinate 49,152,835 of NC_140234.1, read as the reverse complement.
GCATGCCCATTTCAAAACATGATTTTATGCACACATCAGCATAGACAGTGAGGGAAGGAGGGAGCCACAGAAACAGAGAATGCCTGACAAGCTCAAGCTTGCCTGCGTACTAGTGGGCCTAGCCTGACAAAATAAAACCAGTTCTAATTCACACGTAGAAAACTACATCTAAATTGCTTCTAAAGCTGAGCTCTCAAATAGAGGATCCACGTTAACGGGAGCCAAAAAGTAAAGCAGGCTGAGTGTTAACAGCCTACATGAGCTCAACATTAAGCCTACATGAGCTCGTAGGCTACATAACATCTGTTCAAGGCATTCATCACCCACATTAGTCTAGTCTAGTGCGTCAGGCATGCTGTCACGACTGCAACCGTGGTGCCTTTGGCAGTCAGAAGGCGAGGTGCAGAACACACCCAATGAAATGACACCTGGTCTAACGATAGGGTTTGAACACACTTCATAATTATGTCCATGTCATTGCGGCAGTCATCCAAAAACAAGGTTGCTGTGTGCTATGTCTGGATATGAGAAAACACAACGAGTTTGGACGAGGGTTTGGGATACAGACCACAAAAGGTAACCTAGCCTACGTAACGCTAGTTGACGAAGTGTCCCTAAACTATATGGTCCCTAAATACCGTACTAGGCTATATAGCCTAGCTGAAATATAGTCTACGTTAGGGCGCTGTAAACTGTTGTTAGCCATATGTATATCCAAAATGAGAAAACCAAAGCTTTCTCGCATACCTGCGGCAATACTTTATACAACGCTATCACTTAATAGCCTACATGTGAGTTGGCGATAGAACGTAACGCCACACAAAGTCCCTCTCGCACGAAGGGCTCAGTTAAGTAGGCTAATTGAGAGGGACTGTGAGGACTTACCTTGGGGTAGCCTACTCTCCTGCTGGGAATCGGAAAATATTGACCATACGAACAAGGAAATGGTTGAGTGAGTTGTTTATCTCTCGGATGAAGCCAGACGACCGAGTGGTTTGGTCGAAAATCGGTGATACTTGAGTCGGCAAGCCGGGTGTCTTCCACGCAAGACCATGTAGCGCAGGTGGGCAGACAGACAGGCGTCGCTTCCTGTTTTTCACAAGGTGCACCGCCACCACCGACACGCTCGGCTCGGCTGTCCCTCCGTCCGCCTTCTATCCTCCTCCTTGTATGCTCACAGCAGTGCTCAACCGGCTCGTTTCCCTCATCTAGGCTCCAGCCTACATCGCCGGCACAAAACTTCTGGGCCGTGATTTCACCCGGAAATAAAAGTTCTGACGATGTAATGAGCAGAAAGGGAAGCAAGTGGAATTTGCAAGTAGGAACATTGCGATGTTTCCGAAGGCGCGCCTATTGGCCCCGCTGCATTCTTCGGGAATGGCTCATTATAACTACAGAGCTTGGTGTCTACCGGTGCCTAGTTGCTCGTATTAATGCCTATAGCCTATAAGGAGGCACGTTTTTGTACAGTTTAAAACTTTGCGTCAAAAATAAATGATATAGGCTACATTGTGGGCAGAATGCAACTGTAGCATATACAAAGTTTCAAATTAAAAAGGATCATGGCAGCAATCAAAGCAAGTATTAATTATTAGCATCTTATGATTCGACTTGCTCCTCTGAAAGGGCCGCCTTATTAGCTCAGACCACCACACACGTCATAGAGGTGGTTAATCTTCCAACTAATTGAAGAGCTTTATCTCCCTCTGGTGGCGGTCTGGAGGTAGGGAACTCGAGGAAACTTCATTAAAAAAAAGCATAGGATATGCCTAATATGACGAATGGGTAATATACAAACGCCCAAGTAAACAATAATAGAACATACAGAAAACAATTAAATGACATAAATGTATGAGGAACATAAAAAGAAATAACAAAAAACTTCCAGCAGGATCAGATGTGTTGATGATGTCCTATATTTCACATCACAAGAGCAGGCCAAAGTCGCATAGTATGAAAGGGATATTTTACACAGATTTAAATCCGATTTTTCTTTAATGGGTCAATGATTAAATATAATCTAACAAAATTCATTGATATAATAAAGGTGCTGTTCAGTCCCCTCTCTTTTCCTCCATCCAGTGTGTGTCCAAGGAGATATCTAGCCTCATGACAACATCCTGAGCTCCTGAAGCTAGGAGGTATCAAACTATCTTTCTGAAGCATGGGCCATGGATTGTAGACTGTGTGTGGCTATGTTCACAATGAAATTGAACATGGAGGAAAAATATCTAAGTAATGGACTGGAGGTTTGGACTGTAACTAGTGATGTTAGAGTTGTGGTTTGGTAAATACAAGTCTCTGAGACAGGTGTGATGGTAAAAGTGGACCTTTAATGGACAGACAGGAGATTCTGAAGTGGTAATGCACTGTACTACCCACTTCTTACCACAAGAGGGCAGCAGATACATAGCCTGAACACCGCAGTGCAGTTTCATCAACTTCTCAAAGCCACGTGGGCTAATTGTGTGGTCATTCGTCAAAAAAGACTTGTTAAAATTGTCTGAAGTTTCCACTAAAGAAATGAAAAATTTTAATAGGATATATAATAGGAGACATCACTACCAACCGTCCACACGTCCTGATTCATGTGACTGAATTTGTTGACAGTAAACAATTGACCAAATGCATTATACTGTACCATGTGCTGGTTCCTGGACCCAGATTAGCCTGACCCTAGTCTACGCCTGAAATTGAACTTCAATTTCTAGGATGTGTCATAGGCCCTCATACGCAGATAAGAGTGTGGGTTACCCCCCCCCCCCCCCCCCCCACACACACACACACCCCTGCCCCCTCCCCCCCAAACAAAAGACAGGCTCAAAGGGAGCAGCGAAGCAGCGCAGTGCTGTTTCCAGCATGCTTCCATTACAAAGTCATTCTCCGTTCATTCGATTAAATGTACCCTAACTCAATCCAAACCTGCACTCTGCATAATCTCATCACTGGAGATAAGCGTGTAATAAAAAGCACATTGGACTTGAAAGCGGACCTCATGCGAATGCGTATAATTATGGGTATCAAAATAGAATAATTTGTTTAATTGTGAGCCCTTTCCAAGAGGTATGTAATTGCTTGAAAGTAATACGTTCTGGAGGCTGAGATTGGATTGTGCCTTGTTTGAGATGTGGTGATGTAACGAGGCTAGGGTATACTTGGGGGAGCAGGGTCAGTGCCAGGACTATCTTCCTGTTATGTGGACACGTATCGGCCAATAGAGAGAAAGATTGGGTGGAGAGACGTCCCTACTTCATTTGAAGGCACAACCAATGACACTTTATGCATTGGCATAATACCATTTTAACATGTTAAAACTTTGCAATAACCATGTATCATAAAATGCTTTACCACTTCTGTTAGCAATTAGGTTACATGATGTAAATCGAGTTATGCTGTCTTTAAACTCATGCTGTCATTGAGGAATACCCGTCCATCCAGACCTGGGTTGAGCATGACTCAGTGATGTGGCTTATGGAAGACTGCAAACAAGTCTTCATCGTCAAACACCAAAAATAAAATAAATGTGACAATGAGGAAAAAACTGGCAAAAATGTTGAACCCAAATTGGATTTGACAAGTTGTGTAGAAGTGTAATAATTAATAACCGTAGGCCCTGGGCTTATCAAGCGTTTAGACTTAATAAAGGCGTACTGATATTTCACAGTTGAGTATCTTCTGGTTATAGTGCGTTTTATCGTGCCACTTTGTACATGAATTATGGCAATAGTGCGTTTTATCGTGCCACTTTGTACATGAATTATGGCAACATGTGTGAACACGAGAGGAGGCTGGCGCGCTCCTAATAGCCGTGCCAGCCCGCCGGAAGCGTTCCCGGGACACTAGGGGAAAAGGTTTAAAAATAGACTCCATCAATGGGCACGATGGGAAAAGACTTCGCATTTAAAATCCGACAAAGCAATTTAGAGCTCATAATCAAGAAAAGGGAAATGGTTTATCGCATTTCCCTTTACAGGACGAGACGAGACAGTCCGTTTGTCCAGAAGTAGGCCCTTAAACACTTGTCCATGTCTGGTTGACTGAAGGGAAAGTATTATTCAGGAGATCTTCACAGAGAAACAAGGTTTTAATCAATGAGATATAAAACGCACGGTCCATGAATTTGTTTAAAACGAAAAGAATAAGAAAACGCTTAGGCTAATTGAAGATGCTGATAGTTATTTTGTCCTATATTATTAAAATCACACAAGTCACAGCATGCAGTGATTCGAGTGAAATTTCATTTCAAAATAGGCCTGTTTTGCACAGCGTAATGCAAAAGGGTGCCCTCATCATGATATAGGCCTATATAATGCTTGCTCTGCAAACAGAAAATAATAAGAATCACACATTAGGCTTCCTGTTACATGGTTACCTGTAAAATGTGATGCATGACTTTAAAAAATAAAATAAATAAATAAAAAGTGAAGGAAGGTCACGCAGGAACATAGACAACTAAGTTCAGTAGACGTAGGCCTATTTGAAATGTGTTGAAGAACAATTTCACCATAAAAGTAGAACAAACTCAAAACAAATAAGTCAGATGAACGTATGTTTCTATTTTAACATGCCATCTTATTTTACAGTGCAACATCCATTATGACCTAACATTTCCAGAGTGGCTGTGGAGATCCACATGGCGCGCCACTGTCATCTGTGCCTTGGCAATGGCGCGAGGTGACTTTGGTGGCTCAGTTGTGGTGGAAGCAGAGAGCGGTATGCGCGTGATGTGACTCCGGGGCGACAGTCAGTCGAACTCCGTGAATGGATGACTGAATCTGCATAGCCTATTTATAGCCATGTATTTATAGATTTTTTTAAATCGTATTTTGCCCAAGGATCCTCTCGACAAACGTGTGTGTGGTTTTCTATTCATAAACAAATTATTGAGTATCAGAATGTAAAATATTTTGGCATTTTTAATAGAGAAAGGTTTCATATTATCTAGGCTATTGTTTCCCGTGATTGTGACTGAGATAAAATCCTCTGCAATTGAAACATCACGTAGATCATTGTGACAATTTGATGACACTGGAGATTCACCACCAACGGATGCTCCTCAAAAAGAAACCACCTTGTAAAGCAATAGCACGTGCTCAGACCATAAAGTTAAAAATAAAATAAAAAAAATAAACACGCTGCTTTTAACAATTGTCGGATTTTCTGAGAATCAAATCTTTACATATTTTCCTGTTTCGAGCTGGTGTATACCAAACAGTGGTGACCCCACTCTCATTTTCAATGGGGTTGGGGTGATGTGCGACGCGTCCAAATGGAAACCGTTTCGCTTCAATCTCAAACATTCTAAAGAATTCCGGGAATTCAATTGTGTAAGCATTGGGAAACCAGTAACCAGGGAGTGACTCGAACGGTCACCTCGCCGGTTCCTATAGCGTTGGCAGCTGGTGCTCGCCACCACCTCCCCAGCCTCTGACAGACGCACACGCGTTCCCGGAGCGAGTCTAGGTACGCTTAGAAGATCATGGGAGGAGGGGATTCACGGAGAGGGGAGGGTCAAATGCGTTCTGTGAGAATTATTTGACCTTATCCGTCTTGTTGATTATAATCTGTCATCTCCGAGAGCTCAAGAAAGAGTACAATCATGGTTATTCACCGCGCGCTCAACGGAAAGTCACGCAAAAACAAAACCGCCCAGTGTGCGAAACCTTTTCACCTCATCGTGGTATAATAAAGAAATAATTTAAACATCCCTTCCAGGCCCCAACACACCTACAGGTTGGGATGCAAGGCATGTGTGCCCCCCTGCCTTCGTCCCCACGCACACACTGCATGCATTGTGCGTCACGATGTTTAACGAAAATGAATTACACCCTTTATATGTGTCATATTCCGTATTTACTGATATACAATATTAAATAGAACATGTGTACCTTGATTTTTGTGGCTCGTTAATATTCGTAGACTAGGTTGTATTTTAAAGCATCAGCCAATTCGTTTTGCGCACTGTTAAGCAAAGGCACCTTTACGCAGAGACGTGGCTGGTATTTAGGGAGCCTAAATTCAACACATAGTGTGGGGAAAGGCAGTATTGGGGACGGGGAATATAATCACCCCAGTAAATAACAAAATGTCATTGTTTATAGCCTAAATTGCACATTTCAAAAATTGACCACACGTGCGTCATCGCGCACAGTGTCTGTGCGATCCAAGTAGAACTGCATGATCTCCTTTCATTGTAAAGTCAAGATTGTACTGTTAATAGCAATGATCTTGTAGGTGAATATGGTCATCGTGGAGAGAGAGATAATTGACCATTTTATCGAAGCAAAATGAAAGAAAAATATATAAAAATGTGACAGTGACATCTGGCTTGGGAAAGACCATGTTATTCGTCGTCTAACTATAGGCAGTATCCTTCAAATCTATGCAGGCGTGCAAAAGGTTAATTCATTTCACATACCAAATGCATGAATTAATTGATTTCTGTTTCTAAACAGTTGATGCAACGCATTGAAAGACGCGTGTTGACTTTTACCACGGATCGGATGCTTAAACCATTAAACATCACCTGTGCCAAATAGATTCACCGCGCTCTATTGCTGAGAAATGAATAAAAAGTCGCCAAGACAAATGTTGTTGGCTTATGTAAAGCTTTGGAGTGTTGTAAATGTTTGTGAACGTGGGTTCCACATATCAATTAAAGAGGATGCATGAGGCCTATTTGCCATATGCACAAGATAGGCTTACCATACAATGGAATCTAAATCTCAAATGAATACCCTAGAGAAATACAACAACCCCACGAATTAGGGCATATAGGCTACAGGCCTGAACATCTATGTGCGGAAGGGTTTTTGAATTGGATTCAAAACGGTGTAGATGCAGAGCAGAAAGGCTAACACTGTATATTAATCCAGTAACAGCCGGCCTTCCATGTTCCATATGACATTCTAGACTATTTTTGACTATTTCGCGGAGCGAGGAATTCTTGGTTCGGGCTCGTCTTATCTCCCGCAGCCCCGGGGACATCCTGCATGCAGGTCCATTGTTCCCGGCTGCTCAAATGAACTGTCAACCTTTCTGCTCAAATGCACACCTGCCGCACCCCCGGTCCTAACAAAGACATGCGCCATGGAGATTTATGTACCGAGTGTGTGTGTGTGTGTGTGTGTGTGTGTGTGTGTGTGTGTGTGTGTATGTGTGTGTGAGAGAGAGAGAGAGAGAGAGAGAGAGAGAGAGAGAAACAGTGCATGTTTGAACAGTTGAATATTTTGGTCCGTACAACAGAGTGAACACATTTCACTTTACGCACGTACATACTGAGGGTGGGGCAAAAACCGCTGCAAAATCTACTCAATAAAACCTACCCATTACCCTTTAATGCTTTTAATTTGTCCTGCCTTTTGTTTTAAATGTCTTTAATGTCTTGCTTTTTGTTTTAATGCTTTTAATGTCTCATGTAAAGCACCTTGAATTGCCCTGTGGCTGAAATGTGCTATATAAATAAACTTGCCTTGCCTTGCCTTACCCTGTTTTGTTCGCCAAATTTGCTAAAACCCTTCAGAACCAGCCTTGGCTTGCGCCTGTGCCTATAACTCGAGGCATATTTGAACATTACAATAATATTCAACAACAATAAGAACAATAATTGTAAACTAATGATACACACGATAACGATAATGATAGCGACTCTGGTAATGATGATGATACTACCACTACTACTACTACTACTACTACTACTACTACTACTACCTACTACTACTACTAGCCTACTACTACTACTACTACTACTACCTACTACTACTACTATTACTACTACTATTACTGCTGCTGCTGCTGCTGCTGCTACTACTATTACTACTACCACTACTACTACTACTACTAGTAGGCCTACTACTACTACTACTACTACTACTAATAATAATAATAATAATAATAACAATAATACAACGAAGAATGCATTGTTAATATCAATATAATATTTTAAAAACCACAATATTGATTTAATTATAGCCTATTACATAGGCTACTATAGCCTGTATGTGCGTAAATCAATCAACTCATCTGTCGTCAGTTAAATTGAATCTCTAAACATGGTTAGGCTACAACGTCGCTGAAACATGCTTTAGGATTTCTTGTGAAACATTTCTATTTATTATTTTTAGAAGCATGTTTATCATACATAAGCCTTTCAAACGTGCCCTTATATCGTCATTGTTTACAAAACATTAATGTGCGGAAGCAGAAAATATACACTGCTATGTTTCAACCTTGAATTGACGCTCCCTCTGCGCGCACGGAGGATGGAGATGTCAGTCCACGCGCCTCGCGGCGGTCAGGGGTGTTGCGCGCGCTGGTCTATCCTGCTCGCTCAGGAGAAGAAGGCGCGTGAATGGGCAGAAGCAACAGTTGGCTTCGATGAATTGAGCACAAAATGTTCTCCCGTTTTAGAACAACGAAGTTATTTCTCTCTCTATGCCGTGGGAATTGTATTCCATAAACAAATTGAAATTAAATTAGTTAGCATTGTGAAACGTTTCAAATGAAAGCCTTTTTCCTTTCGGAGCTTACGACAATGGAAAATAAATAGAGATGCTATGATTCTTACATTTAAGTAATCTGCTTGAATAGAAAAGATGCCAAGATTATTTACCTATTTTCCACACTGATTATGCTAGTGAGATGATAGCCTATTCTGTCGTCGTGCAGGCAAACATGACAGTGTAGCCTATTAGGCCTTCTCTTTGCTTGATAGACTACGTTTTTATAGCCCCATTATGAACTTAATTTATGAGATATAGTCGGCGTGTCATTCTGACTCTGACTAAGCCTAATAGATCGAGCAAGGTGTGTTCACATGCTTGCAGTCTCTAGTTAAATAACACAACGAATTTGCTTCATTAGCATATAACACTTCGTTTTATTATTCTAAAACTAGGCCTATAGAATTAATTCCCTATATTTACTTTTAATTCGAGTTACCTTAGCTTGCTATCAAGGCAATGTAATAGCCTAGGCTACTGCAAGTAAGAACGGGTCTAATTCAGTACACAGTATGCCTAGGCTACACAGTAGGAGTGCGGCAACATCACGCACCACTTCCCAATTGCCGTTTGTCAACAGTCTTCTCACGTAACGACGTGTCAATAGGCTAAGTCAGTCGTTTCTTGCCCCTCGTATTCATCCTCCCGAAGCATTCGCCTACTGCCAGGGAACTAGAACTGAAAAGGACATGAAAAGCTACGCCGCACTGTATCCTCACCGGCAAATAAGAAGAGAAGAGAACCCGAATTGAATCCTGAATTATTCCGTGACGCAAGTCCGGTTTTCTCTTTATTTTGAAATTATTTCAACACAAGAAGCCTCCCTATGCGGTAGCCCTAAGCCAAATCACGTGTAAACATGTACAATATAATGTAGGCTAGTTATTTATTTTGACGTCTAACCATACGCCGATTGATCCTAGGCCATTATTGTAAATAAGAGTTTCTCTTAATTAACTTGCCTAGTAAAATAAAGGTTGATGATTGATGATGATGATGATGATGATGATGATCCACGTAGGCTAAGCCTAATGAATTTAATGAAGCGGTTAGTAGCCTACGCACGCTCATTATGGGACGATATGGAGAGGAGGGTAAGTGAAGATGATACGGCATTGTTTGACAGTTGCTATGGAGCGACGGGTGGATCAAGGTGAGTGGTGTTCTGGAAGATGCTCTGAGGCCAAGCAGGGACTAGAGTGACGGCATACACCAAAGCTCACCTGATCCCTCAGGTGAAAGTAGACGTCCCAGGCCATGCATGACCTCAAATAGATGAAGAGTCCCAACGAAAAGTCTAACCGTCTAAATGATCAGCTAGTAAATTAGCAAACCAAGTAGCCTGCTATGCAGTCCTGTAATGCCAATAATATATCGATCTGATTCATTCGTATAAAAATATGCTTAAAAACGTTTTCAGCGCCTCGTTCACAGACTGTGAGTCTGAAGTGTTGTGAAAGTGATAATAGTAGGAAGAGGGTTGAGAATTGTCGGTGTATTGAAAGCATTTCACTCGTCACCAAGTCTGTTTTCAAGAGTGCCCCCCCACCCCCACCCCAGGGACGGCACAATTCTCTCTGGGCCTCACGGGGAACTGCACGTATAGCCTACAGTCAACTCCACGTTTTCAGACACAATTAAAGGGAAGTCGTTTTTTTTTTATATATAGGCCTAGGCTATGCGTGGCTGTGTTACAATCATTCTCCCGTGAGCTGGCCTATAGTAGCATATCAGCATTGCCAGTTCGTGCAGCCTGCGTCACTTTATGTGTTCTTGTTTGGATTGAACGTTAAAATGACAAGATGACAGAAAACGGGAAAGGTTAGTGTAAAGCTGCTGCGCTGCTTACAGGCCTATGCTCTTTTGAAAAATTGCGTTGATTTGCATGGTATCCACAAATAGCGTAGGCTATATTCTGCGAAACCATTGTTTACTGGGCCTAATGTAATTTCACCCAAAGCCATCACCGTTTGATATTTTTTGCCGAGGAATAGTTATCAATAGGCCTACAAATGCAGTGTCCTTAGCAGGATGAGAGCATGTCTGTTCTGTTATATTATTAAGCAAAAGCAGGCCTAGGCTACATTAATTTGTATTGTATAGGCTATTCATTAGAAGCACGAATTCAAAACCTATACCCAGAATGCGGTCACACAAATAATACAAAAAATGTAATAGTCTACTGAAAGCATGACTACTATCGATTTAGAAACCCTACATATGGAGATAATGATTAAAGGGAGAGACTGTCATGGCGATCCTTGACTTTGAGCAGCATCTGTTTCTCCTAAGCACTCGCCCTCTGAGCAACGACTGCCAAGAACCCCTCGAAGAAGTTCACTGTCTATTCAAAACATTCACGATTTCTCTGCCTACCCTAATGCTCACCGGAGGATAAGCCGCAGTCTTTTCATCATGTAACATGTTTGAACCGACATTCATATTGACATATCAGTTGGCTAATGGTGCATGAGGTCTGAGTTATGTGCATATTAAATAAAAAGGATATGAATACCATGTAGCCTATGAGTAAAAGCCATTAAAATACTTTCCAAAAGATGAAAAAAAGTCAATGTTGCGCCAACGACCGTCAGTGTAGGCCATCAACCATCTAAACTCCAAAAACTGTAAGCCTAGGCGTATGTCCACTGAAAACAATGCAAACTAAAAGGTGAATGTACCATGTCCACATGCTGTGACCGTTATTGAGAAACCAAAAACTAAATAAAGCCTTAGGGCTATCTCGCAGAAGAATTTGAGAGGTTTTACACGTTATAATTTTTAGAGACTATAGAATCGAAAATAGCCTACACAGTCAAGTTCCAATAGCATACTGTAACAATCGAATTGTTTAAAAGTGCCTATAGCTCAATTACGATGACAGAAATAACAAGTAGCCTATATAGACTATTATTTTCATAATAATTATATTTTCGTTGACAGTTGAAATAGCCTTAGTGGTTGCTTCGCTAGGCCTTGGTAACTAATTCCCACAAATAAAGATAACATCACGACCAGTGTATAACTTTGAAAGAAATACAAGTTTATTAAGAAATTCACAAAACTATAAAAAGAGGGAAAAGTGCTAATTTAACATGGTCCCAACACGCATGAGACAAAAATAATTACGTTGATAAAAAAAACAAGAAAGGTTAAAAAATACGACACTGGCTGGATGTTATTGCAATCTAAACCATCTCAATCGGGGGTCACGAAGCCTAAAAAGTCAATGACCCTTGTAATAAAATATTTTTGGTATAATCTGACAATGGGCCTACTATTTCCACACCTGCAACTCGCGTAAATGTCACGATAAGAAAACCAGGCAAATAATCAACACCTGAAGTCCACTCAGTGCATCATACGTTCAAATTCAATTAGGCTATCACTTGACCAGGTAATGTTTTGAAAACCAGGCCGAGGCATTTGGAGTATGTTGTTTTCATGTTTCATTTGGCAACAGCGTACACTTGAGATCTCTCATTACTCACACTGATAACGCTACTGTTATTGTTTTTCTGATTATACCCCTGCGAACAGGGAACTAGTCGAAATGTTTTCTTCGTTCCTTTTTTTCTTTACAAATGCTGAATACCAAAAAAAACGTCTTCGTCCAGGGCAAACACGGGTGCGTATGGGCCCCCGAAAAGTTCTCTGATACCTCGTGCGTCCCCGTTGGCTCCTTTACCTCCATTTTCCAGTTTTTTTTCCATTATTTTATTCTTTCAATATCCACTCTTACAGTCCTCCATATGGCTTCTCAAGACAATGTTTGGAACAAAATAGCCCGTCAGATTATTGTCAACAGTCAACAAACACTTTGGTTCTTGTTTGAAAATATAGGACTTCTCTCACTCTCCTAATGAGTCCATTTTACAAGTGACCCTCTAGTAAACTCTAAATATCAATCCTCGTGTGTAACGCGGAGTGTTTGCTCTCGTGGTCCCAGTACGAACAGTGCATCATGGAGAGTTCGGCGGGCTGGCGGGAGCAGGCGAACTGGAGGCCCGCTCCGTTGCTGGAGGGGACCTGGGGAGGCGCCGCGTTGGCCGGGCTCAGCTGCTGTGGATGGTGGGCGTGCGGGTGGTGGTGGTGGCTCATGCCGTTATAAGAGTTCACCATACTGGGAAGCGCCATGCTCTGAACCCTGGAGTACGGGTTATATGAGGAGGGAGCGGACAGTCCTTTCACATTGACGGGACTCACGTTGCCACTGGCCATCTGGCAGGATGTGTAGGACATCGGGGTGGGCGGCTGGCCCAGCGACCACGAGTTGTTCATGAAGCTGGACTGCAGGTACTTGGGAGGGGACAGGTAACCGTACCCGTCTCCGCCGAAGAGGGATTTCCCCGGCTGGAAGTGGGTTGGTGGAGGTCTGAAGGGACGCTTCATCCGGCGCCGTCTCCTGTAGTTTCCCTTCTCGAACATGTCCTCGCACGCCGGATCGAGGGTCCAGTAATTCCCCTTCCTCTCGCCGCCTCCTTCGCGGGGAACCTTGATAAAGCACTCGTTGAGGCTAAGGTTGTGTCGGATACTGTTCTGCCAGCCTTTTTTATTTTTCTCGTAGAAAGGGAACTTGCTGATGATGTACTGGTAAATACCGGACAGAGTGAGGCGCTTCTCCGAGCTCTCCCGTATGGCCATTGCGATGAGAGCGACATAAGAGTAGGGGGGTTTCTGGGATGGGTCCGTTTTCTCCGGACTCTTGTCCTGGACCGGCTCGTCTTTGGGTCGCTCTTTCTCCTTGGCCGTGTTGGTGTCGTGTACCATCAAGGCCATTGCGTCATCCTCCGGGTTTTGGTAAGTGGTCATCATTGCGCACACCAAAACAATAACAAATCCCGCACGAATATTGAAAAACAAAAAACGATTAAGTGCACTTGTGGCTTAGCATCAACAGGTAATCGATAATACCTGCCGTAGCACCTCGAGATGCAGCCCAAGTTGGACTCAAAAACGAGCTTCCAACCGCTTTGCGCACAGAGAATTTTGTTTTGTGCTTCAGTTCAGGACTTGATGTGCTCCGGTTAGTCTCTACTCTCCACAGAACAGATTTCTTCCAAACTGGTTTCTGATGGAGGCGCAAACCAGGTTGTGGTTTGCTGCTTCACTAAGTCCAACCCTTTTCTCTTTCTAATTTTTTCTTCCAAAGGCAGACGCTAGTGTGCCAAGGCTCGTCCTTGCGTCGTGCAACGTACTGCTCTGTGATTTGAGCGCGTTTGACGAGTTCCGCCTCCGTTGTTAACAGTTGAGATTAACCTCTCTGTAACCTACATTTCAACAAATAGGCATTTTTAATTAAATCACACCGGCGTACAAAATTACATGTTGCACTGGGGTTTAATATGATACGACTCATTGAATGTGCATTGATTAATATTGAGAGGTTTAGACTAAAGCAATCACAAGACAACTTTAAAGTAGCCCTGTAGCCTAATTATTTTCATAAATTTGAGCATTTCATGCACTTGTCAATACAATTAACGTTCAGCAGATGAATATGCCCAATCTGTTATATAATAAGCCAAGCCTATTCATTTCCATAAGGGTCGTTGTTTTAAGAATATTAATATTTTGCTGGTAGCCTATAGGCCACATCTTTATTGTCTATTTTTAAACTGCTTTAGCTGGAAGAGTAATATGACAACTTTTGCCTCAGTATCCGTGCATGCTAATTTGGGCTAGACTACATGCCAGAGACTCATTAGTTACTGCCCGCATGTCCACAGGCTCAGAAAGCCTGGATTGATAGTGCCGCTTAATTAGCTCACATTGCGAGGGAGGTGTATGGACGGGGTGTACATTTCCCTGGCCACCCATGCTGGTCCCTCGGCTTTTTCCGGGAGGATATTTCCGTGCAATGAGAGTCGGCGCAGGTGGAACAGCATTGGCATGTGTGTCATCACCCGCCACCGGCCCACAGTCTGCGGCTGGGCCGCTTGAGACAAACCCTTGCTCGTAGGGGAACAGCTGAACAGCGATGAGAGCCAACCGTCTCTCAACGTGCAATTACTACCGACCCGGAGTGAGCCGTATCAAGTGCTAAAACAGAAACCTTTTTTCAGGTTCATTATGATCTTTTTCACATGTGTTTTGGACTGTACTGTTTACTGATACTGTAAATAAAGGGAACATATATGAACGACATATTAATCTGATTAATAAGGTATCATATAGGATAATTGAATATTATCAATTGGTTACTACAAAATTAGGACAAGCCTAGGCCTACTAATCAAAGTTTTCAATTAGGCCACTTGTTGAATTAGCCTACTAATAATAGCCTAACGTTAGCCTACATGACAAATTGTAACTTTGGCTGACACATGAGAACATGAATAACACACATTAAGCTGCAATTGAGTAACTCATTTGTTACTTAAGCCCTGCGTCCACCTTTGGGACAAATTGTGTAAAATGAAATCAGGAAATTGTGTAATAGTGAGCCAACTAATGTATAATTAATACTAATGCAATGATAATGTAATTATTTGTTACAATGCATCAATAATACTAGTGTAATAAAATCATTACATTATTCCAAATGCTTCTGACATAAAAGAAACTCACACTTGTGCCACAAGAGTAGACACAATAACTAAAAAGAGTACGTAAAGGTAAAAAAAAACTTTAAAAAAAACTACTGGCAGATGCATGATTTCTGTTTGTGGTTTTATTTTGGTTTCACATAAAATTTCATTTAGGAGGTTTTCACATAAAGTTTCAATGGAGGATTCATTCTCCATTTACATGCCACTGCACAAGCAACAGATGCGGTGCAGCGGTTTATGTGCAAGTGAAAATAAAGAAGCCACCACAAAAATCGAGCCTTTTGTTGTGTCCTTCTGACAGTGCGCGTGTGTTTAGTAATACCTCGTGATTTCGGGAGTTGTTTAGTCTTCTTTACTGCTCCAGAAAAAGTCTGTGGTCTCACCGAGCCTTTCCACGAGGTTAGCTAGACATAACTGGTCCTAGACTTTAACACAGAATAAGTGCAGGAATTAAATACTCACAAACATTTCTAATAGCCCAATTATGACTTGACAGTAAGTTAATTTTGTTTTCAGACTATAGCCTTAGGCTACTATACCAATAGGTATTGGCATTTTAGTAGTCTAAGGAAGCTTTGCCTGCCTATATGCGAATACATTATTGGGCCAGCAGTCTAATATATAGGCCTATATATTGATATAAACTTTATTGAAGGAATATCGGATAAAATTACACGGAAACTGCAGATACACCATCGTTTAGATAGGCTAACCTAGGCCCAAAGTCGCAAGATTTTCATTCGCATTCCAAAAGTTGTAAGGGCTAAAGTGCAAGTTCAGGCTGCAAACGAAATGCTGTTTAGTCAAACAAGCAGGCTAGACTGAATTGCTGCTTAATAGTCCTGCACCAAGCACTCATTTTAACCTTACAGAATTAATCAATTGGTCTAAGATAATAGCCAGCATCACCCTAAAACCTATGGCTACTTTAATTACTTGATTCCAATTAATCTCTTAATTGCCTAAATTATTAACGGGGCTTTCGGATCTAAAGTCTTAATTCTCCAGCTTGTTTGGAAACATAGGCCCTACCTTTTGAGATCTCTTTTCCCTTCAGATCTTCTCCAGCGACTGTAGTCTACTTATTCTAAGACATCTCTAGCTCACCTGAGCGAGGCATCTGACCTGTGTTGTCACGCGCGTCACGTCACAAAAAGCTTTAAGTAAACATGTTAAGAATCTGTAAACATCGTGAGCACGAGCTTAATGTGTAACCCGAACTACCTTGGTATTAATAGCCTAGCGCTGGAAAACGAACATTCGTTTGTTGTTTTCTTTTCATCACGTTTTAAAAAGGATAAAAGAGGGACGAAAGAAAGTACTGGTTGACAAAACATGTCGGTGAAGAATTTTCATCAACCAATTAGGCTATATAGTACTGTAGGCTAGGCTACCCAAATATATCTATATAGCCTAGTACTGTAGCCTAGGCTACCAACAGATATCTATATAGTACTGTAGGCTACCCACGGATATCTATATAGTACTGTAGGCTAGGCTACCCAAAGATATCTATATAGTACTGTAGGCTAGGCTAACCAAAGATATCTGTAACAATGAGAACTGATGGAGGCCCTAACTTTGCTAAGAAACACTTGACAAAAGATCAGGACTAAAATAAACATCAAAGATGACACCAAATAAGACGGTAATTGTTATGAAGCTCGTTTTTGTGAAGTGTCTGATGAAAGCCCAAAGATCTTGTCCAACTGCATGACTGTGTAGGCGCATGTGGAGGCGTTCAATAGGCCTATTAAATTCCAATAAACAAATGCATTCATCTTCCACATTATCACACATTCAAAACATTCACCCCGTTAAATTGGTAATGTTTAAATGAACCAATAGCCGACTTCAGAGTTCAAATACGAAGGCAACCGTGCGCAGGAGCCAAGAAGAGAGTAGTATAGCCTACACAGACAAGGAGCCTATGTTTTTTTGTCTTAGAAAAAATACACACCCTCTAAGAATCCCTCTCAAATTCGCGCTTGATCCCTAATAATAATCGGCGAATAAACACTCACTGTAATAAAAAGATACAATGTAAAACAATCCCATGTTCACACATACACTTCAACAGCTGACACCGTCCCGTTGCTGTTTTGCCGACACGTTGATTATAGCAACGATGTGTCAACGTGCAAATGCACTTAGAGTTGACATAGTTTTTTTCTTAAGCAGAAGTCAGTATAATAACATGAACAATGATAATAAACCCATTATTAGCCACAAACACGGTGATGCTACGACGCAATAAACACTTACTAGCAAAATGGGAGTGTGTGTGTGTGTGTGTGTGTGTGTGAGAGAGAGTGTGCGTTCGTGCGTGTGTGGCGCAAAGCCCGCGTGTAGGCTATAGTATAATAAACCGAACACGGAAGAAACATTTTTCTAACCGGCCCTCAGCACTAATGCACTTTGAAAGAGTGAAAATTCCTGTCCTCGCGCACTTCCTGCCCCGGGTCTGAGGCGAGGATGTTTATGATAGGGCGCGCTGGAGGAATGCGGAGGACGAGATCCGCCAGGTCAGACCAGGGACCGGGGTGAAGCCACGAGAGCCCTAGGTACTGGCGGTGACCTGATGTCCATTTTAGAATGAATTTAATGAGTCGTAGAATAGAATAAAGAGAGTCGTAGAATATACTGTAGATGATCAAATTATCACAGGCCTGCTTAGGCCTACTAATAAAATAATTAATACAATGATGATGATGATGATGATGATGATGATAATAATACTAATAGCCTTATTATTATCATTATTCTACTACTACTAGGCTAATAACATATAATAACAATTATTATAATACAATTAGTCATTATACTACGAATATTACTTGTAATATAATATAGCCTAGCCTACATTAAGACCTATTGTTTCACAGTGACAGTCAGATTTGTATTTTGTAGTCTATTTGCATTATATTTCTTCATATTGTATTGATTTTATATCAGATTCTATTTTGTTGTGTTAACAAGCAAGTCATACAGAAAAAGATTCCAGCCATGGTCAACATGAGAAAATGAGCTGCTGTACCTGTGTGACTTTCATAAAAAATACCTTCATGTGACAAATAGAGTGGTCTAGACATGCCTATAGCAGATACCTGGCTCAACAGGTCAGATCTGATAAACTAGATGACTGTACATACATACTGTAGACTCAATAAACTGCAGACTCAAAACATGCTTGATATGAAATGAGTTTAAGGTTAGGTATACTATTTGATCACAGTATTTAGACAGTATTTATTGGTTTTCCGTGGTGATGTTTGAGCACTGCATGATACTCCATTCTGTACACACACACACACACACACACACACACACACACACACACACACACACACACAAATACACACACACACACGCACAGTCAATTAAATTATGCCACAGGTTCCCAAATTGAGGTTAGAATGGGACACAATTCGATGAAAGGTGTAACAGTAAGTGTGTGTGTGTGTGTGTGTGTGTATGAGTGTGTTTAGGAGAGAGAGGAAGTGCGTGCATGCACATCATGATAGTGTGTTTCCGTCTGTCCAAAGCATTTCACCACAACAGAGGGAGAGTAGGACTCACATGAAACATACTCCATCACCTCCTCGAGGGTAGGGGAGGAGGGGGGTCACCCGGTCCGTCCCAGAAACGGTGTATCTGCGCTGGGTAAGTGAACAGGGTAGAGCCCCCCCCCCCCTGGTTCTCCCAGTTTGATCTCATTGGGTTACTCTGGATCATTTGTACCGGGCTGGCCTGCATGGATACATCAACAAAATCCGTCCTCCTCTGAATAGAATCCTTATGGGGGAAAGCACTGGAGAATAGGGGGATGGAGGGATAGAAGGAAGGGAAGGATGAAAAAGAAGGATGTACCCACAGCCCTCATGGAGTGGCTCATACCTCCCCCAAAGAAGAAGAGAGGATTGAGCAAATAAACAGGGACCACCCCCTCATCCCCTCTACCTTCCCACCCGCATGGATTAAGGTACAGAAACACACACACACACACACACACACAGATATACACATACAAATATGAACATAAACACGTACACATGCACACACACACAGAGATCCTCACGTGCACACTCATATACACACACGAACAGACAAACAGACGCACACACACATACACACTCACACACACAATACCCCCATCATCTCAAACATGGAAGTGTTTGCATGTGTATGTGTGTATGTCTGAGTGTGTATGTGAGTGTGTTTGATAAGGCCACTGTGTGTGCAAGTGTGTGTGTGTGTGTGTGTACAGTATGTGTGTGTGTGAGAGAGAGTGTGTTAAAAAGAGGTGGGCCGGTGGGAGTTAGTAGGGGGTCTTCCTCACTTTGTAAAAGCAATTCCTCTCTCCAAGTTACAACACACAGATCATTGTCTAGAAATCATAAAGCAGGACTGCTCACCCTCAGCGCTCCCCTCACCCCCCGTACTGACTCACCTCCCCTCAGTGCGGAAGTTAGCAGCCGTGTATTTTGGTGGCGTTGTGTGTTTACCTTCCTTATCGCCCAGAGGAAGCCTATGGGAAGCTCTAAACCCCCCAGCCCCCTGCTAACACGCTGCCCCCCCGTCTCATTATTATAATCCATCACTCCCTTAACAAGCCTCGGAGCTCGGCTATGTGCCACAATAGTCTAGGTCATAAAACAGCCTATTGGCTTTGCTCCGCATAAGCGTGGCTCACTCCAGGTCCTTTGTGTGTGTGGAACAACAGATGATGTAACTGCTGGAGCAGAGAGGAGAACAGAGAGGAGAGGAGAGTGCAGGAAAGGAGAGGGGAGGACAGGAGAAATACAAAGTGTTACTGCTAACCTCTAGTGAAAGGTGAGGCGCTCTAACCTCCTGCCAACAAGACTCTCTTTGAGGTTTTCTTGAACCATGGCCAGGGTTTAAATGATTCACAGGAGAGAGTGAGAGAGAGAGAGAGAGAGAGAGAGAGAGAGAGAGAGATACTGTAGTTTGTGTGTGAGAGAGAAAAATAGAGAGAGAGAGAGAGAGAGAGAGAGAGAGCAAGATATAGTCAGGAAAGGTGTGTCTGTGTTCATGTGTGTGAGAAAGTGTAGTGTGTGTGTCTGTGTGTGTTTGTTTGTGTGTGTGTGTGCCTGCGTGTGTGTGTGTGTGTGTGTGTGTGACTGAGTGAGTGAGAGGGAGGGACGGATAAAGAAAGATAGGAAAAAATCTAATCCTTAGTGAAAGAGAGAAAAGTACTCCCTCCTTACTGCTCAAACTCGAACAAAAAAACATGTATCTGCCTCAGCCTCACCTTACAAAAACACCCCTATAGCCACAACTACAACCAAACTCACACCTTCGGAAACCACAACAGTCAAAACTTCAACACGTTTCCTCACCTTCATCCATGGGATTCGATTTCAAGCCAAATCAAAACAAGTCACTTCGTTAGAGGTAATTACCCAGGTAGCCTGCTGCTCTGACCAAACAAACATGGCCGCCGTCTGACACCCCAAAGACTGATCAAAGACGCTGTTTGACAGGAAACGAAGGAGAAACTCAAACATGCCATTTTAAGCTCAACCCGCGCACCACTCACTCCTACTCTCATGGTTTAACGTTGGTACAAACTGACCTCCAATCGCAAACTGGCTTGATCTGACATCTCAATGCCGAAATAGGGAGTTTAAGGGATTAAATGTTGAATGACGCCGGGGGAAAGATGATGACAGAATGCTGACCTTCACAGTTGAGATGTGTGTAAAGCGTCAGTGTTAATGGAGCATATCTGTGTAGATATAACCTGGAGAGGTGGAAGTGAGTTCACTGAGCTACCTGCCCCTATGTAGAATCTGGTGTTAGATATTCTCTGGCTTCCCACCCACATTGCTACAGTACATCCATGTGAAGCTTAAAGGGATAGTTCATAATTTTGGACATAGGGCCTCATTTACAACTTACCCTTTATGTTGTTGATTGATTGAGATCATTTTCAGCTGCTTCCATGCTGCCCTTGTTTGGGCATTCATGTCTTGCTAATGCTAGCCCAATGCAATACATCTACTAGCTAGCAGCTAGCATCCACTACCAAACTCACTCAAATACTCTACAATGCACCCAAAAGCAAATTATTACATGTTTGATATTATTGGGGCGGTCCCGATGAGTCTGCAAGCAGATTGGGAGGTTTAAAATTCGATCTGCAAACCCCTCAAATTGCAAGATCATCTGTGCCGAACATTGGTACCGACCAAGACCACAGACCAGATTTCTCTTTAGATTTTCAGGGTAAATCAGACCAAAAATCCTGCAGTGTGAGCCCGGCATATGTCATAAATGAAGCCCTATGTCCAAAACTCCGATCTGTTTCTTTAAGATCACTAGATCACAATCACACTGCTCTTCTTTTCCGTTTACAAGTTACAACAGTCATTTTACAATGTGCTGCACACACACATGCACGCACGCACACACATGCACGCACGCACACACACGTACACTTGCACGCACACACACACATGCTCCAACGTATCACGACTTTTCGTTCCAGCAAAAATGAAATGTAATCTATTGGATCACTCTACACAGAGCGCATTTCATAACGATTTCACTCTGGACTGGACGAAACTTTAGCCCATGTATTTCTATGGAAGGCCGACTGCCCCACCGGGGAACCTCCCGAAAAACCACTGCCCTGCCGGGCCTGGTCCCCAGACGGGTTAGGGTTAGGGTTAGGGTTAGTTTTAGGGTTATGCGAAAATTATAAGAAAATCGTTCAGTGGAGAGCGATTCAATATATTAATATTCGTATCCTCTGGAGCGAAAATTATGGGAGACCTGGCTCACACACACACACACACACACACGTACACTTGCACGCACACACACAAACACACACACACACAAACACACACACACACACACACACACACACACACACACACACACACACACACACACACACACAGACAAACACTTGTGCATGAACAGTTGACAAGTTCCAACAGTAATTTTACAATGTGCTGCACACACACATGCACACACGTACACACACGTACACTTGCACGCACACACACACACATACACACAAACACATACGCTTGCACGCACACACACAGACAAACAATTGTGCATGAACACACACACACACACTCACACACACACACACAACGTGTTGTCAAGGCAACAATACATTTCCCCCCTCTCCAGCATGCTACCTTGCCAGTATACAATAGTCCAGGGTACATGTGGGTGTCTGTGAATAAGGTAAGAGATGTTATCTGGCCACGCTACTGGGAAAGACCAACAGGAAACTACACAGCTACCAGGCCTGGGCTGTGTCTACCAGCTGTCCGTCTGCCTTCTCTCTCTCTCTCTCTCTCTCTCTCTCTCTCTCTCTCTCTCTCTCTCTCTCTCCCTCTCTCTCTCTCCCTCTCTCTCTCTCTCTCTCCCTCTCTCTCTCTGTCTCTCTCCCCCCCTCTCTCTCTCCCTTTTGCTAACCCCCTCTCTTTTTCTTTCTTGCCTTTCACTACTATCTGTCTCTCTTTCTCTCTGTCTGTGACTACCTTTCTCTCTCTCTCTCTCTCTCTCTCTCTCTCTCTCTCTCTGTCTGCCTGTGACTACCTTTCTCTCTCTCTAACGCTTTCTCTTACTCTCTCTGTTCCCTCACTCCCTCTCTCCCTCTAACCCTCTCGTCTCTCCATTCTTCATACACACTAAGCCCTTGCAGAGATAAAGAGTGGGACGCCATGCTACTTTGCTAATGACAATCTCCCTGATTGATGCACAACCACATATTGCAGCATGAGTTCTCGTCTGTGCTAGACCGGGCCTCTTCTAGCTGATCTCCTGAAAGCCCCAGCCATACCCACGTCATCAGAACATACACATGTTAAGTGAGGAACAACACGTGTTTGGGAAGGGGGGGGGGGGGGGAGGCAAATGTGTCAGGTGGATTCAGGCTCAATATTTGCTGCAGTGATGTATCATCTTTAAACACCGTACACCGTAAGAGATGCTGATAACTTAGAAACACACGATCAGTTGACTTTTATTGTTTTTTGAAATTTTTGGTGTGCTGTTGACATTAGTTAATTCTACATTGGTTAATTCTACTTTTATGGTGAAATTGTTCTTACATGCATTTCAAATTAGTTAATCTGTGTTCCTGCGAATATGATTTTCACAATTAAGTTCCATTAATGAATGTTCCTACGGCAACAGGTTATCTCACTTTTTTCAAGTATCATACAGTATACTAATGTACTAAACCACCGCTGACAGAGAGTACAGACTGCAGAATGGGATCTCACCACAATAACAAACCAGGTAACCAGGGAGCACACCGTAGTAGCCTATATAAAGAATGTGAATGGCAACATGCACCCTCAAACACTCGCACAAAGGCACACACACAAATGCAAAGGCACACACATACACACACACACACACACACACACACACACACACACACACACACACAGTGGTTGCTGCAGCCTTGAGGATGACCTATGAGGTGGGCCGGCTGTGTGGAGGAGTAGGGTGTAGAGTTACCCCAGCATCCAGCTGGACAAGCCTGCTGGTCTGTTAGTCTCCTGTTTGGCTGTTGTAGGTCCTCGTCCAATCTTCATCACCTAATTAGGGTTGGACAAGCCTGCAGGATGGAGGGTACTGGCACCTTTCGTACATGTAATTGACATATAAGCTACAATAATAACATTTATGTGGATGGTTTCCTTGTTATGCCAATACCACATCTACTGTATGATGCATTGAAGAAATATCTCAATATAAACTGTGAAGTGAAGAGAGGGGGTGGTCTGAGATTGTCCAAGGCAGTCAACTATCTATCAATGAACTGTCAATCAACTGTCCAATGAGAAGACCCAGGAGCTAGAGAGGGAGTAGGAATTAGGGAGAGGGAGTGTAGAGGAGGGAGAGAGCAGAGAAAGGAGGGAGAGAGTACTTCCTTTGGAGCGGTCCCTGGGGGCAGAGAGGAGGACTGGGGCTGGTCTCCCGGCGGATCTGAAGATGTCCTGTTTTTCTTACTCTCCACCGTCTCCCTTCCTGCAGGAAACAGCTTCACGCTGGGCGCTTAAGTCTTCACAACCCTCTCTGTGTCTGTCTGGAGTGGATGGGTGCTGCGAGTCTTCGGTCAGACGGACGATCTGGAATGAACACACATGAACACATGGTATGAACGTCAAAAACGTACAAACATACACAAAAGAGGATACGCACACAGTCAGGTAGTGAGACACACACACACACACACACACACACACACATACACACACACACACACACACACACATACACACACCAAGGGACACACTTTACCTCCAGGCATGGTCAGTGCTGATGGTGAGTGGTGTCCGCTGTGATTCACACTGACATCATCAACACACTCCACACTGACTCTCTGGGCGGGGGTCTCTCAAGACCCATTTTCTTCTCTTCTCTTATCTTCTCTTCTCTTCTCTTCTCTTCTCTCTCTCTCTCTCTCTCTCTCTCTCTCTCTCTCTCTCACACACACACACACACACTTTCCAGCCATACCTCTCTGGCTCCTCTCTTCCTCTCTCAACACAGTCTCGCTCTATTCAATGCATTCTGTATGCGAGGTCGTCTATACAGTCACTTTGAACAGAGATCAGCGTGAATGTGTGTGTCTCTCTCTCACCCTGTGTGAAATCCTATCTGTATCAGATAAAAACCCAGCGGCTGGAGCAAAAACGACAGTGGATCTGTCTAAACACATGACTTCATGCTAACGTGATGTGGCTGTTTGCTAGGATGAGCTAATAGCCGATAGGCGCATAGTAAATGCCTGGCTACATGTGTTCACATCTCATGCTGTTTGGGGCGGGGTGGGGGTGTGTGTGTGTGTGTGTGTGTTGGGGGGGGGGCGTAAAGGATTCTCTCCTTCTCCCTTCATCTCTCTGTCTCTCCCTCTTTTGTGACCTATCTCTCATGAACGCACACACACATGATCTCATGCACACGCACGTACACTCACTCACACACACACACACAAACACACACACACACACACACACACACACACATACACATACAGTTCAGACTGGTCTAGAGTGATCATGTTCATGCTATCAGAGAGGAGGATCTACAGCGCGGGGCGTTGGCACGGCAACAGGGCCGCAGCCACACAGGCAGAACTGAGCGCGCCCGACCTTTCATCAGACACGGTGACCTCTGGGGGCTGGGGAAGAGAGCGTAGCTGTGGGGTCAACTGTGTGTGTGTGTGTGTGTGTATCATCCAAGAGTTGGGAGGTGAGTGGTATATGCAAATATGTGTGTGTGTGTGTGTGTGTGTGTATGTGTGTGTATGTGTGTGTGTATGTGTGGAGTGTTGTTGTATAGTCTCTGGTCTTATTGAACAGTGACTGGCGGTGAGGAATGTGTATTTGTATGTGTGTCATCGCCCTGTGCTGCTGTCAGAGGAACGGTGTGTGTGTGTGTGTGTGTGTGTGTGTGAGTGTTATAACCCTGCAGGGAGTGGAGGGGGGGTAACCTTAGTCCCCCCCTGATGGAGGCAGCACGAGGTCATCCCGCGGCAGGGTTCTTCTCGGGGGCGACCCCGCGGCCCCCCGAGCGGACGGGACTTCTGAGGGGAGGAGAGGAAGGAGACCCCCGGTCCGCCCCGGCCGCGCCCGGCCCAATGTGGTCCCAATCAGCCCAAACACAAACAACACTTTTATTAAAGAAGAGAGAGAGCCGCTGAGGCCGGGCACAAACACACACACACACACACACACACACACACAGAGGCAGAGGCATACACACGTGTGCATGTGCGCAAACACATACACAAACAGAGACACTCAAATGGCTACTGTCCCTGACTCATAGTCACCTATACTGTACATGAACAGGAATCAGGAAATGAAAGCGCTGCTTACCGCAAGACACCTCCTCAAACTTTACCACCATCTCAGTGAATTAGACTCCTGTTGTTATAGTACAGTAAAGCTGCAGCTCTGCTGTGTGTAAACGGGGAGACATCATCTCTTTAACCTCCTTAGCGTACCCATCACCTTAACCCCTCTCTCTCTCTCTCTCTCTCTCTCTCTCTCTCTCCTCCACCTTCATCCCTCTCTCCGGGAAAACAAACTGAGGGATTAGGGATTTGCGGAGTGGTAATGGGAGCCAGGTGGAGGGATGACTGTGGGGGTCCGGCCAGATTAGGGGGGCAAGCCTCAATCCCTCACACTCCTACCTAAAAGCAGCTAATGTTTCTTTTGAAGAAAATAATCCCATTTGGCGGGTTAATTCCATTCTTCCATTATGGGTTTTCCACTGGTCTTGTGTGGTATTAAGGCGGCTAGCTACCTCAGAGAATGAGGGGTACCCGGCCTGGACTGGGTCTGAGGGTGTGGAGTGAGTTTGTGGGGTGTAGCTTTGAAAATAATTTATTTGTCTATAATATTGCCAAGCATTGCAGCCTTCTGAATGAGATTAGATATTGTAACATTGCTGCTAATGATGAATACCAATGGTATTCTGTTGAATGCATATCACAAATGACATTCTAAAATATTCAATACAATTCTGATAATTGGTGCACTGTATCTAGGGGGGGTCCAGTCAAAATAAGATCACACGTGATAATCAAAACATCAAAATGTCATCCATAATAATTCCGAATTTAAAAATATCCAGTCAATTAAATCACATGGACATTTGCCTAATTCTGAAATAGGCTTATACTCTGGGTCAATCTTTACTCATGGAGGTCTAAGGTATTAGTTGGCCAGATTCACCATAGCTCATTTTGCCCATAGACACTGCCCCCAGGTGGTGAAGATTATCAACAAGTCCTCGCTTCCACTGCGGCCTGACTGACTGACATTCTGATCCCAGACAGATAACAGTCAAACCTTGTCTAGTTTCTAGCTATGAGATTCAAAACAGCTGTCAATCCATCAGATAGACAACCAATATACAAATGCACACAAACACACCCACATACAAACACCCACGTGCACACGCACACATACACACACACACACGACCAGTCAGATGCTAGAGAATATAAATATGAAAGACTATTTGAAGAGGTCTGTTTGATCTATGGTCTATGTGTACTTTAGTCTGTTCCTAGGGTGATACGTTTATAGTGGAATTGTATGATTGATCTTTTGTATGATCGTATGAGATATCATATGATGAGATGATCATTAACCAAATTGTGTACTCTCCATCCACCCTAGTCAGAGAGTTCCCTACACACACACACACACACACACACACACACACACACACACACACACACACCACGACACCCCAAGTTTAATGATCCACACCAGACCTCTTTCCTACCCACAGACGTACGCAAACACATGGCCACCCCTTGTTCTTGGCTAAGCCGGATAACATGGAAGAATACGCCCCTATCTCACATGGAGGTGAATTAGGAGTCACACACACTTCTCTCTGCGTACTGTTTCTCACACACACACACACACACACACACACACACACACACACGCACACACGCACACACGCACACACACACACACACACACACACACACACACACACACACACACACACACACACCTGAATGCTGGCATTCCTTCCCAGCTCAACCGTAGCAACAACCAGGTGGAAAAAATCATCTCTACCTTGTGAAAAACCTTATCGTCCTCTTCCCCTCCCCCTTTCCTTCTATCCTCTCTCTCTCTCTCGCTCTATCTGTTTCACGCTCATGTGGACTATCTCCTATCTCACCATCAGTGTGATCTTCCATTAGATATGTAAGAGCACAGTCATAAATAGGCTCCTTCCATCCACAGCCCACTGAGATGTTGGGATTCACCCCGTCTAGACATACAGACAAAAGAGTGTTCGGAGAAGAAGGCTGAAGGCGATTGATAGATAACCACATGAGATTAGTGTCTCATCAACACCTTGGAGACTTGCTTAGATTTTGGTGTGGTCTCAAATCATATTAGCCACTCTTCAAATCAAGTTGGTCTGTGAATGTGAGGTTCACTCACAGTACACCTATGTACAAAAGCCATTGTTTACCATTGTCACCACTGGATGATAAAATACCTCTTAAAGGTGCAATAGTCAAGATTTCGATGTAGACGTATCATAGAAAAAAGTAAAAATAACAAGGCATAGTATATGACTCCTGATCACTCCTGACACAGAAATACCGTGTGGTACCAAAATCGTAAAACTACTGGCTCACGAGCCTTGTTAGAAGTGGGAACCATCGTTCATTTCAGGCCTGTTACAATTTTTTAAATTATAAATTCATAATCAATACATTTTTGGGGTGAAAAGACCTTTCTAAAAGCTCTGTTCATGCATTATTATTATTATTATTATTATTATTATTATTTTATAAATGATAAGTCTACATCAAAATCTTGACTATAATTACACCTTAATGCTCACTTGTTGAGGCTGGAACACCAAAGGTCACAAGTTTGATGCCCAGTCGTTACCTTCGGGAGCTAAACTTAGACATGACCCACACACAACAGGTGAATTATACAGCAAAGCTGAGTTCAAAGGTGAGCCAATCATGAGATACTATAGATCCAAGACTTGCTAACAAAAGCATCTGAGGCTTGAGGCTCTATGGTAAAAAGCATGTTGGTGACTGAGAAGGAAACAGACGTCTCTCTCCTCCTTTGTGTTCCGTCTTTCCTCCAATCGCAACGCTTAGTCACGGGCGCGTATCGTTTCATAACAGGGCCGTCGCAGGCGTGCGTTGTGTGCAAGAACATCAAAGCGTCCGCACACACACACGGAGGTACATGCCCGAAATAAAAGGGGCGCGAAAAAACAAACACATGCCTTTGTTCTGGAGGTAGCCGAGGTCCGTTTAGCCCATGATTAGAGAAGGAGAGAGAGAGGAGAAACGATATTTGTCTGTCTGTGTGTGTGTGGGGGTCTGTCTGTCTGTGTGTGTGAGTGTGTGTTTTCTAAACTGCTGCACCGTCACCCCCCCCCCCCCGGCAAACACGCTCTGGAAGCAGAATTCTGGGATTTGAAAGATTTAAAGATTCATTGAAGGAACCGGAGAATGTCCGTCACCGGCCCCCCAGTTGCCAGGATGTGGCCCTGTGGTGGGGCTAACCACGCTGGCACGCCATGGCTAATTGCTAAGTAATCATAAAGCATAATCGCTAATTGTTGATTAGGACTACCGGGATGACGTACTGAGTTGAAGCATGGCGGCCCCTGTGGGGGCACTGCTATTGGTTAGATGATTTGGCAAGGATCTTCACCGACCACGCCCATTCTGTAAATTAGACACGCCCCCTTCATCTGTTGCCACGTCTGACATCATTAAAACATTTTTGGACCTCAGTTGATGACCCAGAATGCTTAGTGGGCTACTACAGATAAACAGCTGCTTTTCAAAGCTAACTGTAACAAAGAGATCATTATTTCTCCATTTGTTGTTTAGCATCCTGAGATGCTTAACTCTAACCATAATACAACCACAAATACGATGGCTACCAGCGCTATCCCCATGAACCCTACCATGTTGATACTGAGTGCAGGCAGCATCAATTGTTTCTCAGTTGGAACGTATTGATCAGAGAAGAGAGTTGTATCTCTGTGTGGCAGGGGGGATTGTATCCGACTGCAGTAAATCAGACACAGGTGGGTGAACTTCCTCCTTCCCATGCATGCCTCCCGGGTAAACTCTCACTCACATGCCCTTCCTATTTCTCTCTTCATCTCCATCTAAACAAATCTTGCAAACATGTGAACTCTGAAACTCACTGTGAAAATGACAATGTCTGCATCCTTCAAAAAAATAAAAGTCATGCTCTTAAGAACAAAAGTAAAACAAATTGGGGAGGTGTGTGCATGCATGCACATGTGCACACACACACACACACACACACACACACACACACACACATACACACACACAGATGGAAGGAAGCAAGTTCAAATGCTTGATGTTTCTTTTGTGTACAATAGCTTCAATGACACATGCCTGTCTAAACTCCCATTCCTTCAGAGGAAATATGTGGGCCTTTCTAAGCTCGTATGTGTGTTCACACTGGAACACTACCTCTGCAGCTGTCACTGGGCTACTGAGGTTCATTAAGTACGTACAATGACATAGACATGATATACACATTCATTCTGTAGCATCATAAAATAAAAGCTACATACTATATACAAAGTTCTTGGAATAATTACCATGATGCAATGACCTGTTTTTTTTTTGTAAAAAGAACACTTTGTTTGTAAAGTTTGTATATATAATTTGCATGTTTGTATTCCTTATGTAAGGGCTTGGTGACCCTAATTTACTTTCATGTGGGATCGGATTGGACTTCTATTATCAAACACACTAGACTGAACAAAATATTTAAAATATTTTCCCAAGACAATGTGACTTTATTTCAGGCTAAACTTCTTCAATACAAGGACACCTTGCCCCCTCCCCTCCTTATGTCAAGTGACTGTGCGTGTGTGTGTGTGTGTGTGTGTGTGTGTGTGTGTGCGTGCGTTTGTGCATGTGTGCACGTGTGTGTGTTTGAGTGTGTGTGTGTGTGTGTGTATGCGTGCATGCGTGTGTGCATGTGTGTGTGTACACATACGTATGTGTAGGCTCTGTCGGAAGATATCAGATCACAGACGAACCAACTGTTCTCTTAAAAGTTCCACAGGAAGCTCAAGGTTGAATTCTTGGCTACTGGCTATCTCCCCTCAAGTCAACTGACTGACTGATCAGTGCATTAAAGACAGAATCAAATCATGAACGTCTGCCTCGGTAGAAGTGTTGTTCCTCCCTCTGCTACATATGGCATAGTATGTTATGACAAGTGTAACGTCAATATTGTGACAGTGTTATGAGGACGTTGTGACAGGTTTTTTCAGAGGTAGTGGGATATTGAAGATAATAGAGCTGTGTTAATTCTGTGTCCCTGGATTTCAATTGTCTGTGGCTTTTCCAGTATCAACGAGAGCGGTGTCATGAGCAGAAATATGTCAGGCCAGAGAAAGCTCTGAGAATCATTTCCATATCAGACCAACATACTGTAGAGACCATTGTAGGAGGGGAATGTTGTGAAAACACAGAGACCCTTAGTGGATAGAGCTGGGTACAGTCACACGCATACACACACACACACACACACACACACACACACACACACACACACACACACACACACACACACACACACACACACACACTACCCATCACATGCCAACCACACAGACAAACCTTTAGATTGTGTCTGAGGGGAAGTTCACCTGTATCTGCGGCTGTATCTCTGGTCCGTCACACACTGACCCTCTCTATCTCTCCGGACAGGGGTGTTGACACTCAGCATGTTCCTCATATCTGGGAACAGTCAACACGCCCGCCTTGCGAATGCCCTCCCACCCGCCCGTCCACCTATTCCGCCCCTGCCGAGGCCAGGGGCTTCTTGGGAACCCAGCGCCTCCGCCCAGTGCATCAGAATGTTGACGTGAACAGATACCCTCGCAATGAAAATATTTTTCTTCCAGGGACACCGGCATTGGCCCTACAGGCTCTCACTATCCCCCCGTCTGGGATAATCAGCTTCTGTGTGTGTCTGTGTGTGTCTGTGTGTGTCTGTGTGTGTCATCTTGGAATCTCATCTGCTGACAGGTGCACAAAATATCCTCGCTAGCATTCCCTGCCTCTTAGTAGCTTGTGTCTCTGTGTGTGTGTGTGTGTGTGTGTGTGTGTGTGTGTGTGTGTGTGTGTGTGTGTGTGTGTGGAAGGAGTGCCGGGTCAGTTGAGGGGACAGAAGGAGGCGATAAGAGATAAGAGTTAAAGGGGAGGGCATCTGGACATCTTAAAGGGGAGGTCAGTACAAGCTGGCAAATGGGCTTCGTTTACCACATGTATAAACCCAATTATGTACAGTATAAGCAAAGCATGAACTAAAGGGATTAAAGACAGAAAAAACACAGAAACTGACTGATAATAAGTCATGGCTGCGTGGACAGAGCCATGTCACTGGGGGGCTTGTCTGAGGGCAGAGATCATGGGAGGCGGCCGTGAGATTACCGTCTAAAAACCTACAGATTTAAGTCACTTCCCCAGCCTCCCCGTACACTCCATCCCCCATATTCCCCGGCGTTTGCCCCACAGGAACTCAGTGAAAACAATCACCAGTCTAGGACCCCGGGAGGAACCCGTCGGACATATGTGTGTCTGTCGAACTGCCTGATTATTTTTACCTGACACAGGAAAGAGCCCACTCATAATAAACAAAGGAGGTGACGACAGATCTCGCAAACCCTTTTTTCTGAATGAAAGAAAGGAGTGAGGGAACGGAGGGAGTGGCAGGTTGTGAGATGAACGTGTGCCTTGACGTCTCCCTGAGGTCGGATCCAGACCCTTATGTATACCCAACGGAGATAACGCACATGGAAACACACACAGTGTTGAGCTCCAGAAAGATGCTACATTTGCCCTTTCACTGACCTCCAATATGAATTCAGAAAAAAAAGAAGCTCTATATGTGTCGTACAGTATATATTGATGAACTTTCACCAGGGCCTGGACAACCAATAATAGCAGTGAAAAGGGCCTTGGGGGTCCTACACCACACTGGCCAGAGACCGCAGCCTTTGGGCAGACACATGTCTCAGACTAATTCCATACTTGACCAGCTATGTCAACATTAGTCCACTGCCAAAAGCTCAGCCACAGACAGATATTAGACTCTGATACAAGCCAGTGACAGCTGATGAAGAGAGAGAGAGAGAGAGAGAGAGAGAGAGAGCGAGAGAGAGAGAGAGAGAGAGAGAAAGAGAGAGATATTCCATGGCTGGTGGAGAGTGTTGACTGAGCCACTCCATACTGGCACTGCCAATACCTGCCAAGCCATGCTAGCCGACAATCTGAAGGCCACCTGGGACGCCCTAAAGGCCAATTTACGCTTTTTAAACATGTCTTATGGCAAACGGTTGCAGACAGAGTGAAACATTGGAGCAGCCTCTCTGCATTCATGGTTCGGCCGACACGTTGAGGCCTTTCCTTTGGGCCAGCCTAGTTTGTTTACATTTTGTGCAAAGGACTTTTCAGAACTTCAGTACAGCCAACCAATCATACTGTGTGACAATCTATGATGGCGTCTGTGACCTGTATGAATGCATAGGTAGACACTGGGCAGAAAATGAAATGATTAATGAAAAGACAGATACTGATGACGATTATGTTAAACTGATCTGGGAAGAAATGAATCGAAGAAACTTTGTGATAAAGAGAGAAGAAAAGAAAGGTAGAGAGAAGTAGAGAAGCCACTGACATGAAATGCTACTGCTACTTGGCTTATGGCCAGACTCCTAATGAGTGTCCATTAGGAAATGGACTGATTCCCTCTTAGGGCCTTTAAGCCCATTTCCTGCTGCGTCCCTCGATCCCTTTGAAGCCCGGGTGCTGAGAGGCTACGTGTGCCACTAGGTCGCCAAGGTGACGGGACGTCCCGGCAGGAAAAACAGGAAGTGCGGGGGTTAAGGCAGGGCTCTGATTGGACCACTCCCCGCTTGCCTGCCCCCAGATAAGAGGCACTGAGTGGTGGACGGGGGTCCAGCCCCTTCCCTCTCCTTCCTTTGAGGGACTTGTGTTAATGGGGTTGTGTCACTTTAAACAAACATTGGGGATAGGCATTATGCACAAAGCAACGTGCAAACTGCCTCTTACACACACACACACACACACACACACACACACACACACACACACACACACACACACACACACACACACACACACACACACATTCTGTTTATTTTTAGATGCTGTAACAATGCAATTTTCAATAAACTGCTACTGTTACCAGCACTACTACTACTACTACTACTACTACTACTACTACTACTACTACTACTACTACTACTACTAAATGGATGCCCTTGTGGATTGTCACACACAATGCAATTATAATATTCTCCAATCAGCAGTCTTTAAACACACATACAGTATAAGCACAACCACAGCATACAGTATAAGCACAACCACACAGCTGGACCTTCTATCTTTTGGCTGTCCTGCTCTGAGACAATCTTACACACTTGACCTCTCACTGTTTGAAGCACTGCTCCCCCCCCCTCTCATCAAAACAATGATATGTCAGGGTGGACTGCATCTCCCCCTCCTTTCTATCTCTCTCCTTCTCTCCGGGGTTGGGTTGGTATGTCCTTGGGCTCCCTATCAGACAAAATAGGCTTGCCTCCTCCAGCCAGTAAAGTGATTCTGAAATACCTGAAAAATGTATTTATTCGTTCAAAACAACTGAGTGTAAATGTCCTTAATTTCATCCAGTCTCATACTTCAAACAATTGCACATGGGCAAATGAAAAGCTCAAAGCAAAAAACCCAATGGAACCAATGACTTCATTCATTTCAGTTTGTGTAGTAAGTTTACCTCTCTCACGTTCTGTCTTTATCCCTGTCTCTTTCTCTCTGCTCATCTCAACATCAACTGGTTCCTTCAAACAGAAAGTGTGTCTCTTATATCAGGAATGCTTTAAATGACTCCAAAACATTTTCTCTGCCATCTCTGACCATCATACTGTAGTGAGGTCTAGGATTAAAGGTAGCATTTGCAGGGCAGTGTCAGTCCATGTTGAATCTAAACGGGGGTTACACACTGGCTGCACAACTTGTGGGAAGAACACACACATGCACAGGAACATGCGTGCTCACGCACAATCTCACACACATAGGACAGGTTGATGGGCAGATAGACAGAGAGGCAGGCAGGCAGGCAGGCAGGCAGGCAGACAGAAAGACAGACAGGACAGACAGGCTGACAGACAGACAGGACAGACAGGCTGACAGACAGTCATCATGTATGGCGAGGATGCATAAACAGACTAGTGTACACGAAACACTCACTGTGAATATATACTGCTAATATATATATAAATATATATATATAGTGTGTGTGTGTGTGTGTGTGTGTGGAGCGCCATGAGTGAGAGTCCCTTTGTAAGCCTAGTTGAAGTTCATGTGTGAGCCCTAACCTACCCCCACCCCACAGCCCTCATCTGAGCCCCCCACACCTGAGCCAGGCCAGGGGGGTCTGAGAGCTCGTCACAACACCGGGGCCGCTCTCACATGTCCTCACACAAAGACCCCAACACCTGCAGGTGCAGAGGTCAGAGGGGCAAAGCGGGAAGGAGGGAGTGTGTGTGTGTGTGTGTGTGAGTATGTGCGTGCGTGCGTGCGTCTGTGTGTGCGTGCGTGCGTCTGTGTGTGCGTGCGTGCGTCTGTGTGCGTACGTGCGTCTGTGCGTTTGTGTGTGTGTGTGTGTGTGGGGGGGGGGGTGCGCGCGTGTGTGAGTATGTGCGTGCGTGCATCTGTGTGTGTGTGTGTGAGTGTGTGTGGGGAGGATTACCGGGGCCAATCTGTAGTCATATGCAGAGTGGGATATGAATGGAGAAAGTGTGTGTAGTAAGTGTATGTCTGAGCATATATGTGTAGGTCGGCATATGTGTAGGTCGGTATATGTGCGCGCGTGTGTGTGGGTGTGTGGGTGTGTGTGTGTGTGTGGGGTGTTCTCTCTCCACGTCACTGCCTCTCCATACAGCCCAGGTGTGCAGTATGGGGTCTATTGTGATCCAACCGGACTTATCGCCCCCCCCCCCTTTACCTGTCAGCTACCTGTCCTTTGATGTCTGGGAAGTCTTTCACACACTTCCCATGTGGGTCAACATTCCGACGGCTCAAAGCTTCACCCACAGACAGACAGACAGACAGACAGAGGGAGGGAGGGGGGGGGCAGAGAGAGAGAGAGAGAGAGGGAGAGAGATAGAGAGAGAGAGAGAGAGAGAAAGAGAAGGAGGGGAGGAATATCAAAAGAAAAGGGGGAGAGTAAAGTACATGTAAACACTTGTTCGGTATCAAAGAGATGGGCTCAAACTAAGTCAACACATAAGATACCATGAATGTGACTTCACACCAGTAACACAACTTAATTAACTATAGTATTTCAATGGCACTAAATGCATATTCTTTTGCGATGAATATTCATATATCCACTTTAAGAGAAGAGCAGATGGAGAATTTATGATGAATCTGATCCTTATTTTTCTTCCTCTTCCTTTCCTCTCTACCTCTAACTCTTTCTTCACCCTCTCTGGTATCATGTAGGCCTAGTAGTCACTTACCGACAATGTCATGTCTGGTTCTGTGGTGTGTGTGTGTGTGTGTGTGTGTGTGTTTGTGTGTGTATGTAGGTGTGTATGAGTGTGCGTACAGTATGTGTGAGTGTGCGTACAGTATGTGTATGTGTGCGTGTGTGTATGTGTATGCATGTGTGTATGAGCGTGTGTATGTGTATGTGTGTATGTGTGTGTGCGTGAGAGAAAGAGAGAGAGTGTGTGTATGTGTGTGTGTGTCTATGTAGGTGTGTATGAGTGTGCGTACAGTATGTGTATGTGTGTGTGTGTGTGTACAGTATGCATGTGTGTATGAACGTGTGTATGTGTATGTGTGTGTGTGTGCGTGTGTGTGTGTGAGTGTATGAGTGTGTGTATGTGGACATATGGATGTGTGTGTGCAGCTGGTGATGGCTGCCATGGCTGGTGTTGACAGATGACAGTCTGCCGTGGGCCCTTGTTCACACAAACACACACAGTAGCTACACTTTCACTGAGCATTAGTTTGCTCAAACAGATACACAACACACACTTGTCCTGCTAGACACAGACATACTGAAATGCATGATATAACAACACTGATCAAATGTAACTTAACATGTAGACTTTAGCTGTAGCCTACATTTGTGAATCCAAGTCTGTCATTTTCTGTCTACAAAGTGACGATACCAATATCTAAATATTTGATATTTGATATTTGAAATTTGACACTTTTCAGAGGGAAAAAGGGAGAAAGGGTGGTCTCTAGATGCATTTGGGCTCATTTTTGCATTTGACCTTTGCACTTGACAGGGTGGTTTTACATTTCAGGTTAATTGGGGCAGAGTTATGTGTGTGTGTGTGTGTGTGAGAGAGAGAGAGTATGTGTGTGTGTGTGTCTGTGTGTGTCTGTGTGTGTTTGTGTGTTTGTGTGTTTGTGTGTGTGTGTCTGTGAGAGAGAGAGAGAGAGAGAGAGAGAGAGAGAGAGAGAGAGCGGGTGCTGAGCTCCCAGGTGTGCTTGGGTGTCTTTATCCCAGGCAGATCTTTGGGAATGCTGGGAATGTCTCCTAGCCGGTCTGGTCACAGTGCCCCAGACCCACTCCTACTCTCACTCTACACCCTTGGCCTGCCACCACTGACAGACACGGCCCAAAGAGCAGCCACCTGGACAGACAGACACACACACATGCATGCATGTACACACACACACACACACACACACACACACACACACACACACACACATACACACGTACATACAAACCTATAAGCACGTTGACACACACAGACAGACAGACACACACACACACACACACGCAAGCACACACACATGCAAGCACACGCACAGACACACACACACACATCCCCTCACCCCTGGGGAGAGGCGGGGAAACCCAGGGATCAGTAGAAACACTCTGGAGAAACAAGAGAAGAGAGGAGAGAGCAGATGGATGGTTTAACTCAACAGCAACCATCAGAGAGAGAGAGCGAGAGTGTGTGTGTGTGTGTGTGTTTGTTTGTGTGTTTGTGTGTGTTTGTGTGTGTGTGTGTGTCTGTCTGTCCGTGTGTGTCAACATTCTTCTAGGTATGTGTGTGTGTGTGTGTGTGTGCTCAAATGTGTATGTGTAGTTTATTTCTGTGTCCATAGCCAGAGACACTGAAGAGAGTAAAGAAGAGGGGGCAGAGAGAGAGAGAGAGAGAGAGAGAGAGAGAGAGAGGCAGAATGCAAAAAAGTATCCTCTCTCTGATACATGATACCCTGTCTGCCTCTCTCTCAAGACCAGTTTAGGTTGTGAAACAAGTGTCGTACAACACATCACCGACAGAAATGACGTGAATAGGAGAGAATACTTAATATCTATTCAGGATGTCATGTCAGCATTCCGCTCCTCCTACAATGTGTAAGATCGCAGACGCCATCATGGATTCACTGACTTCACTGTGCGTGCATTGTTCTCCGTGACACCTGGGCTCTGGGGAGGAGAGGGTTAAGGCTGGCTCCCAGACTGTCAGCGAAGGTGTGGCCTGCCTGTCAGTCAGCCGTTAACACCACCTGAGTGTCCTGTCAGCCTCGCTTCCTCTCCTTTCTACCGGCCGTCAATCAAACCGCGCCGCCGTGCGCTCTTCAAAAACACGCTCTCTCTATCGGCTCTCTTCGTATTTTGAGTATTGGCATCTATATGAGATAACATCTCGTCTCGGAAGACACGACTAAAAGAATGAAAATCGTTTAGCGAGCGAGAAGTGAATCCAAGAGCTCACTGCTCCCCATCTGCGCCCCCACCTCCCCCACCACACCCCTTACCAAAACACCGGGGGGCAAGACTTTCCCCTACTCCGTGTCTGTGTCTACGCCTCTCTAGCCAAGACAAACATAAGGTGTGTGAAACGCTCATACCCTTACATACACACAGATACACACACAAACACACACACGCGCGCTTACACGCACGCACACGCGCACACGCACACACACACACACACACGCACAAACACTCTCACAGCCC
>NC_140234.1:49089180-49111680 GCF_949987555.1 Borostomias antarcticus | reverse complement strand
CGCGGGCCCAAGACTGGCACAGAACCGGCCGCCCAGGCCGCCCACGACCACGACCACGACCACGACCTCAGCCCTGCTGGTACAGCACATTAGCCACAGATGAAGCCAAGTCCTACAAAGAAACACATCAATTGAGATTTTCCGATCAAAGTGCTGGATTAGGCCTAACTTGTGTCTGGGGCACCGGCTATAAAAGACGCCAGGATCTGGTGTTGCACACTAATCTACACCCAATAAAAAAAATACAACACAGATACAGTATCATTATCAGTGCTCTTTCACCATGACAACAGCAGCAACAGTCAGACAGCATATGATGTGTCATAAAGTCCGGTGAAACTGGTCATATCTCTGTCATAAAGCCCTCACAACACACGGGCTACCATGGAGCGTGGACTACTGGGGTGGGCGCAGAAACAATCTCACAAAAGAATCATTTGCGGAAAGAAGAGGAAACGTCGGACACGTCACATTTCGCCGTCCCGCCAGGAACTACTGCTCCCCTGTGGGGCCAAGGTGCCGTCAGAGTTCTACTGAAGCTGCTCACGTACCGTGACGAAGCGCAGGTACCACGTATCTGAGGCTTCCTTCTTCATACAGAGGAACATGAGGAGGGGGAAGCGTCAGAGAGAGGTCATCTATTCAAATCCTATCCGGAAGTAGCGCTGTTACAACTGGCCCCGATGTACCGTCACGAGCCACATACTGTACATGTATGACGAATCTGCTTCCTTCTTTCTATGTTTCTCACTGTTAATGCTCCTCAAACCTCTCGGGGGAACATGTCATAACGTCATGTCATAAGAAGTCATAAAGCGTCACAATGCTGCCATAAAGCCTTCCTACTGTAGCAACAGAGGCTACTGACTGGACTAGATTAGACTAGACTAGACTGGTACAGGGGCTGTCGGCGGTGTGTTGTGACGTCTCTATTAGCCGTGCAGCAGCAGGTGTCGGGCTGACAGGCTGGAATCCTGCCCTGGCTAACTCGCTGCCCCTGGCCCGGGCCACGGGTGTGAACTGACACTCAAGTTTAGGACTGTCAGGCTTAATTACTGGGATGCACAGCTGCTGGTTTCTAAGCACACAGGCAGACCCGTTGAAATACACACACAGATGCACACGTGCGCGCACACACACACACACACACACACACACACACGCACACACACACACACACACACACAGAAAGAGGGTGGAGGGGGGGGCAAAACAAAAGCAAGGTGTAGTCCCCCAAAACAAACATAATACACAATGACCATATTTGTGTGTATGTGTGTGTGTGTGTGTGTGTGTGTGTGAGGTACCACAGCTGAAAGCTGATAGCTTTTCTATTTCTATTATGCAAACCGTTATGAAAACACACTTATCTGACACACACTCTCCCTTTGAGCTCTCCCCTGTTTATATATACAAGTTTACTTTCCCTGTCAACATGTCTAATTCATGGGTTTTTTAGAAAACACACACACTCATGCATGCGCGTGCCTACACACACACACACACACACACACACACACACACACACACACACACACACCATCTTGCCAAGGGACCCTTATGTCATACCCCTTTTAACCTAAATTATTGATACACCGACTGAGATACACATCTGAGGGCAAACGTGAGGCGTGTGGCGCTCACTCAGAGGTAAAGACAGGAGGAATACAGGTTTCAAGAGGCCAAAGATAAATATTTAGACCAGTTAAGTGCTGGTGTTTATGTTAAGGGGAGCAATTGTTTGTTTGAAGCTTCCCTGTCTGACTTGTAAACTTGGCTACCAGATAAAGAATTGCCCTGTTTATACTGAGTGAGAGAGAGACAGAGAGAGAGAGAAAGAGAGAGAGAGAGGGGGAGAGAGTGAGAGGGAGAGAGAGAAAGAGAGAGATGAAAACAAAACACAGAACATAAGTAAATAAAAAGAAGAATGCTTTTCCCAGTGCTCCTATCTTCATCAGTAACATTACTGCAGCGTATCTGTACAATAGCACAACAAATACTCAGACATGAGCTGAACATAAATAGAGAAATAGAGCACTCACTCCCAACCAATGGAAAGAGAGAGAGAGAGGGGGGGGGGGGGCACAGAGAGGTAAGCCATACGCACATGTCAAGTTAGGTTGAGAGAGGCTTGAGAGAGTGTGTGTTAGAGAGAGAGGTAGATAGATAGATAGATAGGTAGATAGATAGATAGATAGATAGATAGATAGATAGATAGATAGATAGATAGATAGATAGATAGATAGATAGATAGATAGATAGATAGATAGATAGATAGATAGATAGATAGATAGATAGATAGATAGATAGATAGAGAGAGAGAGAGAGAGAGAGAGAGAGAGAGAGGGGGGGGGGTGTTGCCAAAGATGAAGAGACATTGTGCTGCCATCAAAGATGGAGAGATGGAGAGCAAACAGTTGTTTAACAGAACTGTGAGTGAAAGGGTGCAGAAGCATGTTTTTGTGAGGTTTCTGTATGGCTGGCAGTCCACCCGTTCCAACGGAGTATTTACTCAGGAAATAGAATAAAGACATGGAGGAGGGAGGGATGAAGAGATGGGCGGAGGTGAAAGAGAGGCGGTCACTTTGAATGACATAGCTTTAGAGCCAGTCTCCTCCAGAGGCCAAAGATCGCTTTCCATGCCTGCATCTGCCTGCCAGCTAACAGCATTACAGTAACACAGTTACAACAACCTCTCTCACCCTCACCCCCTCCTCTAACCCCAACTACCCTGACCCATTTGCTAGATCCGGAGGGACCTCCAAAAACAACACACCCCTACCATGTGCCTGTGTGCTCTGAATAAGCCCCAGTCTTTAACTCCAGACCCCTTGCTTCTTCCTACCCCCTTGACTCCCCTCATGTACTCCTAGACCCTCATCCCTCACCTCTGTCCCCCGTGATTTCACTGCCTTGCACACTTGGTCTGAATCTTTATGCGGGGAGAAATCAACCATTGGGACTAAACCATCAGCAGGGGTGTCTCTCAATATCTTTTCATATCGTTCATATCAGCCAAGAACAGAATGGAACCACAGTGGATGAAACTGCAGCAACACTTATCTGCATTTCAAATCAATAACAATAACAATATCATGATTATAAAACTGTCATGTAGACAGAATTGCACGTATACCACAAGTCATGCCGACAACGGATCATTTTCATGATTAATAGGACCAGGCAATAACTCTTGTGACTTTTCTCAAACCAGCCTGTACCACTCCCCCGGTCACTGAGCCCCCTTCAAACAGACGTCATAGTTCTGATCTGGAGTCAGCCCCAGTGCTGGTAGCAGAGCTCAGTCTTGGCCTTATGGGCTCTGTTTGATGCTAATGTGTTTGGAATGGAAATTAGTTTTCCTCCCCCTGAGATTCGCAACTCTCTAAACAAGAGCCAGCTGCGTG
Organism: Borostomias antarcticus; assembly: GCF_949987555.1. Lineage (NCBI taxonomy): Eukaryota > Metazoa > Chordata > Actinopteri > Stomiiformes > Stomiidae > Borostomias > Borostomias antarcticus. Next base: position 49,108,273 of record NC_140234.1, on the reverse strand, counting down.
AGACTGTGATTGCATCTAATCTCCTCACTGTTTTCCCCAAATACCCAATAACACAGTCTCCTCGCCCAATCAGCAACCAGGGGGAGAAGAGAGTGTGGGATTAAATGGACAGTGGGCCACGAGATGTGGGTTTTGCTGTTGGCCTTGTGTGTTTGTGTGTGTGTGTGTGTGTGTGTGTGTGTGTGTGTGTGTGTGTGTGTGTTTGTGTGTGTTTGTCTGTGTGTTAAAGAGATTGCATACTGTGGCTTGGTAATATGGAAGTCTGTATGTGTGCATGTGTGTGTGTGTGTGTGTCTGTGTGTGTGTCTGTGTGCGTGTGTGGAGAGAAAGATTGAGGTTCTGTATAGTGAGTGCTTGCATAAACCATCTTTGTGTGTATGTGGGTGTGAGGAAGGTGGGTGCTGAGAGCTGTTAGAGTGGAGGATAGATATAAGAATACCAAGAATACAAGTACCCTGGACACCCACATTCTCACCCTGGACACCCACATTCTCACCCTGGACACTCACATTCTCACCCTGGACACCCACATTCTCACCCTGGACACCCACATTCTCAGTACCCTGGACACCCACATTCTCACCCTGGACACCCACATTCTCAGTACCCTGGACACCCACATTCTCAGTACCCTGGACACCCATATTCTCACCCTGGACACACACATTCTCAGTACCCTGGACACCCACATTCTCAGTACCCTGGACACCCACATTCTCTGGATACTTTGCGTTCATATGAAAGGCCCTGGCGTGGCGGGGCAGCGCGCTGATTCAGCTGCAGGTTATTGTCACTGAAAGACTCTCCCTTACAGTGAAAATATTGTGATACATCTGCACACACTTAGCGAGCAACCAACCAAACGCACACACACACACACGCACACGCACGTGCGAACGCACACACACACACACACACACACACACACACACACACACACACACACACACACACACACACACATCATGAGTAGGCCTACATAAAAGTCCAGAGAGGAGCCTGCCAAGGAGGCCTGTCAAATGTGCTGAAATGTTGGTGGGCATTGTAAAAACATCTCTTAAACGTCACCAGCACCCATAATGCCCGCGGGAACGCTATTGATCAAAACTTTAATTGAAAACTGAAAGTCCATGTGGCCAGTGGCTATTCTCTCACCATGACCAGACACACCTCCTCGTAGCCAAGCTACAGCCCCCCCCCCCCCCACCACATCCTCACATACCCACGCGTGTCAATGCGTTTGTTATTCAAAAAACAAATGACAAGTGTTTTTCAACTAGGCTAATGTCCGCTAATGCTTTCAACATTGGGGCGGTCGAGAAAAATAAGGATTGACTCACTCCTCAAGGAAGTCTTTGAAGTGCGGTGCGATGGGGGAAGGGGAGGGGGCGTTTTGCTCCCCCAACGGCGAGCACACGTGCGCATCCACATCCTCAAACAATATCCTCAGACCCAGTCTACTGACTGCCCTATTGGTCCTTTTAAGCTCCATTATACAGCAACACAATGTCAAATAGGGTGAAGGTCGTTTACCGATCCGAACGGGATCATAATAGAATGACACAGTTCGTTTCAACTGCTGTAACTGTATATGGCGCGAGATCCCCCCCCCCCCTCCTCCCTCTCTCTCTCTTTCAAAGCCTAAAAGCCCAATAGAATGGGGCCGCCATGGAAACACCGAACCTGCCTCTAACTCTCATCTCTCTCTTTCCCTCTCTTTCTCTCTCTCTCTCTCTCTCTCTCTCTCTCTTATTTGTTCAGTATGTAGTAACAAATTTCCCCTGTGTTGCTGAAGTATGGGGATCACCACGGCGAACTGCGCCCAGCCCCCTTGTTCACCTTATGGACCTCGTTACTGTGCCACAGAGTTCAGGCCTGACATATCTAATAACCCCCTCCGCCATCGTTCAGGGGAAGAAACGTAGCTCGGAGCGATCGGCGCTGGAAAAAAAAAGAGAAAAGCGCCCCGCGTCTCACCCCCACGTTTTAAGTTATGATCCTTATCATAATTAATTCAATAAAGAGGTAATGTGCTGCAAACCTAGTACCCCCCGCTCCCCCCCTCTCTCTCTCTCTCTCTCTCTCTCTCTCTTTCTCTCTATGAGTCGTGAACTGGGATAGGCTATAGGCTTTCGGCTCGAGACGGTTTCACTGAGTTCAGTGTCTTATAGGTAATGGGGAGCAGACAGGAGTTAGACAGCGATAGGTATGTCTGCGCCGGGGAGAGTAAGGAGGCTTAATCAAATTTGTTTTAGACTTTAAAAAGATACTTTCAGGGGTTTGTGTTAATAACCTAATAATAATAATAAAGAGGGGAAAGCTGAGCCAAGATCAACAATGAGGGGAACTGGGGAAGCCATTTTTTTAATTTGGGGGAACTAGAGCTCCGTGTAGGTAATATCATCCTGTGGATGGACGCAGTGGCTCCCAGCGGTGGAGGGACATCAGAGGGGTTATTAGGTCTGGCTGTAATTACTGCAACAACTGCTCGAAACCTCAGCAGCTATGTTAATCAAGAGAAACACGCTAAGACGAACGTTGATAAATGTAGGCCTATTTGACATTAAGACCTACATCATACATACTATGGCCAAGTGAATGTAGAAATGTGTAGGCTATTATTCTGAAAATAATTTCTAGAAACACATTACTTGAGATTAATGGAATCGCAGGGACGATAACATCAGGCATAAGAGACATTACCTGAAATAATACCAATATTATCAGTGAAAACAAGGAGCATGTCATCATAACATTTTAGGCTAATTGGGAACCTGACCTGGCTTAGGATAGAAATAATACTAACTTCTGTCTATTATTTTTCTGAGAGTGTAATTCATTCTACAGGTTTGCTATAGCCTCTCTGAAGTGTGTGTGTGTGTGTGTGAGTGAGCCTAAAAGTAGGCTATACATGTACTGTAGGCCTATTGTGTGTAGTGCAGTTCCAAATCAAAACATGCGTGTTAGAAAAGGGCCGACTGCTGATGGAGTTGTGCGATAAATCCTCTATAGTAACATGGGACAACGCAGCTGCAGGAAGACGCAAGCTTCACAAGATTCTGGGCACCACATCTTTGTTAATTTGTCCTCATCTGCATCTGGAGGGTCTCGTGGTTACGGAGGGTTTAGTGGTTACGGAACGTGGTTGCTAGCTAGCATTAGCCACGTCCAGCTTGACTGGTTCTTTGGCTCCGGTTGTGGGTTCTTATGGTTGAATGACGACAAACTTTTTCTGAAATGCAATGGTAGAGCTATGAGAGTTACGTGAAATACTTCAGTCATGCCTTCCTCAGGATGTGGCCATCTTACTAGTGCCTGTTGAACTTGTACCTGTGCTGAACTGGTTCACAGTGCCCATTGAACACATGCCTGCTTGGAACGGGACAATTAATTGCAGCTTTCTTGAAAATGACATTCTTGACACGACACTTCATTGGGTCCTGAACAATCTGTCTGCTCAACTTCATACAGTGCCCCATTCCCGAGAAAATTAAAATACAGACCTACAGACATTCCTTCCTTTATAGTTGTGACCAGCTGATGCTAGCTGGTGTAGGCTACAGAAGGCCTAGTCTACATCAGTATAACCACACTGGTGGATTATGGCTTTGCATATTCAAAATACATGCTCACGCAAAAAGCCGGAAAACAACAAAAAATGTTATCTTTGTGGCTGAACCAAGTTGAGGTGTGCCTTGAGGGTAATAAAGGTATTTAACATTTTTATGTAGACAAATTATACACTGTATATATAAATCTAACAAGTCTCGTGAGCCACTTAATATTACGACTCCTAACACAGAGATACCACGAGGTACCAACGTGGTAATACTTTTGGCTCACAAGCCTTGTTAGAAGTGGAAACCAAACCTCAGACATCTCAGACAGAGATATACACAGCATTCATTTCTGACTATTTTTTAAAATGATGAATTCATAATCAATCATTGTGGGGGGGGGGGGGGGGCAATAGGAGCCTACTTTTATTCCGCACCTGTCTAAAAGCTCTGTGTATGTTTTTATTTTTTATGATTTGTTTACATATCAGTGCTAAAGCACTAATAACATCTCCAGGTCCATTTCTAGGAGGATGTAGGGTTAGTTGTTATATTTAGTAAGAAATCGATGTGAGATTTGGATTTGGAAATTGTCTTTGGGTTCGAGGAGGGGGGGGGGTGCAAATTTGTACAGTACATTTGTACATGTACAGTATATTCGGTGGTCATGTGCAAGTGTGTCTCACAGTGTTGGGGTCCAGGGTGGGGTGAGGGTAGTCAGAGGGGGAAATAAACCTCATTGATGAGGCTAGTGGGCATGGTGATGAAGCTGTTTTATGTCACTGGAAACCTTTTAATATTAAAACCCTATATAGGCTAGTAGGCTACCATTGTACCATTGCACATTGGGGAGTAAGTTACAAGAATTTTCATTGAAACTGACCAGGTCATGCCACGGTACATGTAAATACGCATTCAAATCAAATGGTGGCTACTGGATCAGTGGCCGCCTTCACCATTCATTCACCAAGAAAATTTGGGTAGTCCTATACCAAGAAAGGGAGATGGTGTCAGCAGCATTCAGTTAGCTCAGGATATTTGACCAACATTTGCACCCCCACCCCCTCCTCGTACCCCGCCCTCGAGTTGATTAAATTGGATCAAGATGACACCAATAATTGGCTCAAGCTGCGGGCCGCGCGGCAGACCCAACGATACGTATCTAAAACTCTTTCTGTTGCTCGCGTCCCCTTCTTTCCCGCGCACGCTGCGGCTCCATTTGGAAAGGTTTACCTTGGCTCTGTCACAAGCGTTTTAGCACAATCCCCCCCTGAACACCGCGGCGCAGTGACATCATGAGAGCGACGCAAAGGTTACATTTTTCACAGATGTGTGGGAAATGATCAGCCCCATTATACTTTTTATGGTTACTCATTCATTGGTCTTTTCAATATTCCCTGAGGAGCGTTCCTTGTGAATCTCACCTTTAGGTTCAAAGTAATTAAAACTTCAATGGAAAAATATACTTCCTAGTAGGCTATATGTGATACATGCAGGGCCGGCCCTAGGATTCTGGTGGCCCTAAGCAAGATTTTATTTGGTGGTCCCCCAAAACACTTGCCAAAAATATCCTGTCTCGAAGTTACACTTTGCGTCGTGTTACTGTGAGATCAAACCACAATCAGCCTCAACGCTCGTTTAAGATACAATACCACATGGACTATCGGGTGTCGCCGTGGAAACTCATCACTTTACAAGACTCTCAGTCCCGTGAATCTCACCGCGAGACGAGTGAAATAATTTTAACTGAACACAACTTCTAGGTAGCGAAGATCTTCAAGTCGGTCTTCTGACAGGGTAAAAGCTGCCAATCGTCCCTCTGTGTAATTTGAGACGTCCCCTATGCACCTGTAACTGTGTGCTTTTGTGCCAAGTCTCTGGTGCGTTTTAAAGTGATGATGAGTTCCCTGTGGACCACACCATCGTTCTCCACGAGGGGAGGTATAGCTAAAGTAGCCTATAAGCCAGATTCAATGGGAGATTTGGATAGAGTGAAGTTGGGGAAGGAGGGAGGGGGAGGGGCCACAGGTGGATTGCATTCAACTTCATGTGGCTTATTATAAAATTATTCTGTTATGAGATCTTTTCGTTTTATTGCATATTAAATAAGAACGCCAGTTTTGGGATAGGGGATACATGACATAATGTAACAATATGTAAAATATATATATATATATAAATATATAGGCTAGATATATAGATATATATATATATCAGTGGAGACTCGTCCATTGAGGCAGGGGAGGACAGTCCTCCTCAGTTTTTGGATAGAAGAGAGGGATTAAAATATAAAATCATGAATTTATTTATTCGTAATTAATATTATCTCAGTTTTGTTCATAAAGCAGGTTTTCCCTATGGATAAAAACCCATTATTGAAATTCTAAAGGTCCAACAGTGACATCTATAACATACAGCTGGAGGACCCATTAGATATCTATTGAAGGGAGGCTAGCCTCCCTTAGAGTGGGTTCTTTTCTCTTAAATCAATGTAATGCTTTTTTTTCTTGCTAATTTGTGATTGGCCAAAAAGCTGAAAAATTACCGCAAGGAAGGCTAGTACTCTGGCCCTGGCTCTTGCTTGCGTGAGAATTGATCGCTTTGCGGTGCTTATTCCTCATCCAGTGATGGATGGGTGGATGGAAAACTTTCAACTGAATGTTCATATTGTTCTGATAATTGTAGGCCATAGCAACATAAGAGTGGCAGCTTTGACAGCAACCCAAATGAGCTAATCCCATAGCTGTACCATTGCTAGCTAGCCATGAGCGAACTGTTGGATACTGCATTTTCGGTGCAAAGTATTCAATTGTCCAGTTGTCAAATCTATTTGCCAACAAACTGTTTGAGAGCCAGCACACCTCAGTGTCCCTAATCAAAAACATTTTTCATATATCAGTTAACCTCTCCAGCACCTCACCAATATCAATTATTTTCTCTCTTTAGAGAAGAGTACAATCCATTACAACAACTATTGCTTACAATGTTTTATTGTTGTTTTGTAATATTTTATCATGAATATGATAAATAAATGCTGCATGTAGTTAAAGAAAGTGTTATTCAGTTTTTCATATGCTAAAATTGACTGTAAATCCACTTTATCTTTTCTGATAATAATAATAACTGACTGAGGGAAAGTGCCCCCAGGCGCCCATGGGCGGTTCGCCTCTCTTTCTCCTGTCCTTCTCAGTTTTTTGAGTCACCAGCCGCCACTGATATATATATTTATATATATTTTTTTTTTTTCCCCTCCTGTGATGTGGCCTCGAGGTTGTGGCCCTAAGCTTATATTGCTTATAGCAGCGGCCTAATAAAAGCTAATCAGAAACAATATAGGACAACATCTCTGTAGTCTATTTCTGCATGTGACCTGCCCATTGGCTGCTAAATAGATTTGACATGTTTGTTATGGTTTGAGATTCCAGACTACTGGAATCTACTTTCACCTCTCAGGTCGCTGGTTTCTCCAAGCAAAACTGTTACCTTGAACCAGCTCCTAACCCAACTCCAAAATGTGTTAAAGATCACACAAAAATAGCCTAATAAACCAATTATGTAGGCTAATTCACAGAACAAATGTAGCCTACCCCAAAAGGTCACTTTTTCCACTTTTTGGATGCCGCTTGGGGCCGTAGGCCTATAAAACAATTAAATCAAGTAGATGGGGCGGTTATCACAGGCACGATCAGAATCCTCTCCGCTTTCCGCCCTCTCACTCTCGCCGATGCATTCAATTACGCACGCATTATCTAATGCACCGCGTCCCGGCCCCGTGTGATCCCGCTGCGCTGGAGACGCGGGAAAAAACACTCGCTGTCACATCCGATCGAACCAAAGCCGTGTGGATCCCATCTCCTTCGTCACCAGGGTTACTAATCAAATTTCCATCCCGGTACAGCGCATGCAGGATTTCTGATCAAACGCTCCGACTTGGCCCCCGCTGCCCTCCCCATTAGCTAACATGTTTTCTATGTGGCCGGCGGGGTCATGCGCAGTGTGAGGCCCAGGGAGAAACATTATACCTGCCTTTGGAGCAGGCTGGAGGTACAGACCCGTGGAGGAGAGAGAAAAAGGGGATCTCATGAGGGTCAACAGCAGGACTTAGTTTCACCTTAACATAGGGGACGAATCACGATAATACTGGAGAAAAAAAGAACAATCTGATAACATTGAGTGTCTGAAAAATGGGCAGCACTTTGACAAAAGTGCATTATTGGACATTTGTGAGTAGTTTTCAGCATCTATTAGGGACTGCACAAAATAAAGTGTTGCCCAGATATTGACAAGTTAACTTACCAATAGTGTTGAATTCCTGGAAGTATACTGGAAAGTAATGTTAGGGGGGGGCTTCCAGTTGCCGTTTACTGAACAGGACGAGAGAGCCCAGCCTTAAACCAATCAAACAGGACCACAGACAGTAATGTATGGAGTCACTGTAGAGCCAATCGCATGGTTTCATGTTTATTTACATGGGGTTAACCTTCGAACTTGACCTGTGCCTGCCAAAAGGTACGGTATTAGTCACGGGACCTTGTGTGTGTGTGTGTGTCTGTGTGTGTGTGCATGTGTGTGCATGTGCGTGTGTGCGTGTGTGTAAGATTTGGCAAGGGCTAAGCTGCCTTCAACAGCAGCCAAGGCCTAATTAATTCACCAGATCATGGGAATCACTGAGGATGTAAACAGAAGACATGGAACTATCAACAGCTTACAACAGCAGAGAAAACAACGATATAATTGACCAATCATCGTCAGGCTAATCTTCCAAGAGTGAGATGGAATGAGCATTAAAACCCACTGTGTGTGTGTGTGTGTCTGTGTGTGTGTGTGTGTGTTTGTGTGCGCGTGTGCTCTCGTGCCTATATGTGTGTGCATGTGTGTGTGTGGACCCGAAATCAGGTGAGAGGCAAGGGTTAGAAGGTGAAGAGAGGATAAAATGAGGGGGTATGGGCCCATTTTACTCCGAACAGATGTGACGATACTTGAAGACGAGGGCAACTTCAGGGGTGCTGATGGCAGAGGGGCAGTGGGGCGTTGCTTTACCATTGACAGATGCGACGGTACCTACACTGTACTGAAACACTTCCTCTGTTTGGAAACCTCTCTCCACATGTGCTCACTAGTTTGCAGGGGTCTGTGCTGCGCAGGCTGAGTGTGGAGGGTGATAACATTACTCACATCCGCTCTAGAGTATAGAGGAGGGAGAAGTAGAGAGAGAGAGGGAGGGAGAGGGAAAGAGAGGGGAGAGAACCAGGGGAGGAAATTGAGAAAGAACCAGAATGAGAAATGGAGAGAGTGTGTGGAAGAGAAATGCGTCATATAGGGGAGATATGGAGAGAAAAGTTAGAAGGAGAGGGTTAGAGACGAGAGCGGAAGTTAGGGAGCACAAATGAGGGAGAGAGAGAGAGAGAGAGAGAAAGAAAGAGAGAGAGATAGAGAGAGAGAGGTTGAGCGGTGAGGGTTAAGGGCCGATTAGATTTCACTTAATGTAACTAGGGAATGCTGTGAGCTCCAGTGCCGGCCGCTCACAGCTCTTTAGTGTAAATAGCCATCACTGCTCTGACGCTGCAGCACATGTGAACACGCCATGGCCATGTTATATGACTCTGTCTAACCAAACAGCACTCACAGACAGACACATTCCTGCTCTGCCTTCTTTTCTCAGAGAGAGAGAAAGGGATGATGAGGAAGGAGAGAGAGAGAGAGAGAGAGAGAGAGAGAGAGAGACTGATTCACAGAGCAGAGGGAAAAGAATTACCAGAAAGAGAACCGGGAAAGAGAGAGAATGAGGAGGAGGAGGAGAAGAAGTGAGTGAGTGGATGAAGGACAGATCTCCTGGAGTGAAAAGTTCATGATGTCTTCAAAAATGTCCTCTATATTGAGTTCAGTGGTCTCCTGGGGGATCTGCAGCACCGTGACCTGATTGGCTGCGAGCCTAAGGTTTAGGCGCCTGATTGGCTCTGGCATTCCACATTCTGACCCACACTGACTAATGTTACAATTGATGTCGCACTATCATATTTTAGATGTCATTTCCCATCTGATAAACTGATCTGAAATGAAGTCTGAGAGTTTAATCTCAAAGTTATGTGGACCTCAGACGTTAGTGCATTTAGATACAGTGTGCAATATAGATTCTTAGCAAATTTGATGAGTGCCTCAGATACTCTGTCTTTGACCCCTTGTTAACCTGGAGTAGTTGTCCTATCCACTTAACTTGCTCCAAACCATGTCTAAGGTGTACTTTTACAGAACATTCGGTTTGCCGCTGCAATGACATGGTTATGTCAGCCTTGTGAAGGGAGGTTCAAATCAAGTGTGAAACCTCGATCTGCACCAACGATTGTTCTGCACGTACTCCCATCAGTCATCGGCCACGTCACATGTGTCACGTCTGACCGGCAGCACCAGCCAGCCCCTGGCAGCCCTCGCTCCATTCCTCCATGGGGTAAAACAACACCCCCGCATCCTCCCATTGTGCCCGCCTTGCCCTGCCTCCCACACCGTCCACCCATGCCCACCTCAACCCCTGCCCCCCTGCTCCCTGCCCTGGTCATACGTGTGTGGGCGAGTGATCCTATCGCCGGCGTGATGGCGTGCATGCGTGTGCGCGGTCAAGCTCGTGTTTGCCGCCCGTCAACACAGCAGCAGGGGGAAGTGAACGTTCACACACATACATTAGTAGGCAGCCATTAGGCCCCATTTAAAACAAACTGTGCATGTGTGCTGTTTCCTGTTCCTACAAGGGAGGCTTTTATCCATAGTGACCTGAAGGGTAGAGTTGTAGGAGCTGGTCACCAGTTAAGGGTTGAAAGATGAGGTCATTTGTTAAGGGTAAGTAAACTAGGTCAAAGGTTATAGTGGATGCATGTGCTAATCACATTTAGCTCAAACTGTATTTGACATGTACCAAAACTACAAAAGGGATAACTAGTCATGAGAAACAATGTATTTGACCTTAGTTTTGACATTACTTGCTACATGTAACCACTAACACGGTACTAACCTATCACAAATGGACAAGACATGCCAGTGTCAAATGCTTGAGGAGATACTGTAGGCTAAGTTTGGTCAAAGCCGATACAAGTTAACTGTAATATTACTGAGCTCAAAGTAGTACATCTGTATTGGTAAATACAGTACCCGTTCTGTAGCCATGCAAAACACCCGAGACAATGGACGTGCCGAAAAACCTGGTCTTTTGTTTATCAAGTTTGAAGATCAGGAGTAGTTAGACTGGTCATGTAAACTTCAAACCGACCCTGAACTCCCTCGCTGATTCACACACGGCATGGCAGCCAGCCAGTGAGACTTCACTCCCAACCTGTCGTGTGCAAAGGGAGAGAGGGAATTCTTTAAACCCAGGTATGAACAAGCAAATTAATTAATTTTCTAAGGAAAATTATATGAATTAACAAGAGAATGTAATTGATGGAAGAATGGGAAAAAGAAGAAAAGAGAAAATAGGCCACAACAACAACAACAACAACCCTATGACGTTGTAGAGGTCTGTAGTGAAAATGAATGCTTGTTGGGTGAGAACAAATTTAACAAAGTCAACCAGACGATTCAACCCCAATCTGGCTTTGCCTTCTAGCTCAACTGCCCGTGAACTCTATTAACTCATTTCCTCTGACTTCACCTAGGCCTATGTTCAAACTGACTAGTGGCTCAAACAAAATGGCTGCCATCCTACTGGCTTTGGATGAATTGTTGACTCTCTTACTTATGTTATTCTGGGCTCGGTCATGCCAATGTAGGCTAATATATAGAAACTACAAAGCAACCACTTGCATTACTCCATCATTGTGGCATATAGACCATTTTACTGTTGGTAAACAATTAAGAGTGCGCGCACATTTTAGCAACAAAAGAATGAACTACGGATGCGCAACACTCGTTGCCACCAGGTGCATCAATCAAATGCATCGATTCTATTGACAGGTGTCATTATAGCAATGCGTGCGCAATTTCGAGACAGGATGATGACTTTGCACAGAAAAGGGTCTATTCAAAACCATTTCTAACTGGATCCCAGTAAGTCTACTCTGTCATGACAACACATTTCCAAAACAGAAATACATCTTATCTTTTCGTTCATCTTATGTTTTAGATTGTTTACTATTTGATATACCACACAAGCCAGTCCCTTTGCCAATTATTTCAACAAATTCATACCATGGAAATAAAACGTCCATGCTTACAGAATGTATGTCTGTGCACACATAATGATGCACTCACAACCAAGCACAAACACACACTCTCACATACTGTACAGAACACACATTGTCATATATACTCTCTCCATCTCTCTCTCTCCATCTCTCTCTCTCTCCATCTCTCTCTCCCTCTCCATCTCTCTCACTCTGTGTGGTAATTTGAGATCGGCGGGGACGTTTCAGAGGAAAGCAGCTCAAAGCTAAGTAAGAGCAGCTGATGTTGCATCATACTTCAAACATTCTTCAAATTAACAATATGTCAAAGGCTATGAAGCCCCCCCCACACACACACACATGCTCACTCACACACACACACACACACACACACACACACTCACAATATGATCATCTTTGAGATAAGAAGTAACCCTGCCACCTCTGTGGATCAATCTACTGTGTTTTTGATAAGAGAGAGAGGTCTTATCTTATCTTAAAATCTCCATACACCCCCCACTAGAAGATAATGGCATAGTTTGAACCATACTTCGATAGGGCGCCATCTTGATAAGGGAACCAACATAGTTGAATATGATCCTCCTCGGACTCATAAAAAATACCAGAATGTTTTTCTTAATATACAAACACTGTTATTTTAAGGTTGTGTTCGGAAGCAGCAGGGGAGGAGATTCTCACCAGCGCAAACGACGCAGATGTTTCTGGAACGTCCCAGGCCAGCTGTCGGAATGTTTTCCCACTGCGTGAAGAGGCCAAGAGAGCGCCGCCATTGGCTGCCCCAACCAGGTCACGTGACCGGAGGGTCATGTGATCAGAACCCGACCGTTAGTGCCCGCGGTCAGCTTAACCCGGCCCACGCCGCCGCAGCGCACAGATCTCACGCCAAGCGCAGAAGAAGATGTCCGTCAGCGACTTCAAAAGCCTCCTGGCCTCCTCCTCCTCCCACACATGAAGTGATGGGAGCTGCAGCCAAGCGACCCACCATGGATGGTAGAGAGAGAGTGAGGTCAGACAGGCACCTATAAGGCCTACAGTCAGACAAATGGGCAAACGCATAAACCAAGAAGACAAGATTTGCATGCAAGCACATGCACAACACGCACATCACATGCATGCAGGCAGGCAGGCACACACAAGCACATGCATGCACGCACACACACACACACACACACACAGGTGTGCACACACACACACACACACACACACACACACACACACAAACACACACACACACACACACACACACACACACATACAGTGCAGTACATACATACCATACAAAACAAATGCAAAGTTTTAGAAACTGAAAGGTGAGTATTGCAGCCTCCCTCCACAGTTTGGCAAAAGTTACATGTTTGCCGTGAACTACTGTAAATGTCATACCATAACAGCACTATGGCTAAAGTCACACAGACAGCCATAACAGTTCCAGGTCAAACAGGTGTTAGATCTATAATCATCATTGGGACACGGACTAATTAAGTTGATTGGTTAGACCACAGCTAGGCTGCAAGCGATTAATGATGACAGACATGTCTAAACATATTCCTTGTTTGTCGCCCCTAGTCTCTGAGAGAAGTGAATAGAAACATAATCCCTGTGTGTTTGTGTGTGTGTGTGTGTGTATGTGTGTGTGTGTGTGTGTGTCTGTGTGTGTGCCTGTGTGTGTGTGTGTGCGTGCCTGCGTGTGTGTGTGTGTGTGTATGTGTGGGTAGGTGAGTGCATACATGTGTGTGCAGCATATGCGTGTGGATAGCAAAGTCATACAACAGCTCAAAGCACAAACATACAGAAGCTGCACTGGCGTCTCCCCAGATTTTCAAAAACCTTCCCAGATTAGGCCACAAAAACAGACAACCGCCTTCAATCCTAAGAGCTCATTCCAAGGAGCCCGAATGTGAATGAAAAGTGTCTCTCTCCCCCCCAACACCTCTCCCCTGTGTAACTCTACCTAGTACAGTAGGTGGTCCGCAGAGGCTGAGGTGGAAGCCAGCCGGAGACCATAGTGAACCAGGGGGTAGACAGAGCCGCTCTCATTCATCTTTAAATATCTAAGATAACGCCCTGTGGGTAGGCTCCAGTGAGTAGGCCTGGCCCCCTCTAGTGTTTAACGTGGGGCACAGCACACTGATGGCTGTCTGTGTGGTGAATGAACATACTGGCAGACGCGTTTGACTTCTCCTGAAGGGAATGATGTCAAAGGAGGACATTCAAGGTGAATGAAGGCAGGGGAGGGATTGAAAGGAAGCGAGTAAAAGGAGGGCTCAGGCACACACACACACACACACACACACACACACACACACAATGAGAAACACACATACACACTTGCGCACACACACACACAATGAGAAACACACATACACACTTGCACACACACACACAATGAGAAACACACATACACACTTGCACACACACACACACAATGAGAAACACACATACGCACTTGCACACACACACACACACACAATAAGAAACACACATACACACTTGCACACACACACACAATGAGAAACACACATACACACTTGCACACACACACTTGCACACACACACACACACACACACACACACACACACACACACACACACACACAATCAGAAACACACATACACACTTGCACACACACACAATGAGAAACACACATACACACTTTGCACACATACACACTTGCACACATACACACACACACAATGAGAAACACACATACATACTTGCACACACACACACACACACACACATGATGAGAGGCACAGGGGAGAGAGGGAAGAAAAGAGAAAACTTATTTGATAGAATAAGGGATAAACAGCAAAGAAGAGCAGAGAGAGAGAGAGACAGACATACGGGCACAGAGACAGCAGGAGAGAGACGGATGGAAGGAGAGAGAGAGAGAGAGAGAGGGAGAGAGAGAGTGGTACCTGATACAGGCCAGCTGTAGTGGCTGTGTTGTTATCTGTGTGTCAGTAGACAGTGTGTACCTCTGCTCCGCCATCAGGGAGTCATGACCAGGGAACACACTGTCTTCTCTCCCCACCCGTACCCTTATCCACTGACTGGGCCACCCTGCCCTCCGACTCCCCTACCCCCGGGCCTTCTCACCCTTATGCCTCATCACGCCACCAGTCATCACTGGCGGTTACCACAGTGTGCCTTAAAGGTTAATTTTGTGACCCACCAACAAAAATGATGTGTTTGGTCAGAACAGTGGGACAAGATTTTATGAGCAAATTGGAAAGAACTTTTGACGATCCTCTCATGGCTTCAAAGCAGCTAGGGTCTCCTTAGCCTCATAGACACAGAAAGACACACACACACACACACACACACACACACACACACACACACCTTGTGACAACAACAATAACAACAAGAACAACAACAGATGTTAGGATCTCGCGTGTTACTCCACTTCCAGAACATTCCCGGTTGTATCGTGCCAGGGATGACAGCGATTAATCACCTCCTCTTCCCTCTATTCCGATTCGGAGCCTGAGATGCAAGGGCCGCTCATAGCGAGTATGACGTCCGCGGCTAAAATTAGCCACCGGCTCAATCAACAGGCTAATTTAGCACTAGGGAGTGTGTATGTACACTAGTGGGAGAGTGAGTCAAAGTGTGTGTATTTGTGTGTGTGTGTGTGTGTGTGTGTGTGTGTGTGTGTATGTGTGTGTGTGTGTGAGAGAGAGAGAGAGAGAAGGGTGGAGGAAAGTAGTTGTGTGTGTACAAGTAGTAAAGTGTGTGAGAGAAGAATTTGTGAACCTAATCGTGAGTGTGTGTGTGTGTGTGTGTGTTTAGGGAAGGGGGTGTAGCTGCGATTTCCGAGTGCTGCTGGGACGAATCAGGAGCCCGATTCCGCTGGATTTCCTGTTCCTGTGGGACACTTATTCTGATTACTGTCCTCACCCCACCAGAGAGAGACCTCGCCTACGTCTCCTTTTTTAAGCTCCTTTCTAACCCCCTTCTCTCTCCCCAATCTCATCTTCATATCTCTCTCATGAAAAAATACAGGACATGTCACACACAAATCTTACCCTTTGCCACACACACACACCTTACCCTTTGCCCCACACACACACACACACACACACACACACACACACACACACACACACACACACACACACACACACAGGACCTACCCCAGTCATTTACCAGCTGCCCTCCCTCCCCCCCTCAGTCCCCCCCCCACCACCCAGTTAGCCCGGTTTGACCCTTGACCCCCTCAGAGGCAGTGTATTAGCCTCTCTATCAGTGCCACGCTCCTTCAACCCCCCCTACCCTAACACCCACCCCCCCGCCCCCCACCGCCACCCCTCATCCTTGCCCCCAGCTTGGAATTATAAAAACAGCATGAAATAACAAGGTGAGCGGGGGCTAGGGAGCAGGCCGGCTTCTCGCGTTGCATGTAAACCAAGCTGGGCCTTAGTTGGAAACAAATGCAGCTCTCTCTTTCTAACGGTGGAGGTGTGTCAGTTGGATCTGGTTTCCCAACGGAGAGCGTTTGGGGGGTAAAGGTGTCTGTGTGTGTGTGTGTGTGTGTGTGTGTGTGTGTGTGTGTGTATGTGTGCATGTGTGCGTGTGTGTGTGTGTGTGTGTGCATGTGTGTGTGTGTGTGTGTGTGTGTTTGTGTGTGTTTGTGTACAAGTGATTTATTTGTGTGTATGATTGAAGGCAGTAAAGTCATATTTAGAAGAAAACAATTGTGTGATTATTGTGACATACAAAACGTGGGTGTCTCAAAATGTGTGTGTGTGTGTGTGTGTGCGCGCGTGTGTGTGTGTGCGCGCGTGCGTGTATGTGTGTTTGTGCGCGTGTATGTGCGTGTGTGTGTATGTGCGTGTGTGTGTGTGTATGCATGCATGGGGGTTGGTGCAGGGGACTCGTTGGTAGAGCTCGGTGAATGGGAACAGATGTTCTCAGGTCAAGGGAGGTCACAGAGTCCAGGTGAACTCTCTACTGTCATGAATTTGAATAACTCCCTCTATCTCTATCCTCTCACCCCATTTTCTCCCTCTCTGCATTTCTGTATCTCCCTCTCATTTTCTCCCTCATTCTCACCCTCTCCTTTTCTCACTGTGTGCTGAGAGCCGTGTACCCACCCTAACTTCCCTGGGTCATTATAAAAAAGGATGCAAAAAGAGATTGTAGATTACAGTTGTGGAGGATCACATTTATATGTCACTGTGCCCTCTTCTTCTTCCCTCCCTCCTCTCTCTCTCTCTCTCTCTCTCTCTCTCACACACACACACACACACACACACACACACACACACACACACACACACACACACACACAGACACATACACAGACACAGGCTCCTATCGCTCCTTCTGCTCTGTCCTTGTATTTTCCTGATCTGCCATCCTCACTCTGCTTTGTTCAAACACAGGGAGGAGAGGAGAGGAGAGAAGGAGCTGCTGGCCTTGAGGGAGCTGCAGGCCACAGAGATCCCACTGTTTCACACAGCTGACACACACACACACACACACTTAACATTTACAAACTCTTAACTCCTAAACAATATCCTTATCTTGATGACGATAAAATATTACACACATGTCCAAGGAATCCAAATCAGAGTTGAAATATCATTACTGTAAAAATTGGAGAGCAGCCAGTCTGCAGTAACAAGTGCTCAGATGTGAAACAGGCCTGTGCCCTAATGCTGGGACATTCTACTATGAATCTATCAAAGTGTTTTACCAGTGGTTTGGTGTAGGGAAAGTTCTTGAATGCTAAATAACCAGGCCAGATCCAGCCTGGCTTATGTGCGTGGCTGGCTTGTTTCTGTTCAGGACTGGTAGGACAGAAGCTAGTCATGCCACTGAAATAGCTGTGAATAAAAATGACATGAAATAATGTCTGATAAATTAAGATAGGACTTGTTGGCTGGACACATCAGTTCCAATGCTTCCAATGCTAATCAAGCACAATAAGAGCGGGATAGCCAGTTAGCTCATGAGCTCACAACAACTAGCAGCAGCTTCCGTAACACAAATGGTAGAGGTCAGTGGCTAAAGCAGTTACACTGATGATTCCTGTAACGTTATTTTGCTGCAATTGGTTCAACTTCTGTTTCTGGACAAAGGTAAGGGATAAACCCTGATAACACAAGGCTAGCGGACCTACAGCGGGTCCCCGATGGACGAGTTGGCGGACCTCCGGCCGAATCCGCTGGCAGACCTCCGGCCGAATCCGCTGGCGGGTTCCTGGCCATTTGCACATCGAATGGCAAGCGGACCTCTGGCAGATTATTAGCGTCAGGCACAGTGGTCCGCTAGTAATCTGAAACGCTCCCGCTATTGCTCCACCACCATTCCTCCGGTAGTTTATTGTCTATATCCAAGGCCCATTGGCCCTAGGCTTATGGATTTCTATTGCTAAATTAACTTACTCTGAACATTTTTTTGGTAACCCTTCCTTTCATAGTCCCCCAATTACTAAACATTTACCTGGTAAATACATGCAAATTATAGCCTAATATATAGTATATATATATATATATATATAGTATTTCAAATGTTCAATTACTGCACATTAATTCAATAACTGACATAGCACCACCAGGTAACCACATTTTTACATAGCTTCTATAACATCCAGTGACAAAAAAACTCTTCCCAACCGGAACCCCCAACCTTCCGCATGGGAGTAAGACGCTTTATCCACTACACTACCGAGGATCTGGAGGGTGTGCGGTGTCATTATGTTTTTATTTTGGTGTGCTGGGACCACTGCCTCTTGTGGTGGCAACATAGAAATGCTGGTCAACAACGGGACAGAGGGAGGGAGGGATTGACAAGCCGACATTTGCTATCTATGGTGCATGTTGCCACGCAGAAAAAAAGAAAAAAGAGAGAATACAGCATCTTGGTATTTATATCCCTAGGGAGCTCAAATAAAATGCAGGGACTTTATAGATGCTACAGTATAAGAGCAAACTTACCTCCAGGTCGCATCAGTTTGGAAATTGTGGATATATATTCTTGAAGGATCATGCCATTCCATAATTCTATGATGCTTTGACTGGCTTTGTTTTTTTGTGATTTTTTTCTGCTAAGAAAAGAGCACAGAAGCCAACATGACAACCTGGTCAACAATGAATGAATGAATGAATGAATGAATGAATGAATGAATGAATGAATGAATGAATGAATGAATATGTACAGTCACTGGAGCCATTAGTGAGGGAGGGGGGAGATGCATGTCCAGATGTAAAGCATGTATAG
Organism: Borostomias antarcticus; assembly: GCF_949987555.1. Taxonomy (NCBI): domain Eukaryota; kingdom Metazoa; phylum Chordata; class Actinopteri; order Stomiiformes; family Stomiidae; genus Borostomias; species Borostomias antarcticus. The sequence goes on along the minus strand of NC_140234.1, from coordinate 49,089,314 downwards.
CAGGCTATATATCATAGATGGCTCTAGGCCTATACTGTGTCAGTCAGCTAACTGAAACTGAATTAGTAGCTCTTAATTATTTTTTTTATTTTTTATTTTTTAAATTTTAGTATCCTAGGAGTGAGTTACATTTT
>NC_140234.1:48944180-49084180 GCF_949987555.1 Borostomias antarcticus | reverse complement strand
GGCGACCTATGAGGACCTGGAGAAGCAGGGCAAGTACGACCTGTTGCGCTCCACCAGACACTTCGGAGGTCTGGCTTGGTACCTGGTCAACAACCGCAGGGTGGACGGCCTCCTCATAGACATGCTGCAGAGAGACCAGTGAGTGAGTGAGTGAGTGAGTGAGAGTGAGTGAGAGTGAGAGTGAGTGAGTGAGTGAGTGAGTGAGTGAGTGAGTGAGTGAGTGAGTGAGTGAGTGTACATGCGTGTGTGATTTTTGAGAGTGTGTGTCCAATGGATGTGCAGTTGAAATGTCAGACATGTTACCACTGTTTACCAAGAAGACCATTCTTGAGGTCTCTGCAATTATTGTAAGTCACTTTGGATAAAAACGTCTGCTAAATGCCTGTAATGTAATGCCATTTGACGTCTATGGCAGGGTTTCCGTTAACCAGTAACTGTTTTTTGTCCAGGTAGTCCAACGTATTTAAATCTCTCCGGTCATAATGTCTGGTTAAAAAAATCTCTCTAAGCATTATTTGAATTGTATTAAAATAGACAAAAACTTCTGCTTCTCCTTCTATACAAAAAAACAAATAGGCCTAATAATTTGTGTATGTGTAGGCTATAGGCCTATGTGATGAACGAAACAGCCGTAATGTAGCCTACCTAGCGGAAAACCATAGCGAGCAAGCAAGAGGGCAGGCTACCATAATGTGTCTAGCTTAACCATAATGTTATAGATCTAGACTACATGCATTGTGGTATTTCTTTATATTGCCCAGGCTGCCTATCAATTGTTTCTCAATAAACCGTTATGTCCTCCTCATCATCGGAGTTTGAATACGTAGGCTACGATTTGACAAGCAGCTCTAAATGCCTTCCAAATCAATGACACGTGGTTTTAAAAATTACGTTTTATCGATGAAAAGGGTCAAACTGGAAGGAGCAAAAAGAAAACTCACATTACTGTTGTTAATCCCAAGAAAACTAACAGACTTGCGTAATGTGGAGTCCGCGCATTGATCGATGCAGTCCGTTCTTCAAATAGGCATCAAAAGAAAAAGTAGGCCTACTTAAAATGACCAATTACATCCTCAAATCGGATTCAGGACATAAACAAGGCTTAAGGTAGCCTACAGCCATAATACAAAGTAGCAAAGGTGACTAAATAAAGTGAAAGGCTGCCCAGTGGCGCGCGTGCAGTCCCAGACATCTATAGCACATGCAAATCATGAAAGTCTAACAAAAACGTATCGCACACCAGTGAGGTGGTGATTACTGCTAGAACTGATCATAAGAGAGAAGAAAAAGTGTTGCACACTCTGGCTCCATATGCACTTATTTTATTTTTACGTTTCGACTTGTTGGCCTGATCTATTCTGAAGAAGGCCAACAGGCCGAAACGTCAAAATAAAATAACTGCATATGGAGCCAGAGTGTACAACAGTTTTACACCCTAACATACAGTATAGCACACATCTAATCGTATCAGATGAGAAATAGACATTAAATGGCATATATAGGCTACACGACAAATAATCACTGTGACAAACACCTATAATATTGTATAATGACCGGAATTTCTCCCATTTGTCCGGGACATGTTCCTGGACACATGGACCGGCACCGATGGAAACCCTGGTCTATGGCTGTCTACTTAATAGCTAGCATTTTCACTCCAACCTAATGGGGTTCTGTCACACCCCAGGTTACAGGATGCAGTGAGTCTGGTGTCACTGTTCCACATGGTCCACCCACACAGCGAATCAGCCCGGGAGGCCATCATCCAGCAGGCCACAGGACTGGACCTGCTCAAGGTAAGGCCCCACTGGCCGGTATGGCATCACACCATTGTGTTTTTTTCCAGATAAGCGAATGTGCAAAGTCTGTCAACAAGGGGAGTCATTGCCTTTTCTTTATGAGTTCAGTAGTGTCCTGGTGTTATGTCAGGTGACACTTGCCAAAGACAAAACATATGTGTAATTTACTCTTATTTTCGATATTCAAATATAAAGAAATATGTTATTTATGTTTTGCTCCTTGTCGAGAAATAATGCACACCCCTCCAGCCAATCAAAATCAAGTATTCGCCCAGGCCATGGTATAAGGGTATTTGGAATACAATATGCATTCAGCTTGTCTTTTTAAAAATTTTACTTACCACGTTTGGAATCCCACCTCAGAGTACAAGGCGTTTGATGATTGAGTGTGCTCAGTCTGTAGTGAGGTCAAGTCATGGCCTTCTCATGTTTCATGTGTGAGATGTGGAGCTTGTTTCACCGGTGAGAATCTAGGGGCCATGCTTGGGGCACTTCACTTCCCATTAGGCCTCTGGATGAGGGAGAGGACATTGAGAATGACAGCCGTTTAGAGTGGGAGACAGACACACAGTCAGGTTGCCACTGTCAATAAAGTGTGCGTGTGTCCATATGTGGGTCAGGGAGCGTCTACTCACTCTGGATGTGTTTGTGTGTGTCTGGAGGGTCTTTTCACTTCCAACTGGATGTTACACATGTAACCAACATCTGTTTGACTATGCATACTTCCATAAAGTACAGTGTGTCATGTTGCCCCATTCTAACATCCTACATCATGGAGATGCTGGAAAAGGCTTGTCTGGCCCATCTCAGATCCTGAGTAAAGTCAGAAATGGACTTCCTGCAGTTTGCCTCCTGCAGTTTGCCTACCAGGCTCACATAGGAGTAGATGCCATTATGCTAACAATCTTGGACAGGACACTACCTACCGACTGAGACTCATCACTATATGGGTATTGAATCTTGCACAACTTAGGCTTGTTTGCACTACTAGGCGTCCTAGGCAGCTTATTGTTTACTATTCCTTGTCATGTTTGTATACCCTCTATTGTACGTTTGTATGTATTTAATAAGACCTTATTTGTTTGACTGGGCTGCTTGTATCCTTGCTGCTGCAACAGTAATTTACCTACCTACCTATTCTCATTACAACAAGCCTTATGATTTCTAACCTTTTATACTACCCTTTAACCTCTGTGCCCACCCCCGACCAGACCTACGCCAAGCTGGAGTCCCAGAGGGCGGGTTACATTGAGCTGGCCCTACAGGCCTACGAGCAGACCCCCGCAGAGAGCTCCGCCTGACCTGACCAACCCCCATCCCTCTGACCACCAGACCAACCTGTCCCTCCAACTCCACCCACCCGACAACCTGAAAGGAGGCATGGACATCAGCCAGCCCCATGCACCTCCTCTTCTGGGTGGCTCTGTCAAGTATAAAAACACAGTGAGCATCGTGTGTTGTATTCAGTGTCTTTCTGTGGGATATTAGGCTGGTCTGCTCTTCACATGCTTATGGAGGGAGACAGCACTTAGCCGGCTGTACCTTGAACGGATTTTAAGTGGGTGAAGATGATGGGGCTGCAGATACTGTATCAACACTGACCGAAACGTCTGTCTGGATCATAATGAATTATGCACATACTAAATAAAAACGATTCTTTGTATGTACGCCCTGTCTACATTGAATTCAAGGAACACCACACTCAATAACAACTTAACGCTTATCTTTAATGATAAAAACCTTTCATTCCCATGTTTCTGACTCCAGACATACAAGGCACTTGACTCACATCTGTATAGCAATGAAATAATTTCCTTATTAAAACTGTAGCATGCAAAGTCACCGGAGCATTCCAGATCAGAGGTCTATATAGAGACACGAGGTACTTGAAACTAGCTGACCTATGCTATGACGAGGCTAGAAAAGGACCCGTACCTGGGGAGTGTTCCAGAGGGTGAAATAACAATCTTCAGGTAGACATGTACTGTATAAAACGTATGCATGATAACTGTAGTGTGGAACAGAGAACATCCCCAGCTCTGCTGACATTTCTGCAACATTCTAAATGTCATCCCTCATCAAAAGGCATTCAGGTTAGCTAGAAAAAAGAGGTAAGGAAGTTTTGTGATATTCCCCCCCACCCCAGTCCACTCCCAATTTGACATATTGCAAATGTACCTGGTTCAATATAAACATTCTAAAAAACAATCAAATTAAATGCTTTCTGTATACTATCCCTTCCATTTCACATTATAGCCTACATAAGCTAAGAACAGGTAGAAGGCGCCTCCAACCTACTGATGTAGATTCAGGTTCATTTTCAGTTCTCTGAACAGGATTGGAACATGACAATCTGACTCTGTGTGAAGAACATCTACCTTGCGTGTATAGGACTTGAACCCCTTACACCACACCCCTCAACAGTTTCACTGTCGAGGACACTATATTTTCTATATAAAACATCTCCCGCCTGCCCCCAACACCCTTTTTTGACATTGTGAGAAACACGGTTTTCTTTGGTCCCTTTCGGAGGAATTTCTGTCGCAGTAAAGTCATTATTAGTCATCCAGGAAGTCTTCGTCCAGGTTGACGTCTGTGGTGTCGATATCTTCATCCAGGTCAAAGTTGTCCAGGTCTAGATCGTCCAGACCCTTGGAGGAACAACAAGTGTGTCAGTCAGTGTACAAGTGTGCGCTTGCACGTGCATGTGTATCAGTAGTAAGTGATAAAACTTGCACAATTTTATTATAATTTTTTCTTAAATGTATTTAGGATTTTATCCCATTTTCATTTGTTGGACAATTACACCTGACCCTATTGTCCAAGCTCGTAAACATGACTGATACCAGGCGGTGTCTCTGTGGAGGGACGAACCGTCAAACCGAGAGATTAGGGAGTGGTGGTGCAATATGCCACTCCATCTGGGGATCTGGCCGTACTCTGATCTGGCGAGACCGGGGCGCGAACCCCGGTCCCTGGTGCAGCTGCACCAAAACACGATGCTTAGAACGCCGGGCCACCGCGGACCCCCCACAAAACATCTTTGATGTTCTATAACGGGCTGTTAAAGGAAGCCATGTCCAGCACTCACAGATAGTATCAAAACTATATTTATTCAAGTTCTTTGCACGGGCATGCTGCGGCAACAAACGTATCGGCCAGGGGCCTTCTTCAGTGTTACTGAACTTACTTACTGAACCAAAAAATATTTTTTATTAAATATATTTACTATTTGGTAAATATAGTTTTGATACAATCCGTGAGTGCTGGACATCGCTTCCTTTTACATACATTTTCTGACCGTGCACCCGGTAAGAGATATCAAGTTGTTTACTGTATAAACTTTTGGAGTAGTGCGCGCATTCTCCTTGTTCTACGTTCTATAACGGGCTGCCAATATCATTTCTATTCTGTTCTATTGAGTACACACAGCGACATTGGGAGCAGAAGCTGTTAATCATGGCAGTATAGGCTGTAGTCTACCTCATCATCCATCTCCATCTCCAGGTCCACAGCTGCTTCGGCTCTAGTAGTGGCTGCGTTCTCCACAGCCTGACCCTCTGTGGGAGCTGTTCCTGGGGCCACAGGCTCTGGGACAAGGGTGGGAGTAAGGACAGGCTGGAGGAGGGTGAGGACAGATTTTTCTGGCAGGGCTACTAGAGTGGCCTGCTCTTCTGGGGCTATGGCTGGGCTTGGGACTGGGGTTGGGGTTGGGACTGGGGATATAGATGAGAATGGGTCAAAGGCTGAGAATGGTTCAAAGGCTGAGAATGGGTCTAGGACTGGGGCTATAGCTGGTCTTATGTCTGGGACTGGAGTTATGGCTTTGTCTAGCACTGAGAATGGGTCTAGGACAGGGACTGGGGCTATGGCTGTGGCGGGTTCTAGTACTAAGAATGGGTCTACGACTGGGGCTATGGCTGGGTCTAGGGGTGGGTCTAGAAGTGCAGCTGGGGCTGGGCCTGGAAGTGCGGCTGGGACAGAGACTGGTTCTTGTACGGTAAAGTCCTCCACTGGAACAGCTGGTACGATTGGTTCGGGTGCTTCCTCGGTTGTGGGCATTTCTGCTGTTACCATCGCTTCTATGGTAACAGCCTCGGGTGCCACTGCAGTTGCTAGGGGTTCTGGTGCCACCTCCGGAACAAGTGCCGCTTCCATTGCTATGGGTTCTGTTATGACTGCCTCTGTAACAGACACTTCCTCTGTGCCTGTGGACTCTGATACGACTTCAGCCACTGGTTCGGCATCTGTTGCTATGACCTCTGTTGCTACTGCCTCAGTGACAGGTGCTTCTTCTGTTGCCATGACCTCCAACAGAGTCTCGGAGACAGGTGTCACTATCTCTGTGACGCTGGCTTCCTCTGTTGCTACGGCCTCTGGCACAGCATCTGTTGTTATGACTTCAGTTGCAGGAGGCACACACTCAGCATTCTCCTCTGTTGCTATGACTTCCTCCACTAGGGTGGGTTGTACCACATCTGGCAAAGGACTGGGTGCTTCTGTAATGACATCTCCCAGTAAGTCTCCCTCTGTATTGACTGGAACGTCCTCTAGCTTTGCAATGGTCTCTTCCACCTCTGCTGCCATCCCCGGCTCGGGTGCAACCACCGCTACAGAAATGGGTGCTTCCTCTGCTGCTACAATGGGCTCCTCCACTGCAGTGACAGTTGGTTCATTTGCTGCAACTGCAACAGCCTCTTCTACAGCTGCCATGACAGGATCTCCCTCCTCTGTAGCAATGGACTCTTCCACCACTGGGACTTCTAGAACTGCAGCCTCTACCACTGCTTCCACTATGGGGGTGTCCTCCATCCTCTCAGCCACCTCCTACACAAAAAAGTGAGAATGGTACATTAACTGGGAATGGAAATGGCCAGTTCAAAAGCATAAGGCTGCTTGTGCCTGCTTGTCTGCAATTCTACATGAATAGAACAGGTCTGGGGTTCCTAAACTTTTCCTTGCCAAGGACCCCCATACTGTATAGCCGTACTGTATAGTATTGTACTTTGTTTTACTTATTATGTTTGTTGTTTTTATCTGTTACCTGTTTACAGGGACTGCAGATGCAAATTAGCCTAAGGCTAACTCTGGTGCGATGCATCAAATGTTTTTACATTTATGTTTTAATTGCACATGGTCCCTTCCAAATAAAATTGAAAAATGAAATGTAACCTCTGGCTGGGGCCCCCTTACAGAGTGGTGAGGTCTGATGTCATTTTGTAGGCTGAAAAGTTAGCATTGCCACCATTGGGTTCTGAGTTTTAAAACCCTATGGGAAAAATGAATAGGATTTGCGGGGAAAAAATTAAAAGAAATAAGGTACATTGTGTTTAACAGAAACTTCCAGACTGCATTGAGTTGTTCTAAAAGTTAAGCACATAATTGAAGATGTGTTTTGTGACTTTTGAAGCCTTTAGTTGGTTCCGAGGTCGATGTTGCTAGTGCTATGCCACACATTTTTGAAACTGGACTACAGGAGTCAAATGCCTTTCTAACGGCCCCTATATTTACTGGCCTAGCTATGAAAATGCATGTGAAACTCTAGATACTGTAAATTTGTCCATGGGAAAAAATATTTTTCAGCAGATGACATCTTAGTTACAAGGTTGAGCTAGCTAAGGCAGTTGTGTGTTTACAGTATATGTGTGGTATTTATTCAGTTGTGGTAATCTCAAGTCCTCTATGTTAGTACATTTCAAATATTTTCTCAGCTATATTCTATTATAATAAACATTCTTTCTTTTATTAACCAAACATTCATGGTCATTTTTATTTTACAATATTGATCAACAGTTCTTTCTTCAAGTATTTTTCTTTCTTTCTTATTATTAATGTCACCGAATTACTATTCACCATGTCTCTCCTATGATGTTTTTAGCCCTTTTTGCTCTGAAAATGTAATTTAATGTAATTTATTGCTATGTTCTTAGCCGTTGGACAAACATACTCCAGGAGCTTGCTCGATCGTCTCGTTGAGAGGGGTCAGGGAATAATTTTTACTGCTCACTTATCTGGCCCCTGGGTGATAGTTTTTTTGCTTCCCTCTGGAATATGTAGGGGTGGGACTTATGCCCATCTCCCTTGTTCTCTGTAAAGCATATTGTGTTACCTCTGTGTATGAAATGTGTTATACAAATAAAGCTTTGATTGATTGACTATTCAATATTTATTTGTTTTATTGTAAACATTCAGTGTCACTTCTCAGTTTTACGATGTTCAAAATTTCTTTATTTCAGCAATTGTCTTTCTCATTTTTAATTTCCCAGATTTACTTTATTCAATATTCCTTTCTTCTATATAATCATTCTTTGTCATTCAGTTTTATTCCAGCACATAGCTCAGAACGTAGAGCGGCCAGCTGGGGATGGCAAGGCCCCAGCACCCGGCAGTGCCCAAGTGTCCTTGAGCAAAAGACACTGAACCCCAAAACCACACACCTGGTGGTGCAGTACAGTACTTAGCACTATCCCCTCACAGCAAGAAAGTCTCCAGGCCTTTGTGTGTGCAGTTTGTATGTTCTCCCCGTGTTCGCAAGGGTTTCCTCCCAAAGAACCCAATACGAAAAACATGCAGAAGAACATATGCTCTTCAGTCCAATTCCTGACCAGGACTTGGTCCCCGGACGCCTCTGACGAGGCTGCCCACTGCTCTTGGCTGCCCCTGGAGAAGGACAGCTTTGATGGGAGAAAAGCGAACAATTTCCACCAACAACGTGTGTGTTGTGTTACGGTTGTTGCCGCTCATTCACTTGTGTGCATAACTGCCGTGTGGCAAATAAAAGACCTATGAGGTCCTGAATTATTATTATGGATTATTAATTATAATTGTAATAATTTTGCATTTTCGATTTTCCTCTTCCTTCTGGCCCTCTGGCCACTTTTAATCTGCAGGTATATAGGTCATGGGGAGCTGGCAGAGCTAGGAAACTAGTGTGTAGTCCATTATTCTAGAGGTGTGGGATTCCAGAGCATACCTCTGGACCAGCGGACACTCCTGTTGGCACATAGCCTGCGGATTCCTCCAGGACATTCCGGTCTTCGTTGGGCTAAAGTAAAGAAAGAGGGAGTACTAAGTGAACGGAGCCATGAAATGAAACAAGACATATGAAAACGGAAATATCCAAGGTCTTTTCTATGAAGTATATTCCGTGAGCTTTGTAGTAGTTCCCACACTCCCTATTGGTTCAGCTGCTGGTTAACAAGCATTGGTTTGTTCAGTCGGTGGGGTCGGTGCTGGGCCTGATTAGCACAATACACCCAGTTCTTCAGGCCCAGGTTTGGTGACCACTGATGGTCCTGCTGTCTTTCTGGAACAAGGCCTACCGTATCACTCTGCTGTGGAATTGCTGGGGAGACATTGCTCTGCACTACAAGAAGGGGGCCAAGGCAGCATGTGTGATGATGACTGACCATGATGAGGGGGTACTCTGCAGCTGGCCTCAGCCTGACGTGGGTCTCTTTCAGGTAGTCTTCAGCCACCAGGGCCTGCTGGAGGCCGGGGAACAGGTTGCTGTACTCGGTAGGGTCGGCGAGGGCGTCTGCTGCCTTCTGGCTCACCTTGGATAGGTTCTCCTTCCACAGCTTCACCACTCTGGAGACGGGAGTGTTGACACAGGAACGCCACTCAAACTCACATCAGGCGCATCGATCGATACTCACACTTCACACTGGGGAAAAAAAGATGCCTGCACTCCCTCCAAAATTCTCTCTCTATATACTGAACACAGCCAAACAAATAAACAATACTACCTTGACACTTGGCTAGGCAGGTACGTTCTAGCCAGAAATGCAGCCTCTGGCAGCCGGTTGGTTTTGATCAGGAGATCCAGACATTTGTCCAATCTAGGAAAAAAAAAATACAGACCACATCTTCAAAATGACTAAACAAAGTATGCGTAGGGGTCATTATTGTACTTATATAGGCCTAGTTATAATAATATAAGTATGCCTATGACTGTATGGCCAACCATGTATACATGAAACCGTGTGCTGCACTCACTTCCCCTGCAGGAAATAGGTGAGGAACGCCACGTTGGTCTTGCCCTCTCTCTCCGCCCCCTCTGCCAGTTTTCCCACCATGGGGGCGTTGCCCGAGGCTGTGGCCAGCAGCAGCAGCCCCCCGTAGTCCTGGGCCTGGTGCAGGCACTCCTGTGCCAGGCCAAACTGGCACTTGGTGGTAGCGAGCTCTGCCAGCTGCTTCCACTTCTGCTCTGACTGCAGCCCCCCAAAGCGCCCCCCAGGTGCCAGGGAGAGAGACAGGGCGCCGTTTTAGGAAACATAAAACACAACATAGATCATGCCAAAAATAACACATAATACACCCCCTTTCCTTTTGTTATTCTAGCGGTTTATCTACGGTGGGCCCATGTAATTAATGACTTGGCCCTGGAATTTGTATTTTCAAGGTTCATCCCCATCTATCCAAAACGGCCATGGCAGCCCCACGTCTGGCTCCCACTGTCCCCGGTCGCTCCCGCAGTGTGGAGCCTCACCTCGGCCTCCACGGCCAGCTGGTAGGCAGTCTTCAGCTCCCCCAGCTGCAGGGCCAGCTCGAACCTGTGTTCCGGGTCTGTGGACACGGCCAGGGCCTGCTGCCTGAAGCCCTAGACAGGAGACACAGAGGAAAAGAAGTGTGACGGACACTCAACCATCCACTGTCAACCGGTTTGACAGCGCCTCTCTGGACATGGCTTTGAAGAAGTATGTACTGTATGTGCATGAACAGACACACGCACGCACCGACCTGTTTCTCCAAGAAGTGGGCCACCCGGGTCCTCTGCTCCTTTGGGATAGTGGGCAGGACTCTGTCGGCCATGCCAAAGTCCCTCCTCATCACGGCGGTCTGGTACTCCAGCACCGACACCAGCAGAGAGAAAGTGACGATGTTCAGCTCCTTGTCCCCCAGATACAGACGATCATCCTTAGGTATGTAGCCCAACAGGTACATAGTCCTGCAGCCGAGGAAAGAGAGAGAGACATGTCAATGTATTCAATTCATTGATGGGATGCAAAATTCTAATATATTGTTTGCTATGAACATTTTTGAGTAATTCATATAAAGTTATTGTATTTTTTCAACCAAATGCGCTAAAAAATCTCACATCCCATCAGCTACAGTCAGAGGGAAAACGCTGAAGGGTAAACAGAGTGTACGACGCTACCTGAAATTTGATTCAAAATCATAAATGAATCAAATTTATATGATTTTTTTTGGGGGGGCGGGTGAGGTTTTCAAATAAGCCCTTTCAGGTTTCTTACCTCACCTGCACACATCTTAATTTATATCAAATTGTTGTTATTTTATATGAATATTTGTGCAAAAATAAACTAAACTAAACTACCTGTCCAGATGAGCGATGGTGACGATCTCTCCCCCTACGTAGTAGTTGAGTCTGTTGACCGAGCTGGTGTAAATGAAACAGTCTCCCACCCACAGCCCTGTCTTCACCACCTCCTGGATCTCCCCTAGAACCTGACGACAGGGAGGAGAATGAAAGGCAAGGAAGGCAAGAAGAGTGAAAGAAGAAAGAAAGAAGGAAAAAACAATAGGTGGTGGAAATAAAAGAAGACTGTAAATTAAAATAACGGCAAAACATCCTTCTTCATTCACAAGTAGTGCTCTCTCTCTCTCTCTCTCTCCAATTTGTACATTTTATCACCGCGCCACGGGGCATGGGCCAGTCCTACCTCGAAGGCGTCCTCTATCCCGTCCTCGGTCACGCCCTCTTTGGTCTCCTGGGCGGTGGCCACCTTCTCAGCCAGGTAGCGCAGCAAGAAGAACGACTCCTCCGTAGCGATGCACACCAGCTCCCCAGAGTCGGACCAGAACATCTGAGCCAAGGACAGGTCAGAGGTCAGCCGACTTCTGTACCATGACTCTGCCACTCACTACAATGTTGCATGAGTGACACAAATGTTCGGAGAGATCAGAGATATTCTCGCACTGTCCAATGTAAAGTTCTGCTGTGGAGAGCAGTTAGTTTAGTCCATTCCGTTCCATTCTGTCCTAGTGTTCTGACTAGCTGAGACAAGTGTGTATCTGTTAGGGGTCGTCTACGAGTCTCACATGCTTGGGCTGGATCTCGATGCGGCGGACCAGTTCCACGTTCTCCCAGTCGTAGAACGCCAGCCCGCTGGTGGACCTCACGCCAAGCAGGAACCCACCGTGGATACCTGATGTGTGACACACACACGGATGTCAGTGCATATTCATATACACACATACTGACACATAATTCGTTTGAAAAACTGTCACGTTTGCACTTGTTTAGAACACATTATTTCACACACACACACACACACGCGCACACACGCACGCGCACGCACGCGCACGCACGCGCACGCACGCACACGCACACGCACACACACGCACACACACACCTTCAGCCCCCAAATCCGGTTTAAACGCCTTCTTCTCCTTGAAGTTCTTGAAGATTTTGATCATACTGTTGCTCTCCCTAATGGCATATCTGTTGCGGAAAAACAAAAGGTAATAAAAGTTTAATCAGCATATAACCACAAATTGGACCATGACTGGACCATAAATGACCATGTACAGTATGTGGTCGCGGTGGTGTGGTTGACTTACTCAGAGGAGTCGTGGGCCCAAACAAACTCCTGGGCGGAGCCAAAGCTCTTGTTCCTGAGGGCCATGGCAGTATAGATGATATATTCTCCATCTCCACACACCACTACGAACCTGTAGCATGTAACACACAGGGTCTGTTAGCATGCAGGTGAAGACACACACCATTATCATACACTCATCAGTGTAGGCACACACACTAGTTGGATATGAACATAAGACTCACACATGCACGCACTCAGACACACATACACACTAACCTGCCGTTGGGGTTGTGCTGGATGGTCTGGGGGTAGATCTCACAGCTGCCCATGTCCTTGACTGCCAGCGGGAGCCTCTCTCCGTCCTTGATCTCGGTGTCGCCCATGGCCTTCAGGTTGGCCTGCTGCACCTCAGAGTGTCTGGCCCACATTATCTTCCCATTGGAGTCCATGGACATGGCCGGCTCTTCACGACCCAGCTTAGAGAAGGGAGCAGGGGGGGGGGGGGGTTAAAGAGAGAGCAGGGAAGAGGGGGAGAAGGAAAGAAGGGGGAGAAGTTCAAAAGGTGAATCTAAATTTGTCCGGCCTTCAACCCGAACAGAAGAATGGGAAGAGAAAAAAAAACTTAAAGTGAAGGTGAAACCAGAAGGCTGAGTGACGCTAAGAACTGTGGGAGGTGTAGGCAGTACCTTGATGATGATGCTGCCTTCATCGTAGCCCAGTGCCACGCTGTTGGAGCCGCGCTGGCCGCACACACACCACACGCGCTCCATGCCGTAGTTGAGTGTGTTCTCCAGACGGTACGTGCTGGAATGCCAGACTCGCACGGTGCCTGTGTGTGGAAAACAAAGACATTAAGACAACTGCACTCAGGTACGTTTTTAATGGCGGAGAGTGATGGGATACTATGGAAATGTCTTAAGAGACTTCAATACCCACCGTCCTCGGAGCCAGTGAGGATGATTGGCAGCTCAGGGTGGAAGCTGACGCAGGACACATTCTGGGCATGGCCCTCCAGTGTCTGCACACAGGTCTTATTCTGGGGGTGGAGGAAAAAGAGTCAGACAGCTTAATACACAGTAGGACCACTCAAAACACACAAATCTGAGTGTGTCTCTGTTGAGTGTTTGTGTAAGAGAGAGGATCCGATACCAATGACAGTGTGGTTTGTGTGGAAACGTGTGGACTGGGGGTGTGTGTGATAGCATACTGTATGTGTAGGTGTGTGTGGACGTGTGTTGAAGTTTCTGTACACTAGACAGACCTGATAGTCCCAGATCTTGACCAGACGGTCATCAGCTCCTGATATCAGGTAGGGCTTGTCACCTCCACTGTAATAGTCGATGCAGTTGACCCCCTTCTCATGGCCCTCTAAGGTGAAGTTGGGGGTATTGGAACCCAGTTGCCACACCTGCAACAACAAACAATAACAACAGATGTTAAACCAAGCTACAACTAGTGGAATAAGAGAAAGGTAAGACGCAGGTCTGTTAGCCTATAGCCAAAGAGCAAGGGAAATATTGCTGCCGAGTCTTAAAAGATTACGAGTTGTATAATCTCCATACACTGTAGGTGATATGTGTGTGATAATGTTTGTGTCTTCACACCTTAATGGTCCTGTCCAGAGAGGCGCTGGCAAACTGGTTGTTGTCTTTTGGGTTAATGACGATCTGCATGACGTAGTGGGTGTGTCCCTCAAACACCTGACCACACACCCATTTCCTGTCCCAGTCCCACAGCTTGATCAGCATGTCATCTGGACACGGACACACGGACACACACACACACACACACACACACACACACACACACACAGTGAGATAGGGGAGATATTTTGTAATTCTCTTCTATGAGTGTTTGTGTTTTAGTGGTTATGAGAATATAGTATCAGCCATGTGTATGTGTGGTTCTTCATATTATTGCTAGTGGTAATGTATTGCCAGTGGTAATGCATGTGTGTGTAAGTGTGTGTGTGAAGACATCTTTAGTCATCGTACAGCACACATGCAATAAGTGACACATGGTAACACACACACGCATGCATTTAGGGTCACCAATGAAATTTTCTCTGTGCTTAACCCATCCCTTCGTTCTTCTCAGAACGAAGGGAGCAGATGGTAGGCAGTGTGCATGAGCCACGCCCGGGGACCAATCCAAGACCAATTTGAACGGACAGCGTCAACGTTCTGTTCTTCTGCATGTTTTTCGTATTGGGTTCTTTATGGGGGAACCCCTTGCGAACACGGGGAGAACATGCAAACTTCACATCCCAAGCGGGAATTGAACCCAGGGCCTTCTTGCTGTGAGGTGACTGTGCCACGAGCAATTTGGGGTTCAGTGTCTTGCTCATGGACACTCCGGTACACTGCCAAGAGCTAGAATCGAACCGGAGACCTTCCAATCCCCAGCCTATCACTCTACCTCCAGAGCTACGTGCCGCCCTGTGTGTGTGGTTCTTCATATTATCGCTAGTGGTAATGTGTGAGTGTGTGTGTGTGTGTGTGTGTGGAACCGTACCACTGCTGGTGAGGATGTAAGGCTGTGTGGGGTGCACTGCGATACAGCGGATGTAGTCAGAGTGGGCCTCAAACATATGACTTCTCTCCAGGGTGTTATAGTTGAACACACGGATCTGCATGTCATCCTGGAGAGGAGACACGAGAGAGGGAGAGGTTGATGAAGTAGCGGACTAAAAATAGATACAGAAAGATGGATGAATAGATAAAGCATGGTAGAGGTCCCTGTGAGATGTTATAGGTGTGTGTGTGCATTTGTGTAATGAGACTTACTGCTCCAGCGATGACCCAGTGCTTCCTGGCCACAAACTTAGCCACTCTAACAGGTAGGTCACACACCTCGAAGGTCTTCACCAAGGTCTCGAGACAGAGATGGACATTCAAACAGGTCAGAACAGGGAGGCTCACAAGCACCAAGCCAAATAATTCATTGAAATGGTTGGATATAGGCAGCGTCGAAGGCTGACACTTCTGTTGATCTGATGATAATTCCCATAATATTACCAAATAATTGTTTTGGTGCCAAGATCTGAAGCTACCAAGGTAATTTGAGGTTATGATTCATGTGGCAGTGAATGGTTAGATGGATGAATGAACGAATTAATGGTTGGACAGACAATTGAAAGAATGGTACCTGGGTCTCATGGTTCCATACACAGACACTGCCGTTGTAGAGGCTGGCGACCATCCATGGTTCCGTTGGGTGCAGATCAACACTCTTCACGCGGTCGGACCGAGCAGTCAGCTTCCGTTTGATGTCCAACCGCAGAGGCTGAGACACACACACACAGAGAGAGAGAGAGAGAGAGAGAGAGAGAGACAGATTTGAAACCAGCAAATTGTGTTAAAATACAAAAACTGTAAAGTATTGACACAGAATGAAGTAGGGTACAGGTAGGACTTCAAAATATAGAAAGACAGAATGATATGGAATTCATTCCAGATCTTGTGTTATTCCCGACCCTTAGGCCAGATTGCCAATTAGCCTAAACTTCTTTGTAGGCTGTGAATACAAGTTAACGTCAATTTCAGAGCGTGAGACATGGGGGCGTGTCTGTATATTCTCCTCATTCCACATTTTACTTGCATGAATGCTTGGCTGCAATCGATTTCCGCGAATTATTTTCAAGGCTTTCAATCTCTGAGAGAGTTTTGAAAATAGGCATGTCCAGTAGAGTGCATGTAGCCCATTTACAAACACTGTTGACCCGATAGCAGCTGCGAACATATCGCTTGGTAAATAATTTACTGTTTCCATTTCACAAAATGACGAAACATTCCCCATTGCTCGCAATTCTATGTAGGTTCTACATTTAACGATTAAGAAGACTATGGAATAAAATATTAGGTAGGCTTGGTGATATTGTTTATTTTGTTGGACACCATGTAGGTAGCCATGCAGTAGGCTAAAAACAGCTTTCAAAGAAAATCGGGAAAAGAGTTTGGAACGGCGGTAAAGCTAATCGAAGTACTTTCTCCTTTACCAAAATTGGCTTTTTTTTGTTTCTTACCATGTTTCCACGTTGCCGGTTGCTGTTTTATGAAGTGCCCGACCTTCCAGCTAGTCGTGGGACTTCACAACTTGGAACCGCAGCGAATAATCTTTTGGCGACGTGGATCCTATGGCTTCCTGTGCATACACATCGCAAGATCCGGTGGAGGAATGGAACACGTTGTACTATACCCGACAGACTAGGCTAGGCAATGTAGGCTACCTACGGGGAACGGGAATGCGGGGTGGTCTACACGGGAATTAATTGTAGCCTACGGTTAAAGAAATAGCCTAAAGATTTTACCTACGCTTGGATATGGCCAACCCCCCGAACAAGCCAACAAGCAAGTAATCTAAACAAAACAATAGCATAGCCTAGGCTACTAAACGTAATTATTTAATGAGATGGTTAGACTTAAAGGTATAATATGTAATATGTAGATTAAAATAAATAAAAAATAATACATCCATAGGGCTTTGCGAAGGCTGCAGAGTAAAAGTATTGCTTTTCCATAAAAAATATATTTTGTCTGAAATTATTACATTATTAAATTTTGACGGCCAGACAATGACACTGTTGATATCATACCAGCCAATAGGCTCTTTGCACAAGCTCCACTACTTCCTGAAATTCTACAGGCATCCTTATTTCCTGTCCTATACTATTGGATGGAAGCATCCATGGATGGAAGTGATTAATCAGGTGTGTGGCACACCTGATCACACCTGATTAATCACTTCCATCCAATGGTATAGGACAGGAAATAAATATGCCTGTAGAATTTCAGGAAGTAGTAGAGCGTGTGCAAAGAGCCTATAGTATTACAGCGTTGATACTGCGTGCTGGGTTGCCAGGTACTATTCTAGCTTCACCACTGTGAGATTAGCAGTAGCCAGCTAACGTTATACTTCCATGAATTAGCAACATTATAGATGTTGGTTAGTGTGTGTGCGACTATAAAACGGCAGCTTTTCCGTCCACTTCCGCTCACTCTTTTCAGCTAAACGTTCGGTAAAATGGCCAAGTCTCCACCTGAGCCCCGGTGAACCGTGCGATACGAAACTCAAAAGCTCAGTGACCGAAGAAGGAGCAAAAGTCGGATAGATATTGGGCCAGCCTTTGCTCGTTGGACGGAATTTATGGAGTTTCATGGGATAAAGTCGCATGGTGACATGGCTACTTTTCTACTAGACCGGTAAACTAGCTAACTAGCTATCGTTATCTTTCTTGGAATCTGTATAGCCAGACCTAACGTTATCTCCACACTACAGCATCTAACGTAACTTATTACATGGCACTCTGAAATACTTGATTGTGATTACTGAAGATCTTATCACAGTATGACTGAAACAGTGCATTCTCTGGCATTTTGGCAACCAATACGTTGTGTTTTTGCAGTTCTTATCTTTAGACACTAGATGGGGGAAATAATCCACATATTACATATTATACCTTTAAAGCAATACATAGCGTTTTCTCCGGTTTTCTCGGCACTGCGCACCCGCAGGCTCTGCGAGTAAGTGCACTGTAGTACTGTCTTAAAGTTATCAGATTGTCTTTTTGTTTTTCTGGCTTCCTCCGTGATGTTTTGCTTCGGTTTTCTCACCTCCGCCATGATATAATTGAGCTAAAAAACGCTTGATATCCATAGACGCTGGAATAGTTAGCTACTACTGTGTTGTTTAAGCACACCGTTGCGCATGCGCACTTCGACTGTCCCAGGGGCACGAGTTTTAAAAGGTAATAAATGTCAATGTATTATCTTTCTGAGTAGACTGTTTGGATGATTCATCTTACTTTTAGTAAATCTAATCGGAGAATTAGCACCAGACATGTTTGTAAAGGTCCAAATATCGCAATGTATTGCTTTAAAACATGCTAAAATGTCTCATTCTAATTAACCCATATTACTCAAATGATAGGCATAGCCTAGTAATGGAGTAAGTGATCTAAAACTGGATCTAAGGGTGCTTTCAAACCTATTTTTCGTTCAGATTAAAAATGTATACAATGTTGCAACTGTCCTTAGTTCCAGTTTGTGTTGGCAGAATACCCAATCGAGACAGATCAGTTCTGAACACACCTCCAACACGCTTCGCTTGCAGACAGCCTTCTGATTGGTCAGGATAGAGAGGCTTGCGGGATGTTTATTTTATTTTTTCTTGCACTTTGAACGGCACTGCTCAATGGTCCGATCGTACCCACTGGTTTTCATCCGCTCGCTAAAAAGTTTGTACACAATCGTGTTCTTGTGGGTGTTTTCAAGCATTTCTTGAATGTGTTCGTCTGCCCATATGCCAATAAGGCATTCAATCTCGTCCTCCGTCCACGTTGAACCCCGACTCGACGACATTCTGCTCGGCCAGTGTTGTGTGTTGCGACAGTAGTGAGTCCTCATGTACGGCAATGACAGTGTAGGAGTTGGTTTCCGGCAGGCCCCAAGGATTCTAAATCTAAAGTGAAGCCCTATTGAACCGCGCCATCTTGGCAAATTTGACGTCATTTGTTCTTCTTCTTCTTCTGTTGTTTTATGGCGGTTGGCAACCAACATATGGTGTGCATTACCGCCACCTACTGAAATGGAGTGTGGATCAGAATGGGTTCTACACTACACTCAGCAAAATAGTTCTGGCTCAAATGGAGCTTTTGTTTCAATATTCGGTTTGAGAATGCAATATATTTCACATGACAGCATAATGACACCGGTAAGATCACACCCTGCACTTCCTGCCTTGAAAATGCATGTTTATCATAGTTTTTAGCAGAGGCCCATAGACCTCCATTATAAAGGGGGTGTGCGCACAGAGGAAAAAGGAGCTAGCTTACTACTGCACGGATCGGTTAAATGTTGGTGTGTACAAATCGGTTTCAGTGAGGACAAAGCGACATCTGTGCTAAACTTGCTATGACAGCGGCGTTCCCCTTTAAGGGTTTAAAAAGTAGTAATATTGTCACAATACTGAGGAAAGCTTGCATGCAACAAGCACAAGTATGCTCTCCTCTCACTTAAGAACCTGGGCTCAGCATCATGATCATGATCACAAGTTTATACAGTTTACATATTTTTAAGCAATGGTAGTGTCTACCTTTCATGTCAGTGAGTCTAATAAAATTGATAATTCATGGGTTGTGTCTTTTGTATTTTCCCATGTGGCCTTCATTCCTGTCTGGGCTGATCATCGACCACTATGTTAATGTGATCTGGAATAAAACGTGAATCTGATAGTGTTGTTTTCTCTTTCAGTGTCTAGTTAATGGAGTAAACAGTGAAAAATTCACCAAGGGGTGGATCAGGATCTGCTTCAATTAGGTCCTCCTAATATGAATGCCACTGCCATAGACCTACTAGAATTTGAGTTTAACATGAGAAAAAAACAGTACAGCCACTGCTACAGTGATAAATTTCACATTACGCTTAGCCTGGGCTACAACAGCACATGAAATCCTAGGCCACACTATCAGAAAGCCTGGCAAACTGATTCTGGATTTCAAATGTTGCCTTGAGGAAGCTATGGTTTTGTCATGCTTTCACCAGCTCAGTGGCCTTGTGGTTAGAGAGTCCACCCTGAGACTGGGAGGTTGTGAGTTCGATCCCCGGCCGAGTCATACCAAAGACTATAAAAAAATTGTACCCATTGCCTCCCTGCTTGGCACTCAGCATCAAGGGCTGGAATTG
The DNA here is from genome assembly GCF_949987555.1 of Borostomias antarcticus. Classification (NCBI taxonomy): domain Eukaryota; kingdom Metazoa; phylum Chordata; class Actinopteri; order Stomiiformes; family Stomiidae; genus Borostomias; species Borostomias antarcticus. The sequence continues at coordinate 49,064,131 of NC_140234.1, read as the reverse complement.
GGGGGCTAAATCACCAAATGTTTCCCAAGCGTGGCACTGCTGCTGCTCACCGCTCCCCCAGGGGATGGGTAAATGCAGAGAACTAATTTCACCACCCTCAGGTCGGGTGTGTGACAATCATTGGGACTTTAACTTCTGCATGTCCAGTATCTTTGGCAGCTATACATAACATTAGAGACCCTCCCCTTAAAAAAAATCTCCGCTTGGCCACATGCACTTGTAGAGCTAAAGAGATTGGAACAGCTGAACCTCAGTCAACCAAAGGAGTCATCCTCCACTGACTTTGAGATTGTGTCGCTTAACACTGTATCCCTAATAGCTCATATACAGGACATCAGACCAGACCCTAATATCATGTCTGCATAAGTCATCCTCCTCCAGGAGACATCACTTCCAGCCAATCAGCAGCTGGATCAGCCATTCCACCTGGAAGGCAGACTCAGCCACTTCAACAGCACAGAACACAGGAAAGGCCTCGCCACCTACTTCCCAGAAGACTTTAAATTCTGTAGAGATGCCACTGATGACAAGTTCCAAATAACATCCATCTCATCAGATCTGCTCACCATCACTAATATCTACAGGTCTAATGATGCAAACCATGACTTCTCGACTGCCCTGTCAGATTTCAGACAAGATGACTCCATCTCTCATATTATCCTGGGAGACTGGAACTTTTGCCAGAGAGATGACACCAATCATCCAGTCAGGCAATTTCTGGAGTCGCATCAGTTCCAAGCTGCCATTCACCGTCCTCAAGCTACTCACATAAAGGGCAGGAGCCTGGACCAGATATACATTAGATTCACCTCTCCAGGTGTACAGTGTATAACCACTTGTGTCAAAACATGCTACTACTCAGACCATGAACCAGTTTCAATTACACTTCAATTAGACCGTCAGATAATGTAGGTCTGCAGTCCCTTTTACTGGGGCGGCTGTAGCTCAGTTGGTAGAGCGGGTCGTTCAATGATCGAAGGGTCAGTGGTTCGAATCCCAGCTCTGACTGTCCACATGTCGCAGTGTCCTTGAGCAAAACACCTAACCCCAAATTGCTCCCAATGAGCAGGTTAGCACCTTGCATGGCAGCTACCGCCTAGCCTGGTACAACCATCCCGTTCTCGCAAGCTCACATTCTGTTTGTATTTGTCATTTGTCTCCTTCCTCTTCCTCCTCAAAACGACCGGCCTCGATCCAGTGATGCACATTTAACATATAAAAGCGCTACTGCTCAAGAACCCTTCTGGTACATACTGTATAGAAACCTCCTGGCAAGCGCACCCCCCAAAAATAATTGTGCATGCAGCACGCGCGTTAGGTCCTCCACTGTAAAAAATAAAATTGAAAAACATGATTGTTTCTGAGACAATGCATTGCTTAGCAAACTGTGTAATTGTTACAGCTCTATTTATTCCTATCCTTGTTTGTGGCTGCTACGAACCAGACCGTGATGGAAGTACACAGGTCAGATTCAATAACTGCGGTGTAGAACTTGCTCAACAGCTCCTGAGGCAGACCATTGGCATGGATTTATTCTAATAATTAAGAAAAGAGTAGTCGAAAATGTACAAGTACATGTAAAAGTACAAGCTGGTTACTTTTATTGCAAATACTTCACGAGTTTGCAAAACCCACAGTGTTTATAATGGTGTGTTTGAGAATAATCATTGCTCTTGGTGCATTTGCTCCCTTGGTGCATTTGCTCCCTCAGAGGAGGGAGCAAATGCACCAAGAGCAATGATTATTCTCAAACAACCATTATAAACACTGTGGGTACAACCCATACATGCATATGCAAAACTTCACCAACCAATTATCAGTGAGTAGGCTAGGTCTGAGAGTCAACAGCTGAACTGTACATTTACAGAGATGAAAGACAACTGGGAGGAGGTGATCCCTGGGGGGGTCTCCTGCCATAAAACTTTTAAGGCTTGGAGATTATCGGGGCATAGCGATGACAGCTGTTCCACTGTATAACACACAGAACCAAACTTCAGATTTCCTATGACAATGTATTGAACAGAGAATAAACTTTTGAATGAATTTATCTATTACACTATAATTCCTCAGTTGTCGCAGTAAGAACATCCTCTGCTGGGACTTTCTTAGGATGGAGTTGATGTTGGTCTCCCACTTCAGGTCTTGGGAAATGGAAATTCCCAGAAACTTGAAGTTCTCCAGTCCACCGTTGACACAGGGCTGTTGGACATTGTGAGGGGGAGAGGTGCTGAGGGGTGTTGCCTAAAGTTCAGGGGTGTCTCCCAACAGCTCAACCTCCCGGAAATATGCAGATGTGTCACCATCTTGGATAAGTCGTACCATAGTGTCGTCTTCAAACTTCAGGAGTTTAACAGCTGGGTTCTTGGAGGTGCAGTAGTTGCTGTAGAGGTAGTAGAGTAGTGGGGAGAGAGGACACATCCCTTGGGAGCACCAGATACCAGAAGTGACTTCCCCCAGCCTCACCTGCTGTTTTCTGCCAGTCCAGCAGCTGGTGATCCACTGACTGACAGAGGGGGATACACAGTAAGTTGGGAGAGTTTGTAGGAGATTTCTGGAATGATGGCGTTGAACACGGAGCTGATAGTAGGGTCTAAACCTCAATTCCCGTACAAAAGTTACGTTTTCACTGTACTGGATGGTGGCCATTTTTGATTTTTGGGTCAGCATGATTTCATAATGTCAAACTGAGTTCAGAATCTGATGGTTGATTTACATGAAAAAAGTATCTTAATACCTGATTCTACATTATAACATGCTTCATACATGATTCTAAATGCTCTGGTTCAAAAATATTTTTTTTCAGCTGGCAAGATTTTTGACAGTGGGCTGGGGCTATTTTTATTTTTTATATAAATGCCCATAGAAGTCAAATCATTCATCAAAACATCTTAGCTGGAGAATGGTCACAGAATTGAGGGTCTAGACTCTACTATGAAGTCCACAAACAGGATCGTCTCTGGGTAGTCAAGGTGTTGCAGGATGTACAGTAGTGCAGTCCCATGTTGACTGGGTCATCCACTGACCTGTTTGCCCAGTAGGCAAACTGCCGGGGCTTCAGCACCTGTGACATTCTTCAGATGGGCCATGTTTAAAGACTTCATGAATAACATGGCTTACAGTTTATGAACAATCCAAGTTCAGACTGCAGTATTTACATATTGTAGCACTGTCACATCTGTACACCAACCTTCGTTGATGTAGAAACAGATTCCGCCACCGTTTGTTTACCCTGATAGCTCCGTTACGCGATCCTCTCGGTGTAGCACGCTTCCCCCATCTGTGTCTCCTCCTTGCCTCACAGAGAGCCTTGGCATTTGCGTACAGCAACCCCTGCACTATCTTGCTCAGAGCATTCAAAGTCTACACTATCTCACAATTTAATGTTCAAAGGTTTATTACCTTCAATCTGTCCTTGTGATGTTGATAATGCCACACACCGTCAGCAGTCAAATGATAGAGATAAAACTCTTTTTTTTGCGTGGCTGTAAGCCAGTGCACCTCGTATAGCGTTTGTCCGGTTATCACTCCCTCCGTTACTCCGGACAATGTTGGCCTGCATTTCTCTGTTGGCACCACAAGAGGCAGTAGTCCCAGCACACGAAAATGAAGAAGGACACCAAAATCAACCCGCCGAGCTCCACTGCACAAATAGAGTGGTGAGAGCATTGGGGCGTTGACTTTATGGGACTAGGGACTGGAAAAAGCACACCAAAACCAACCTGTCGAGCTCCACTGCACAAGTAGAGTTGTGGTGAGAGCATTGGACTCCTACCCGGGACACTGGGGTTCAAGACCCGGTGAGGATGACTTTATGGGACTATTACCCAAGCCTCCACATGTTCATCCTTTCACTCCAACCTTTACTGCCTGCCTTATAGGTCAGATCCTGTCCCAACCCCAACTCTTATTCTAACCCCAACCCAAACTAGGGACTGGAAAAAGGACACCAAAACCAACCCGCCGATCTCTGCTGCACAAGTAGAGTAGTGGTCAGAGCATTGAACTTTATGTCATCATCAGTGTAACTGCTTTAGCCACTGATCGCTACCATTAATTGGGGTGTCTGTAGCTCAGTTGGTAGAGCAGGTCGTTCAGTGATCGAAGGGTCAGTGGTTCGAATCCCAGCTCCGACTGTCCACATGTCGAAGTGTCCTTGAGCAAGACACCTTGCTCCCAATGAGCAGGTTAGCACCTTGCATGGCAGCTATCGCCATTGGTGTGTGTATGGGTGAATGAGAGGCCATTGTAAAGCGCTTTGAGTGCCGCTAAGGTGGAAAAGCGCTATATAAGTGCAGTCCATTTACCATTAATGTTATGGAACCTGCTGCTAGTTGTTGTGAGCTCATGAGCTAACTGACTAACCCTGGTGTGTCCAGGCGACAAGACCTATCTTAATTTATCGGACATTATTTCATGCAATTTCAATTCACAGCTAGTTCAGTGGCATGACTAGCTTCCATCCTACCCGTCCTGAACAGAAACAAGCCAGCCACGCACATAAGCCAGGCTGGAACTGGCCTGGTTTCATGTTGTTTTTAAGCGGTCCAGCCACTATACGTGACATATGTCCGTTCGTCAGTGTGTCCGTTGGCAGCATGAGATTTAGACCAATACCATTGAAAACCAGCAGAGGGTAGTAGAAATTGCTCATAAACCTTGCACCACTAACTTCACTACCTGTATGTGATTTTTTAAAATTTTAATATGAAATGAATTGTAATTGTACCATCATCCTGTCCTAGCTGTATCCTATCAAAGTATTAACACATGCATCACAGGTGATATAGATAAGATTTGTATGTAGATGTATCATAAAAAACAAACACACACACACACGCACACACACACATCTACAGAGCTTTTAGAAAGGTGCAGAATAAAATTGCTTTTACCCTCCAAATTTTTATTATTATGAATTTATCATTTAAAAAATTGATGGGTCCAAAATTAATGTTTTGTTTACCTCTGAGATGTCTGATGTTTGGTTCTCACTTCTAACAAGGCTTGTGAGTAGCCAATAGTATTACGACATTGGTACCATGCGGTATGTCTGTCGGAAGCAATCAGGAGTCGTAATACTATTGGCTCACAAGCTTTGTTAGAGATTTTTATTTATTTTTATGATTCGTTTACTTAAAAATCTATAGCACCTTTAACACACATGAATGGGATGTTGGAAGACATCCATGAGAAATAACAAGTTGAAGGTTCAATATACCCTTTGAAATTAGGCTACACAAGCAAATAAACAAACATAAATGTGAGAGGCGTCAACATTTGTCTGTTGAAATATGTCTTTATTACCTCCGCCCTAGTGACAGCGCATGGCAAGAGGTAATGTTTTCGGTGGCGTGCGTGCGTCCGTCCGTCTGTCCATCCATCTGTCAGCGGGATTACGGAAAAACTACTGCACCGATTTTCACAAAACAGTTGGAGGGTGTAGCATGGGCCACCTTAGAACCCATGACATTTTGGAGCAGGTTCGAATTACAGGGCTGGTCCATGAGCCGCCTAAACACGGCTGGCCATTCACCGCCATTAATGTTTTGGACCAGGATTACACAAAAACTACTAGACTGATTTTCATAAAACTTGATGGAAGGGTGTAGCATGGACCAATTAAGAACCCATTCAATTTTGCCATGCACAGATAATGGGGTGGAGGTCTGTGCTCTCTGATCACCATTTCTAGTTAGATTTTTATACAACGGTTAGTTCTGGTTCTTGATTCTGATTGGCTGGAAGCCGTGTTAAAATACTTTGTAACACACACCTGGGACCGCATATCATTCCATTTTCAGTATTAATGCGCCTCCCATTTGATCCAATGCATTGTAGTTGTTGTTGTTGCTTGGCAACCCTTTTGTTAGGGGAACTATTTTGCTCGGCGGAATTGAGGGAATGATGCTTCGTTTTGAATAAATGTTAATATTTTACATTTCTGTGTGTTTATTTTACACTAATACCTGTAGTAACCGTTGTATAAAAGCAATAAACCACTTGAGGCCGTGTGTTATAGTGATTTTATAACAGCTAGGGGGGTTTTAGGCGCTCCGCTTCGCGTCGTGCCTAACAACGCCCCCTAGCTGTTATAAAATCACTATAACACACGGCCTCTCGTGGTTTATTGCTTAAATATACTGTACATTCTAATCATTAAAATATTTTTTTTTAAATGACACCAGATACAGGCAGACAACTCATGAATGTTATGTGCGAATTAGACTTTTTATTTTTTTTATTTTGTCTTCTTGAATACTTGGTGGCAGACCTTATCTTGACAGGTGATCTCCTAAAAAGTAGATTGACAATGTTAAATCAATGTGTACATTGGTTAAATGTCCTCCCATTCACAGAGTTACATCACCCATGTACTTTACCACTGTTACAGAAGACCTTATCAAAAGCTTTATGATCAACTCATTTTATGATATCTTATTGCTCAATGATTATCATGAAAGGTCACAGAAGTCTTTCTGGTGTATTTTGCAAACATGATTTTAGTAGGGGTTAAATAATTGCTACACTCATATACTTTTTATTTCCTCTCCCTTCCCCTGCGGTCTCTAGCCTCTAGCCTCCCTCTCTCCCTCTTTCCCCCTCACTCTCTAGCCTCCTCCCTCCCTCCCTCCCTCCCTCCCTCCCTCCCTCCCTCCCTCCCTCCTCCCTCTTTCCCTCTCACTCTCTAGCCTCCTCCCTCCCTCCCTCCCTCTTTCCCCCTCACTCTCTAGCCTCCTCCCTCCCTCCCTCCCTCCCTCCCTCCCTCCCTCCCTCCCTCTTTCAACCTCACTCTCTAGCCTCCTCCCTCCCTCCCTCCCTCCCTCTTTCCCCCTCACTCTCTAGCCTCCTCCCTCCCTCTCTTTCCCTCTAACTGTCTAACGTCCTCCCTCCTTCCCTTCCTCCCTCTCTTTCCCCCTAGCTCTGTCTCCTCCCTTCCTTCCTCTCACCAGGTGCAGTTCGTCTCCCTCTATCCAATGCTTCCAACCACGGTTCTCCTTCTCTCCCTTCTGGACACACACCAGCTTATCTCCGTCCCAGGTTATCAGTGTCTGACACACAAACACACACACACACGCACACACACACACACACACACACACACACACACACACACACACACACACACACACGATTGGTCTCGGTAAACTTTGTAGAAGGCTAAAGATATACAGTAGATAAGATTAATTAATATCAATGAATTTGTCATAAGGTCAATGTCAAGGTGTGAGTTGAGAAAGAGACAGGAAACATTGTCCTCCTGGTTGTGCATCTAAAACCTTTAAAGTTAGCATTTTCATTTCTCTATTGTCAATTTTTTGTTTTTTATTATCTATTTTGTACTGCGTTGCTAGTGCCAACGATACATTTCCATTACATGTAAATGTAATGAACAATAACGTTTTCTTATCTTATCTCAAGATACAGTACAAAGCTGTAATGAAAGAGTGCTGTATAGTCCCTGAATGTACAGTATTCTACGGCCATTGTGGTCTATGGTCCTACCTTGACCACCCTGTTGTCCAGGCCCTTGGTGTGCTCCTCAAACTCCTCCCCCACGATGAAGTTGACCTCGTAGTTCCGGAAGGTGCTCAGGGTCTTGGTTTCAAACTTGTCTCCATTCTGGACGATTACCTTGGTCTGGGACAGGTGGGCTGCGATCTTCCGTGTGGCGAAGTCAATGTCTGCAGGAAAGACAAATATTGTTGTGTGTTAGTCTATCTAGGCCTATGCTATATGGGGACACATTCTCTGCTTCCCTTGTGCCTTCCTCTGACTTTGTATCACAAGCATGCGTGCGTGCACACACACACACACACTGAGCAGCCCCAGATCAAGAATTACAATTCCACTCACACTGCTTTGTTGACAATCTCATTTACCCTTTGAAAATGGCCTTGGGTTGGAAACGGGTCTAAATGAGTTTCACCACCAATTCAACTGTAAGCCCTGCCAGAGCCAGCCCCTCATTTTGATATTATATTCCATTTGCTCTAAAGTGAGAATTCAATTTCGATCCGTCCCCCTTCTTTTGATGAGGCTCTCTTATTTACTCGTCCAAATCACACATTTCTGTCCCCCATTTCCATACCGCCATGACTTTCCATTCACACATGGAAATGAGAGGCTCAGAATGAAACGTTACGAATTTTGGATTTTCAGATTTGCCGGGGTTGAACGCAGGGGGGTGTTTTGAATTGCAAATAAAGTTCTGAATAATGAAAGGCTTCGGGACTGAACAATGCCTTGCCGAGCGCTTGTCGCCGCTGCAGAGCTTCCAAACAACCTTCCACTGTGCCAGTAACGTTAGAGCCAGGGTCGGAGTGTAACATTAGAGCCAAGGTTGGAACTGGTCTCCTCCACAGTGGGATGGGTATAGGGCATAATGTATGCAGAAAGCAGAGTCAATATTTATTATTTATTTGAGGTGGTAACAAGCAGAAGGCTCATAGAGTCGAGACAGCAGCTCAATAAGTAAATGAAGCACAGCCTCATTCTTTCACTGCCCCCCCCCCCCCCCCACGCACACACACACACACACACACACACACACACACACACACACACACACACACACACACACACACACACACACACACACACACTCTGTCTCTTACTGTCTTCTATTTCTTAAAGCTACAATATGTAACTTTTGCACTACGAGTTATCTGCAAGCCGACTGTGAGGGAATATGCGTTCTTCCAGATTAAATTCAATCTGCTTCACAGTTATGATGTGGGGCTTTGGGTATACCCATGCTCCCAAATAAGGCCGTAGAACAACACTCTGTGATTGAATCTCAGCACGTGCAGACTTTGAACCTGGTGTGGCCAGGTCTCTATGGGAGCAAGGCATCCTCAACACCAAGATTAATTTTTTCTAAAGCTCTAGTGTAGTTTCCAGACACCAAATTGTATAATTGCTGAAGCAGAGCCAAACAGGTCTACAAAGATGCAGTTTTCACATAGGAGCTCATTAAAGATCGCTCTAAATGTATCATAGAAATACAGAGCCATTTTAATGTTGACAATTGTAGGTACAAAGAATCTTACATATTGCAGCTTTCTTCTTTTCTTTCTTTCCTCATTCCTTTCTCCCTCCCTCAATGTCACTTTCGGGTTCTCTTTCTCCTTTCCCTTTCCTCGCTTTCCCTCCACCCCTCCTTCTCTCCTTCCCTCACCCTTGCCACCAACAGTGGTGTAAAATTCTTGTTTCTGTGCAGGCAATGGAGAGATTACTTACCCAGGGCCTTCATGAAGTCCTCAAAGTTGTCGTTTCTCAACATCTCCCATGTTCCACTGTAGTCTGCGGGCATTTTGCTGTTGGTGTGTAGGTGACAAGGGGCCTGGAAATGCCTTAGGGGAATGCGGTCTTACACACACACACACGCACTGGGAGAAAAAATCTTAGGACCCAACCCTTTATGTAGAGAGTTTATATATGAGTGGACTGGAGGGGCAGGGTTCATCTGATAATGCACTCTATCATTGGAGGGAAGTGAGTGCAGTCTGTGGTGTGTGTGTGTGTGTGTGCGTGCGTGCGTGCGTGCGTGTGCACGTGTATGCACGTGTATGCACGTGTATGCATCTTTGGCTGTGTGCGGATGGGGCTGGGGTTTTTGTGGTGTGTGTTTGTATGTATTTGCGTGTAGGTAGGCTCGAGAGGACAGGAAAGTTGCATCAGATGGGTGGTGGTTGGGTGTATTAAGCAGCGAGTAAGAGTTCAACCCATGCTGGAAAAAGAGCTTCGTCTGCAGCTGAGAAGAAACTGCGAGACGCATCCAACCGGAAGTTTGCAATTTTGTGTGAGACTAAAATTAGTGAACTATGATGTTAGAGGTTAGAGATCTAGATCCAGACCTTGGAGACTGTGTTTAGCTTCTCTCAATAAATTATTTGTATCTTAGCTTTAGGAGCTCTTTTGATTCAATTGCTTTTGTATCAAAAGCCTTTCTTCTGAAGTGAAGAGAAACTATTTGCCTTCTGGGAAAAAAGACAAACCGTCTTTGCCTTGCCTGATTCTGTAATTTCTAGTGCCTCGCTATAAACCTTCTAGATGAGTGTTACATTATATATATATATATATATATAATGCAGAACTATAATGTAAAAATATTACATATTATATACATTATATATATATATATATATATATCCTGAACCCTGAGACTGTGTGTGTGTGTGTGTGTGTGTGTGTGTGTGTGTGTGTGTGTGTGTGTGTGCGTTTGTGTGTGCATCTTTGGCTGTGTGCGGATGGGGCTGCGGTTTTTGTGGTGTGTTAGTATGTATTTGCGTGTACTGTAGGTAGCCACAAGAGAACAGGAAGGTTGCATCAGATGGGTGGCGGTTGGGTGTCTTAAAGGAGTAGTAAAGGTGAAATGCATGTTTAGCCCTGTTTTAAGGTTACTTATGATCATATACAATGGTTCAGATCAAAAAGTTGACAAAACTATCACTTTTGAGAAAGTCTGATTGCTCTACCACTTTTGGTCATACAATGGATGTTTGTGGGCACCTTGAAAAATCATTCAAAAACATGTTAAACTCTCGATTTCAAAGACAAGAAGCTCACCGAGGGGGTAATTGGTGTCCGTTGGTGTTCTGGCATCAAATTCGCCGCAAAGTATGAATCCTGTAGGGTTTTATTGATCATTTTATGAAATTCATTGACTTGTATTGAAGCGACCGTTGTAGATGTGTAGATAATTCCTTAGAGGGGATTCAGGAAGCGGAGAGGGGATTCAGAAAGCGAATTATATGTCAGAACGCCAACTAACACCTCGGTGAGTTTCTTGTCTTTGACATTGAGAGTTTAACATGTTTTTTGAATGATTTTTCAAGGTGCCCACCCACATCCATTGTATGACCAAAACGGTGGTAGAGCAATTATCAGACTTTCTCAAAAGTGCTAGTTTTGTCAACTTTTTGATCTGAACCATTGTATATTATCATAAGTAACCTTAAAACAGGGCTAAACATGCATTTCCCCTTTACTATTCCTTTAAGCAGCGAGTAAGAGTTCAACCCATGCTGGAAAAAGAGCTTCGTCTGCAGCTGAGAAGAAACTGCGAGACGCATCCAACCGGAAGTTTGCAATTTTGTGTGAGACTAAAATTAGTGAACTATGATGTTAGAGGTTAGAGATCTAGATCCAGACCTTGGAGACTGTGTTTAGCTTCTCTCAATAAATTATTTGTATCTTAGCTTTAGGAGCTCTTTTGATTCAATTGCTTTTGTATCAAAAGCCTTTCTTCTGAAGTAAAGAGAAACTATTTGCCTTCTGGGAAAAAAGACAAACCGTCTTTGCCTTGCCTGATTCTGTAATTTCTAGTGCCTCGCTATAAACCTTCTAGATGAGTGTTACATTATATATATATATATATATAAATATATATAATGCAGAACTATAATGTAAAAATATTACATATTATATAAATTATATATATATATATATATATATATATATATCCTGAACCCTGAGACTGTGTGTGTGTGTGTGTGTGTGTGTGTGTGTGTGTGTGTGTGTGTGCGTTTGTGTGTGCATCTTTGGCTGTGTGCGGATGGGGCTGCGGTTTTTGTGGTGTGTTAGTATGTATTTGCGTGTACTGTAGGTAGCCACGAGAGAACAGGAAGGTTGCATCAGATGGGTGGCGGTTGGGTGTCTTAAAGGAGTAGTAAAGGTGAAATGCATGTTTAGCCCTGTTTAGGGGTTACTTATGATCATATACAATGGTTCAGATCAAAAAGTTGACAAAACTATCACTTTTGAGAAAGTCTGATTGCTCTACCACTTTTGGTCATACAATGGATGTTTGTGGGCACCTTGAAAAATCATTCAAAAACATGTTAAACTCTCGATTTCAAAGACAAGAAGCTCACCGAGGGGGTAATTGGTGTCCGTTGGTGTTCTGGCATCAAATTCGCCGCAAAGTATGAATCCTGTAGGGTTTTATTGATCATTTTATGAAATTCATTGACTTGTATTGAAGCGACCGTTGTAGATGTGTAGATCAATCCTCAGAGGGGATTCAGGAAGCGGAGAGGGGATTCAGAAAGCGAATTATATTATGTCAGAACGCCAACTAACACCTCGGTGAGTTTCTTGTCTTTGACATTGAGAGTTTAACATGTTTTTTGAATGATTTTTCAAGGTGCCCACCCACATCCATTGTATGACCAAAACGGTGGTAGAGCAATTATCAGACTTTCTCAAAAGTGCTAGTTTTGTCAACTTTTTGATCTGAACCATTGTATATTATCATAAGTAACCTTAAAACAGGGCTAAACATGCATTTCCCCTTTACTATTCCTTTAAGCAGCGAGTAAGAGTTCAACCCATGCTGGAAAAAGAGCTTCGTCTGCAGCTGACAAGAAACTGCAAGACGCATCCAACCGGAAGTTTGCAATTTTGTGTGAGACTAAAATTAATGAACTGTAAAAATTGGATTGGATGGGGCTGGGGTTTCCGTGGTGTGTATGTATTTGTGTGTATGTCATTTTGTTGTGTGTGTGTGCGTTTATGTGCGTGTGTGTGTGTGTGTGTGTGTGTGTGTGTGTGTGTGTGTGTGTGTGTGTGTGGTCAGGAAAGCACTTAGAGTCAGCTCCAACACACAGCCATTTAACAGGCTATCCAGATCACTTAGTCATTCTCTCTAGGTCGTCCTCGGGCAAGCTCTCCATTGGCGCTTCCACTCATCCGGATTCTCTACACATCTGGCTAGCTCGCCGGTACTTTCCTCTCCTGCATCTTTCTTGAGTACATTCATGTTAGTGTGGGGCGCCCTCGTGACCAAAGACCATTGTAATGCACTGAAAGGGAGAACGATGGAGGGAGAGAGGCAGAGAAAGGAGAACTAACTCAGCTGCTGCTTGTAAACACAGGCAGAAAAACAAACCCACCAAGAAGATCTATGTAAGTGACTTTGAAAGAGGACTCATTATTGGATCACGGATGGCATGAGCTTCAAGACTGCTCAACTGCCTAGTGCTTCAGTAGGAACAGTGACTAAAGTGACATCTACATTTACAAAAGTAGATATATCGTTAAGACATCAGTAAATAGGAATTAGTGGTCAAAAGCGCACATTTAATGACCACCCATGCTCATGCATCAGTCGCGCATTTGAGAGTTCAGTGGTGCAAAAACCACAGGCACTGGTCTATAGAGATAAGTGATGTGGTCAGATGAGTCATCCTTCACCATATTCTTGACAAATAGGTGAGTGGCATGTGTGGCGTACACCAGGAGAACGGTACAGGCGTGATTGCTTGACCCCAGTGAGGGGTGGCTCTGTTATGCTATGGGGGGCATTTCCTGGCATGGTTTGGGTCCATTTGTCCCCTTAGAGTGAAGGGCTACTGCAAATCAATACAGAGTTATTCCGAGTCACCACCTTTATCCTACAATGAAACATTTCTATCCTGGTGGGAGTTGTCTCTTCTAGGATGACAAATCCCCCCATCTACAGGGCAGAAGGGGTCACTGAATGGTTTAATGAGTATGAAAATTATGTGAATCATATATTCTTATACAGTATATGGCCCTTGCAGTCACCAGGTCTCAGCCCAATTGAACACGGGAGGAATGGGATATTTTGGACTGATGTGTTAGACAGCGCTCTCCACCACAATCATCAAAACATCAAGTGAAGGAATATCTTTTGGAAGAATGGTGTGCCATCCCTCCAGAAGAATTCCAGAGACTTGTAAAATATATGCCAAGTTAGGCTACATTGAAGCTGTTCTGGTGGCTTGTGGTGGCCCAACTCCTTACTAAAACACTATGTTGGATTTTCCTTTACCGTAAAACTCAGATTATAACCCGCACCTGTATATAAATCACAGTCTAATTTTGAGAAGTCTCAGAAATAAAAACAGGTTTATAACCCGCAGTTATTCTCCAATGGGAAAAATGCTTTTGTATAGATATTTGTTAATAAAAAAGATCATACTAATTAGGCTATTCCATTTCTTTTAATTTGAAACGCATTCAAGACACACGCATAGACCTAAGCCCTAGGCTATATTGTAAGTGTATAGTTAGAGTATAGTATACTGGCTTTACGTCTGAAAAACATCACCACTCATCATACTGAATTAGATCATATTTAGCTGGTTGTGAATACTATGTTGCCCTTCAAGTTTCAAAAGCTTTATTGTCCCCTAGGGGGAAATGAATCACAGACAGGTAAACACATAAATACATAGATACAACAATAGCATTCAAGACCATACAAAACAACATAGAACAATAAAAAACAGAAATGTAGGCAGCCCACTCACCCCCCAGCCCATAACATGAGATCAGAGACAGTAAGATCTAGTGGTATAGGATATGACTTGTTTAGCCTGTCTATATCCACAGATACAAAGGAGACCTTGTGTCTCTTTGTCCTCCTAGAAGGCACCCTGAACCGGCGGCCAGAAGGCAAGAGCTCAAACTCCTTCTGCAGGGGGTGATCAGGGCATTCTAGGATGGCATTAGCCATCCGAAGGACCTGTCTATTGTAGAGGTCCATGGGCTGGGCCTGGCTCAACCTAGAAACCTTACTCGCCACTTTGACGAGAATCTGGAGTCTGTTCTTATTGGACAGGCTTAAATTTCCATACCAGGCAACAATACAGAAGGTAAAAACTGATTCAATAAAACTTCTGTAGAAAAGGGTCATCATTTTAGAACAGACATTAAAATAATTCATTTTCCGCAAGAAAAACAGACGCTGTTGCACTTTTTTTGAGACAAAAATTGAGTCCACATGTGATTCAAAGCACAGTTTGTTGTCAATGACCATCCCCGGGTATTTGTAACTGTCTACCTGCTCAATTGCATCACCTTTGATAATGGTTGACAAGGGGCTGGGTGGTGATTTCCTGAAATCTACAATCATCTTTTTGGTCTTTCAGACATTTAAGTCTAAGAATGATTCATCACACCATGACACAAAATCATCAACCACTGGCCTATGAACCTGTTCATCTCCTGTAAGAAGGCTAACAAACAGAGTCGTCAGCAAATTTTAAAATGTGTCTGTTCTCATAGTTGCTGCAACAGTCGTTAGTGTACAAAATATTCAGGAGGGGGGAAAGACAGCAACCCTGGGGGGAACCAGTAGAAGAATAAAGCTGATTGGACAGTGTACCATTTACTCTGACACACTGAGACCTGTCAGTCAGGAAGTCCACAATCCAGCCGATTAAGCTGAGATCCAAGCTAAAATTACGTAACAGTTTATCTGCAAGTATGTGTGGTTGAATAGTATTAAAAGCAGAGGAGAAATCTATACAATAATCTATATAACAGTCTGGCATGAGTATTGGGGCCCTCAAGGTACTGATATAGAAATGTAACAGAGTGAGGGTAGCATCCTCCACACTTCTGCCCGCCCTGTAAGCAAATTGTAAGGGGTCAAGTGATTTCTCCACCCGTGTTAAGACTTCCCTTTTAATAAGTTTTTCAAAGGACTTCATGACAAGGGTAGTAAGGGCTACAGGCCCTTGGAATTTATATCTCTGAATGCCCTGCCATATCATACAGAGTCCCCCAAGGCTCAATTCTTGGCCCTTTATTATTTAATCTATACATGCTTCCATTAGCTAATATTATCAATAACCATTACATTAGCTTCCATCAGTATGCAGATGACATATATCTATATCTATCATTAGGGGCGGCTGTGGCTCAGTGGTAGAGCGGGTCGTCCAATGATCATAGAGTCGGCAGTTCGAATCCCTGTCCACATTTCGAAGTGTCCTTTTGCAAGACACTGAACCCCAAATTGAGCAGGCTAGCACCTTGCATGGCTGGTGTGTGAATGAGAGGCCACTGTAAAGCGCTGTGGATAAAAGTGCTACATGTATATAAGTGCAGTCCATTTACCATTTACTTGTTGGCGCCTGATGCCAGGTCAACTCCCTACTTGATTGAATGACATAAACCTTTGGATGTCCCAGCATTTTCTGCAGTAGAAAGACAAGACAGAGGTCCTTGTTATTGGTAATAAAACACAAGAGTCGAGACCCTATCTCGACTCCATGTGTTTGAAGTACACGCTTTTTTATCTAGCAGACTTGATTACTGTAAGGCACTTTTACCTGGTCTACCCAGTAAGACCATTAAGAACCTGCAACAAGTTCAGAATGTTGCTGATAGAATACTAACATGTACCAAAATGAGGGATCATATCACATCTGCTCTTCAATCCCTTCACTGGTTACCTGTATCTTTTAGAATTGATTTTAAGATTCTATATTAGTTTTTAAATATCTTCATGGTCTTGCCCCACTTTACCTGAGTGACATGATTGTAAGGTACTGTATATTCCGGCTAGGCCACTTAGAACACCTGACGGCAATTTGCTGGTCATTCATAAAATCCGGGTGAAAAGTGGAGGGTCAGCTTTTAGTTAATTTGGCCTCTCAACTATGGAATTCACTTCCAGAAAACATTAGAGCATATAACACGGTCAGTAGTTTCAAAAATAAACTCAAAACATAATTTTACTGCTGCTTTCATCTAGGGTGACTTCTTTAAAGAGAGTCCCTGGTTTTGTGGTTCTATGTTTTTCTTTCTATATAAAAAAATATATATATATACAATTAAATACAATATATATATATATATATATTTGTATTAAAGGGCTGTATAGGTGCTATACAAGTACCGTTTTTTATTATTATTATTATTATTATTATTATTATTGTTATTATTATTATTATTTGTAACTTCACAAAGTTTCCTTAATTTCCTTAATCAACATGTTCTTTGGTGGGTGATATTTGTAATTACTAACTCTTTCGCTTTCCATGGTTAGTGTTGAACTGATTTGATTTGACTCCATTCATCAGAAGCAGCATTTTCTATCTTACTCTAAACTCTACTGTTGCTTTAACAGCGCGTGAAAATCAGTTCCATGAGTTCGCTGCACCGATACTGAAAGTAGTTTGACCAGCATCAGTCTTGGCATGAGATGCCTGAACAACCAGTCTGTTACTAGAGCGAGTTGAAAATGGGCCAGGGTTCCATTGTAGCATAGATGGGGGATGTATGACGGCCATTTTCCGATCATCAAAAACATTGCTGGCTTCAGACAGCTTTATCTCATATCTCCAAAAAGTATAAATGTCACAGATTAGATATTTAAAGTGCAACAACACCAGATGGACATTTTGACATTTAATTTGTCTGTGTAGCTTAAAAACTGTAGGAGGAGTGTAAAGATAGAAAACGGGTATGAATTTGAAATTGCCAACTGCTGCTAGAGTGAAGTTCTGAACATTCCACCATTGGAATTGTGTGAACAGGGAGCATGGTTTTCAAACTACACTGAATATTTTAAAAACTAGCCTATGAATGGCATTGCATAGATATTTGAATATGAGTGACAGTGTTAGAAAGCTGAACATTCTGATGTACAATATAATATGTGTATGATGAACTGCTAAAACTAGGAGTTGCGGCAGTTTCCAAAATGTGTAGATATTTAATGCCCTCTGCTGGTGTGCAACAGTATTGGCTACTCCTGATTGTCTAAATCTCATGCTACGAATGGCCACCCACATGAACACACCACATACAGAAGGCTGCACTGCTTAAAAACAATCTTTTGTTGTAATTTATTGACAAGACTGTCTATATGAAATTTTAACCAAAATCTGTCATCTATCAAAATGCCAAGGTGTTTATATTCTGTAACTTGCTTAATATTGATACTTGTAGAGTGGAAATATGAAAGTTCTTACCACAATGTTTTTTTCACATCCAAGGCATTGATTACATGTATGTCATTCATAACTACAGTGATGGCAGAAACAGTGTGTATAGACCTGAATCCAGATGTAGCCTACTGTATGCAGACTCAAAACAGAGACATTCCTTGAGTTGACAATTTACAAGTGACTAGGATTTTGGCTAAACAAGTCAATTTGCATATTGGTCTATAGTTTTTGGATCACTTTTATCTACACTCTTATGCAAAAGGATAAAATGAGCAGTTCTCCAAATGTTTGATATTACACCAGTGGACAATGGAAAGGTTACAATTTTAGTTATTTTCTCAGCAATGCATGTAGCAGAAAGATGAAGGAAAAGTATCCACATTGTCTTCATCAGTAGATTTCTTAGGATCAATGGTTTAAAAAGCTTCCATAACAACCCTGGAGGAGACAGAGTCTAAAGTAAACTGAGAGTCAGGATTTGGAGTAGGTACATTATCATAATTAATAAGAAGATGGTCGGTGTTAGTAGGAAAGGATCCAATATTTTCATCATCAAAAATGTGACCAGCTGCTGCAAACTGTATTAAAAGCAGATCAGATCTTACCATGATCATATTCTAAACAATCGTCAAACTTGACATGTAGGGAGGAAGCGGAATTGCTTTTATTATAATTTACAATATAATTTACCCCCTTCCAGAATTATACAGGGATGGAATCTGAAAACTAGAGACCAAGATAAAGTCTCACAAGGGATGTGTATTTATTTCTAGGTATTCTAAACGAGACCCAGTGCATCTAGCAAGGGACCAAGCTCTGTTTCTTGACTTGAATGAGGCTGATAGTTCACAGGAAAACCATGGACTAGATCAATTTTTCGCTATGATTATTTTAAATGGTGCATTCTTATTTGCGACAGATTTTGTGGAGGGGGTGGTGTGTGTCTGTGTGGGTAAAGGAGAGAGTGATAGAGCTAGAGAGTGAGGCCGCCTTATACAAATCATTCTCCGTTAAGGCCCCTTTATGGAAACCATTCTCTGGTTTGAGCATGGCTCATACCGTAGTGTAGGCAGGCTTAGGCTTTCCTTGGGCTTGTTGGAAGCCACATCTAGAGGGTTCATTGGAACATTCCACATAGATCCCTTAGACATACACAGACCTTTTACAAACATACCAGGCTTTTTCGTAAATAATTGTTGAATGTAGATATCAGTTAGAGTTCAGTATTTAGCAACTGCATCTTGCATAAGTGCATGATATCAGTGATCTCATTATTTGACCTCTTGTTGGGTCAAAGCTCAGTTAATGTTTGCCACGCTGCATCAAACATCTGATAAGATCTTTTGACACAGCACTCCTCACACCTGAACTTTCTCCATCTGGATATCATGAGTCCTCAGCAGCTTAGCAAGGCATGGTATCTTACTGCAGCTCCTTATCATGTCATATTGATATATGTTACAGTAACACACTGAAGACTCTTGTACATTTTAATATCCTCTTCAACAGACAATGTTGAATGTTGAGTAGCACTGTATTCTCCGTGAATGATAATGACCATGCATCAGATCTGAAAAATCTTTCCATATTTCCGTGGATAACGTTCCTTTCCTGGAGTAGTATTGACTTTCATTAAAAAAGTGTTGTTTCTCCTTTGGCCACAGTAGGGAGCTATTGTAGTGTGGAAAAGCAGGCCTGCATGTTTCAGGGACTGATTGACACTGGATGTTGCTATGCAATGAGATTAATGGTGATATTTGATGAGTTAAAATCTTTCTGTTTGTGTTTGTCTGTCAGGTCCGTCTCAGTGTGGGTAAATGTGTATGTGTTTGTTGGTACGTGGGTGTGTGTATTTATGTGCATGTGTGCTTTATGTGTGCATGTGTTTGCGTGTGTGCGTGTACTTGTGCATGTGTGTTTGTGTGTTTCTGCAGTGGGTTGTGATAGTGATAGGGCACCAAGCCTTCAGCTCTTGACAACTGTTTTTCACTTCTCAAAGGCCTTCACTCACTCTCTCTCTTTCTCTCCCTCTCTTTTTGTGTGTGACTGTAAGTCAGCGCACCAAAGATAGCAAATGTCTGGTTGTCACTCCCTCCCTACCTCCCTCCCTCCTTCCCTCCCTCTTTCCCTCCCTTCCTCCGTCGTGTTGTTGACCTGCAGTTCTGTGTTGCCACCACAAGAGGCAGTGGTCCCAGAACATCAAAACAAAAACAGTATGACACCGCTTGTTTTCCAAATCCTCGGTGGTGTAGTTGTGGATAGGGTGTCTGCCTCCCATGCTGAAGGTTGTGGGTTCAAGCCACAATGTGGATGATATTTTGGCGCTGGATGTTATAGAAGCTATGTAAAAATGTGGTTACCTGGTGGTGCTATGTCAGTTATTGAATTGATGTGCAGTAATTGAACATTTGAAATACTCCTGTTTTGAAATTATACCTACAGTATAGGTGTCTCAGTAATTACCCATTATATATTAGGCTATACTTTGCATGTATTTACCAGGTAAGTGTTTAGTTTTTTAAGACGGATGGGCCGAAGGACGGAAGGCCTTCCCAAATCCTCAGTGGTATAATGGGCTAAGCACTGGACTCCCATGCTGGAGGCCAGGGTTTGATTCCTGTTCTGGGACTTCTAACCACAACCTCCCTGTTTCAGAAGGATGGGAGAGAATGTACGTGAAGAAAAAGCCCAGGCCGTGCTACACACTCAGGCCCCTTGGTGGTGTAGTGGATTAAGCATCTGACTCCAACACTGGAGGCCAGGGTTCAATTCCTGGTTGGGGATTGTAATGACAGATTTCTGTTTCAATTATTAAGCCACTTCGATTTAAATGTGGGCAGTAGAAAAGTTCTGACTCGTGTCCAAGGCTAGCACAGTTATCCACAATTATGATGTATCTACTCACACGGACTCCAGGAGTAATGTTGATTTTCTTCTTTAATCTCTACTCGACAGGATCAGTTTCTGCAGGGAACAACATTCTATATTTCAAATATTATAACTGGTTAATCTAACAGGGCTAGGTAGAATGTCTTATGTTGGACGATGATGGACAACGGTCAAAAGCTGTATGCTTCCAAACTGCACACGCATTGTCTTTCAACTGATTCACTGAACAATTCACGGTCTAACTCTAAGTTCTAGCACATGCGCAGTAATGCATTTACATTGATCATCAAATTCTCAAACCAAATTATCAACAAAGCTTACATCATACAGCACAAATTCAATTATCTGTTCTTTTTCTATTATGCAAAAATACTAAATTATACAAAATACAAAATCTATTCAAATTATAACTTTCCAGGATTTGGCTCTCACAGGGATGTCAAGAACAATGGCATTCAAGGTTCTAGCCTGGACAAGGGAAAACTCCCAATTCATTCCTTTCTTTTCCTTCCCTTATGCCCTAACCCAGTTGGTTTTCTTAGTGTCTTTTCGACTGATAGATCTTGGGACCCTAGAACTGCTAATATGGCCCCCCATTCATAATGTACTGTTGGTGTAAGTCCCACAACCAGCTCTCCCAGACTCCACCCCTGGGCAGACCAACCACCTCCAGTCCCGGGACCCGAGCAGTGTGCATGACCCTGCCCCCGCTCTCTGAAACCTAACTGTCTCAGATTGTGCCTTTTCTGTAGACATAATCCACATAGCCTCTTGGGTTTTGGTAATAGTTCACTCTTAGACTGGAAGGGTATGGTACATGTTATTGTTGTGTTCTGTCCTGTCTTATGAGTGTCTCCCATTGTCGGGTTTTTAATTCCCTTTGATCACAGAAAAATCTAAACTATGGAATTGTTTAAAGACATGGACCTGTGCCGATTCGGCCGGAGGTCTGCAAGCGGATTCGGATGGAGGTCCGCCAGCTCGTCCATTGGGGACCCGCTGTAGGTCCGCTAGCCTTGTGTTATCTGGGTTTATCCTCTAGCGTGTTCTAGGGTTAGAATGGTGACCGGTATAATGTATGATTATACCGCGGTTATCACAAATATGAAGGAAAATGGATTTAATATCTTAAATCAACTCGTATATGGGGCACCACCCTGTTTTGTACAGGGAAACAAGATAACCTTTATCAATAGTCTAATTTAATTATCAATCTCAGTCTGCAGGAGGAGGTCTAGACTCAATCCAGTGACCTAAGATAATGTGATTGCGCTCGCACATGGTCAAAAGTTAATAATATTTACTGAAGTTATAATCAATTATCAAAATAATATTATAACACAATTCAATAATAGATGGAAAAACACGTGGCAATATGAACACACAGCAGGAATGAAAAGAATGATGTCAGATTATCACAGCCTATCCTAAGTCCTCTAAGCTTAAATAACACTTGGCATCCCACACACATCAAAGAGAATGTTGGATGTCAACCTTACAGTGGTGTGTGAAGTGCGGTGTCCGTAGGTGCTGTCTGGCTCGACGAAGGGAAGAGAATGTGACGTGGTGGTCACTCGGTTCGATGAAGGGGGCAGCGCGCCTGCGCTCCTGTTGAAACAGTGATGGTATAGCATTGCTGCGCGAACGTTGATGTTCGCGGAGTTCAAAGATCAGTTTCAGAGTTCACAAGTTGCAAATATCTCATTCAAAACCTCTGCTCTCGCCAGAGGTGGATCTTAGAAGAGTTGTTGGAAATTCCTAAGCCCTGTGTCGACTACAGAGTTCTTAGATAGCGGTTCAGCATTCCACAGATACAGGCTGATTTTATCAACCACGCACACACCTGAAGTTGCTGGGGAGTTGAGAGAGAGCACACGAGAGGACGAGAGGAAGAACTTCCTGTCTGATCCCTGGTGAGGTGTGTCCTGTTGGCATAGACAGGCTGTGATTGGTCACTGATCACCCAGAGTGACCCCCCGCTTCATTCATAAAAGTGGAGGCTCAGATTATCTAGAATCATGGTCTGGAATCATCACATCTTCTTGTCATGGTTTCAACATGATATTACCACAACATGCATAATGGTTTCAACATGATATTTCCACAACATGCATAATCACCTGATTCATGATTTTACCCAAAGATGGATACCAAACACGGCTATACAGAATCAGCAGCATTGAATCTGTTATTTGTAACACACAGTAACACTTGCATACAAATATGATGCATCAGCACAATGACTTTATTCACTGGGCTTATTCACGTGGTGTTTGCATCACCTGGTTGGGATAAAGCGATTTCACTTTATTCAAGAAACAAGGCAAAGGATGGAATTTCCTTTGTCTCACTATGAGTGTCTGTGGACGTGGAATATGGCCTGGCCTGTTGCAGGGGGATGGGGGAGACGGGATGTGTTAGGTCTGAGGGGTCCTTATCAGTTGTCTCCACATTCCAACCTTCCAGTGAAATGGTCTCACAATATCAGTAGAACTGTTTTGTGGTCAGTAATGGTCAGTAGAACTGTGTTGTCGTCAGTAGACAATGGTCAGTAGAACGGCGTCATCAGGCCCGCATTAAGGCACCCATGGGCCCCGGGGCTAGGCATTTTCCTAGCCCCCCCCCCCCCCCTCCCAGTAAAAGTACCCTCACCACCACCAGCAACACCACCCCCGCCACTGCTACAATTTCACTATATTGTAACAATCTCTGCAACTCAGCATATTGTATTATTAATTTGCTTATTATTTGAGCCAAGTTTCATATTTATAAGTCAAAATTTACAATTCTACTCTTAAGCCAGGCACACACACTCCGGTCCAGCAACTCAACATCCACACTCTAGCGCCAACATCACTCTGAACTAATGACGCAGGCACGCTCCCTTTAACCCCCCTCCCTCACCAACACAAGCCCTGAGCATCAATAACAAAAACATATTCATCACATACAACCTGGCTGCACGCATCATTCTGTCCACTCACAAGTAGAGCAAGCATAAGATAGCCTACTGATCAGTAGAAACGCGCAGGTAGGCTAATAATGCCTTAGGTTTAAATTTGATTTGCATTCAATGCATTCTTACCTTTAAAAAGGCTTCTTCCTGGCTTTACGCCTGGCAAAGTTCTTAATTAGAGCGGTAAAGTGCTCTAAGAATGTCATTTTCCAAAGACATCAATGTCAAGTGGTTGAGTCTTTCTTGACCCATTGTAGAGCGCAGTCTGTTTTCGAGGTCTGAGTTTTGAAAAGGAGCGCTCTCGAGAGGCATTGGATACAGGCAGAGTTAAGTAAATCCTTAAAGGGCAATGCTCGTTTTTGACAACCTGGACCTTATTTACGACATATTATAAGAAGTTTGACTCACCGAGATCACTTTGGTGTAGTTCGGAGGCCTGTAGAAGAAATTTAAAATCCAGCGCGAGCCAGTATATCCATGTAATGACGGTGATCGGGGCACCGAGAATGCAGTTTCTCAAAATCTATTTTCGGCCGCTCGGATTGTTGTTTCGGATTGTTGCTGACGAATGACGAATGACGAATGACGAATGACGATATTCTCTGCACCAACAACGATCGTAGCGCAGAGAATGTGAGCCAGAGAATAGCCAGTCTGCGCGCTGGCCTGTGCGCATGCGTGCTGGAGCAAGTGGGGAAAGCCGTGTAAAGATCATATTACAGAGGCTAAAGACCCCGTATTTGAAAACCGAAACAATGCCTCGCGTTGAGGAATGATGTTGCCCGTCTCCTCAGCTCTAACTGCCGGCGACTCATCGGCCAATGTTGACGCAGGGTCTTCGTCCTCAGGCCCAGCACTTGCAGCTACTTAGAAATACCCCGTTAACTAAACCTTTCTAATTTATCTCTTTGTTTTTTTACGTTTAGTCGACCCACTTTCACTTTTCTTTGAGTTTCCATTGACATCTTTGGCTATATAATGTCGTCTCTCAAGTCGAAGTCGCTCACAAAACTTCACTCAAGCAGCCAGTCAAATCACCAGCTAATCAAATCACGGTATGTAAATACTCAAGTCACAGAGCCAATCAAATCGGCAATCGAATCGCGCTTATATTAGCGGAGCTTTGAACTTGAGCCACTTCGAGTCCACTCCAAGGAACGCAGGACGCCCGTAGCGGGCTGTTGGCCCTTTACGCCGTTGGGCCACAGGGCTGAAGCCCCGGTAAGCCCGTGCATTAAATTGGGCTTGGGCGTCATGTACTACACCACTACAATCCCTTACCTTTGTCCAGAAACAGAAGTTGAACCAATTGCAGCAAAATAGCTAACGTTATAGGAATCATCAGAGTAACTGCTTTAGCCACTGACTGCTACCATTAATGTTATGGAAGCTGCTGCTAGTTGTTGTGAGCTCATGAGCTAACTGGCTATCCCACTCTTATTGTGCAGGATTAGCATTGGAAGCATTAGAACTGATGTGTCCAGGTGACAAGATCTATCTTAATTTATCAGACATTATTTAATGTCATTTCAATTCACAGCTATTTCAGTGGCATGACTAGCTTCCGTCCTACCAGTCATGAACAGAAACAAGCCAGCCATGCACATAAGCCAGGCTGGACCTGGCCTGGTTGTTAGTCTCTCATCTTTTCCTCAATGCATCTCTCTCTTTGAATCTCTCCTTTTCCCACTTTCTCTCTCCCTGTCCCCTATTTTCTGTCCATTCATCTTACTCTCTCTCCCCTCCCTCCCTCAATCTTCTTCCCTCCTACTTTTGTTTTAAACATCAAAATGTAGCTGTAATCTAAATGTTCCCTGGAGACATAAAATCAGCTGATTGATTTTGATGCCGAGCCATGATATTCAGAAAAAAAAAAGATTAATATATTTATATATTTCTCTCTTTACTAAGGTGTTTCTTCACCCATGGCTCTGCTAATGGAAATGTCTAAGGTCACTGCGACAGTCAAAAGGACCCCAATATTCCACTTAAGACACAATAGAACCATTTTGCTTCAGCCTCAGAGCCTCAGTTTGTTTGGTATTTGGCCTTGGAAAGTGTGTGTGTGTGTGTGTGTGTGTGTGTGTGTGTGTGTGTGTGTGTGTGTGTGTGTGTGTGTGTGTGTGTGTGTGTGATGAACCAAGCCTTGGCCATACAGTAGGATATAAATTGATGGTTGGGAGGTTGACGTCAAGGTAGGCTATGTGAGGTTACAGGTAGCCTGTGTTTGAGGAACAAAGGTTTGATGAGTACACACACACAAACACCCACAATTCTCCATCAGTATTCATTGTGTATACATCACAAGCCCTCAGACACGGTCATACACACACTATTCAGTGTTTCCCACAGGTTTGAAATATACTTGTGGTGGTAGCTGATTCGGGGCGAACCTGATGAAGCGGGGTCTAGGGTCGTCCACCCCCAGACAATTTTAAGCATCAGACACATCATTTCCTGCATTCTTGTGAAATTGTATGCATCATTTTATGGTGGAAATGTCTTCATGTAAAGGAAAAGTGTAGCACAATGTACACACCCAATGCTCTGACACGTTAACAAGTTGGGATATTCTACACAATACAAATCCAGAAGAACATTAAAAGGATGTGTGAGAGGACGGTTCAGGGAAGTGAGGGAGGAGAGAGAGAGAGAGAGAGAGAGAGAGAGAGAGAGAAAGAGAGAGAGAGGGGAGGGGAGAGAGAATGAGAGCTTTAGCCTCATTAGCCTTTTAGCTACTCTTAGTTTGAGCAAAGACGACACTGTTTGCCAGGGCACTTTATCTTTCTTGGTTTTTCAAAGAAGAGCTGCAATGTCTCTGCATATGGGAGCTCCTCTGGTGCTGCTCCATCAATGGATATCCGCAGACATGCAGCCAGGTGCTCTCCTTTCAGTCTGTTTCTCAGGTCAGTTTTGATCTGAAAAACATAAAAAAACAGTCACTTGGCTTTAGATGAATCATACAGAAATTAGATGCAAAATATCTTTAGTGCTGAAAGATAATTTAACTTGCCCTGTTCATGCTTGAAAAATATCTCGCAGTTTACACTGGAGACAGGGATGAGCAGCCCTGCTGCAGCTAGAAGGCTCAAGTTCGGGTATATTTCTGCCCATTTGTCATGTTCACTGGCCAGCAGCTGCCTGACCTCAGCTTGTGTCTGTCCAGAGATTAGGCAGTTGTCAGATGTCAAAACAAGCAAATCTACTCACCAAGACAGACCAAACAGAAAACAAAGATTTTTATTGCCATTTCACGCTAAATGCCAAGTTACCTGCTGTGTTGCTGTGCCTCTCTCTTCCTCATGATCCTCACGCCGTATTATCTTAAACTATCTTTGAATACTCATGGTCATATCTGCTGAGTAGATGCATGAACAATTAAGCAGTCTAACCTTAGCTGAAGTTAGTGGCTTTCTAACTGCCATAGCCAGAAGAGAAAATTAGCTCATCATATTGAGCCAGCCAGGACAACTTTGTTGCATGTTGTTGCACACATGGACAAACACAAACACACGTGCTTCTCTACCTAACGTTGGCGAGCATACATGTCTACCAAGCTAGCTAGGTAATGCAGCATAGTTGCAGCTTGCTTTCGTATAATTCAAGCTACTACTAGTCAGAAAACAGTTACAAGGAGTAAAGGTGGTTGCTTTACCTCGATTGGAAGTTATGGAGAGAGAAATCACAGACCTGGAAAAGGCCAGAAATGAAGAAGGGACTGTTAGACAGACAAATTGGTCCGTTCATTGTTTTCAGACTTGGTGTGCGGAAAGTGGTAATTAATTTCAAAATAGTGAGCAAAATGAAGCTCAACCAGGTTCTGAGACAGTTTTATGCGACTGTGAAAAATGGGAAAGGTGAAGCATACGGTTTCAGCAGCTACATCGGTCTACGAGTGGGGCTGAACCGCTATATCAACGACCCCCCATTCGGCCGGTCCTGGGGCCTCATTTATCATTGAGGTACGCCATATTTTACACGGTCTTTTTCGCGATTTCAGGCGTACGCCATTTTCCCCCCCCACATTGCGATTTATCAAGCCGAAAGGGCGAAAATTTAGTCGCCTTTCTACGCGCTTTTGTAGGACACCTCTCAACTTGTCCTACCGATTTACACGGTTTTCTACACCCTTTTTGAACACAGGGGGAACTGGCGACGCAGGTGGTGCATCGGTGAATTACAATGTTTGATGTAGAGAATAAGAGCGACAGTTCATGAACGCACAATCATGTAGGCTAATAGCCCAATTCAGCACCAACATATATCGCAATGCAAGATTAGACGTGTCCTCTAACCGGCTCATTAATGGTCCGATATGGATTTGTTCCCCAAACTGAACCTATGCGCTGTCCCAAACCTTTCCGCGCTATATGTCACACACCTAATGCAGGCACTCCATCAAACGGCAATAATTGACCAATTAGATTGTCATTAATATGTGATCATGTGGACCTGTTTGCTGTTTGGTAAGCATATAAATGACAGTCCTCCTGTGCGTAATGCGAGCCTAAATGAATCCGGCGCTACTCGGCCTACTGGCCGAGATAGAACTCCAAAGAGGTGACGGCGATGGCGACTGCACCCACATAAGGGCACCATCAGAGAATGAATACGTCTATGTGAATCGCAAAAATGTGCACACTATAAATACCCAAATCATATGTGACGCCGACATGCTCATCACAAGTGTAGTGGCACGGTGGCCTGGCTCCACGCATGACTCATTCACCCTGGCGCACAGCAGGGTAGGGGCTAGACTGGAGGCAGGCGCTGCGCGTGACGGCTGGCTTGTTGGTGTGTGCATAGCCAAGATACATATTCTTTGTCTTTTTTACTTTAATCTTTATAAGCATTTTCCATCCATACAACGACAATACAATAAAACATAAAAACTTACAATAACAGCTTATGGGTACATCCATCCGCTTTTTTTTCTTACTCAAATATGACAATTTTAATACTAGTGGTATCATCACACTTCCTTCTATAATCCATCCATTTTTCCCATCTCCCTTCAAACTTTCCTTCCTGCATCCTCAATGCATAAATAAATCTCATAAATCTCCTCCACAACACCCACCACTGCTCCTTGGTTGGGGGTTCCACCTTATACCAAGCCTTCATTATTGTCTTTTTACTAGCAACCAATAGTACTTTCACTAGGTATCTGTCCCCTCCTTGTACATCATTCTGTTATGTTTGCCAAGATGTATATTCAAAGCTGATAAGAATGAGAACCAGTCAAGACCCCACCACAAAATGAGGACCCAAGCCCTCAGCCCCCTCCCCGTCATGAGGTTTACCAGCGGGGCCAAAGGGCCCACACTGAGGTCATGCGCCAGCTATGAAGACACAAACAAGTAAGGTTCACATTTCTACCATTTTATTGTCTGTTGGTGGGTGACTGTGTGAGGTGTGTGAGTGCGTTTGTGAGTGAATGTGTGAGGTCCGTGAGTGTGGTAGTGAGTGACTGTGTGAGGTCCTTGAGTGTGGTAGTGAGTGACTGTGTGAGGTCCGTGAGTGTGGTAGTGAGTGACAGTGTGAGGTCCGTGACAGCATGTGTGAGGGAATGAAGTGCAGTGAGGATGTCCTGTTGGCTCTGGTGGTGTAGTGTGGTGACCTCCACCAACTGCTGCACAACTGCCCCACAACTGCCCCAATCCCTTCTGCCATTTCCCTCTGGGCCTCTAGGGTCATGAGCCTTCAGCACAGTGTCTGAGAGGAAGCCCAGCCCTCAGGGACCCTTGAGGCAGGGATGCTGGCAGCCGGAGGTGGAGGCGTGGGCGGTGGAGACGGAGACGGAGGCGCTGGAGATGGCACTGGAGGTGGAGGCCGGTGCGCTGGAGGTGGAGGCACTGGAGGTCGTGGCGCTGGATGTAGAGGCTGCAACCGGCGGGGGCACGACCGTCAGGTCAAGGACCACTGCAGACTCCCCCTCCTCTGAGTCCCACCCCACGTCAGAGTCTGGAGAAACAATTTCAGTCATTTTCTTTGAGTTTGTCTGTTAACTTGATTATGCATTAAACATTTTATTGTGTAGCCATATTCAATTGATATGTTTTTCTGTTGGCAGCCAAATAAATGCTTAAGTGTGATTTACCGGGTGATTTAGATGAGAGTCTTAATTTCCCAGAGGGGAAAATGTTTAATGTGGTCTAACATTATGAAGTGGTCATCTGTGTTATCGTTCCCTGTTTTTGGTCCTAAATCAATCATAGCCTACCACAGAATGTGTGGAATGTTTGCTTTCCTCACAGCCACATAATACAGAATGTCCGTGTAGCCTACGCCACATACAGGATGCACGAAACGTACAGTAGGCTACCTAAACTGTAGGAGCAATCAGACAAATGTAGGCTCGTACAAATAGCTTACCTTCCGAAGATGATTTGTTTCCTCGCGTGGACCTCACCAACAAGCACATGCACCTCCGTCTCCGAAAAGTTTCTCTTCTTTCCGCGTTTTTCCATAAACGTATTTGTCTTTCCTATGCTCCACGCTATATTATGTCAGTTCCTTCCGGGGTATCCACATTGTGCGCTGTCATAGTTTTGACCATATATGGTTGAATTTGGGCGTGGAGAGGGCGGAACACGGGGCGCGTCCGCGTACGCTCTCTCCTCCGCCACCTTCGGATTTTCTGTGGTGAATTTGGCGCAGCAGCGTGTACGACATTTTTGATAGATCCGAAAAGCGTGTAAATATTCTCGTCGTACGCTACTTTTCGCATTTTCCTCGTTTTCGTCGTACGCCCTCTTTTACACCTGAATTTACACGCTCTTTGATAAATGAGGCCCCTGGTGTCTGCTGAAAGACTGAGTTCAGCACCAGTAACAACGTATTCTCTGGAGTGGTGAAGAAATTGCGCCGTGAAGGACATGACAAAACATGCCATCACCACGCTTTGACAGAGGCAGACTTCAATAAAACCAAGTCCTCCCTGACACCGGACACTCCAATAGATTTAGTCAGTAAAATGTGGTTTGATGTACAGCTGCATATGGGATGCAGAGCGAAAGAAGGAAATCGCCAACTGAAGCCTGACTCCTTTTTAATTCGCAAGGACGAGAATGGAAAGAAGTATGCCACATTGTCCTTCAACGAACAGACAAAAAACCACAAAGACGCCAATGAGCGAAAAAAGAGAGTCTGCGAGGATTCATGCACGAGCAACCAGGTCCACTGTGTCCCGTGGCTTCTTTAGAAAAGTACATGTCCCTGCTGCCACCCGATGCACCAGCCTTCTACCTCCACCCAAAGAAGAATCCTACCAGTGATATTTGGTGAGTTCATTATATTTTTGTTAAATTGTGACAGTTGAAAAACAGCTAGGCTACATTGTTGCAAATGTAGGCTACATTGTTGCAAATCACTCTCTGTGATCTCTTTCTGCCACCCCCCAAGGTTTACTAGAGAGCCAATAGGTGTGAACTTCCTCGCTACGATGTTACAACGCATCTGCAGAGCCGTGGGCACGGAGACCATCTACACAAACCACTGTCTGCGAAGCACCGTTGTGCAAAAGCTAGCCAATGCTGGTTTAGAGGCAAGGGAAAATATGTCAGTCACGGGACATAAATGTGAATCGTCCCTGCAGTCGTACTGGAGCCCAAATTTTAATGACAGAAGAAGCTGGAGCGATATACTTTCAGGCTCTGTGCGAAAACGCACCCTGGACACCACACCTGAACCAGCGAAGAGGAGTGCTGCTAGTAGGCCTATGACTGAGCATTACTTCGCCAATTGTACTATTACAGGCGATGTTCAGATGAATGTAAATAATTATAATCACAATGTATAAAACCTCTAGCCTGTAATGCCTGCATTCTAGCCTGCAAATAGTTATATAATCACAACAATCAAGCTGTAAATAATGATATAATCACAACAATGTTCACAGCAAGCTCCGCTTCGCGTCGTGCCTCACAACGCCCCCTAGTTGTTATAAAATCACTATAACACACAGCCTCTCGTGGTTTATTGCTTAAGTAGGGGAGGAGGAGGGCGAGCGCGAGAGGAGATTGTGTCCGCTACTACCACTAGACTTGTTAATTGATTGCAGGTGGCGCAGATCGCGGTGTTGTCAGACAGGGGCCGTTTCTCAATTCCAAGTACGCGAAGTTCGGACTTGTGTCCTTGCTAGTCCGGACTTGGGATGTTCGCATCAAAGTATGAACTTCCAAGGACGGGAGGACGCAAGTTCAGTCATTCAGTAATTGGAACAGCAGTGTCCTTGTCAGGGCCATTGCTAGGAATTCTGGGCCCCCTTAAAGAATATTGGTGTGGGCCCCTACCCCTCCGACTTTTCGTCACCACTTTTTTTTTTTCTTTCTTTTTTTAAATTATGTATCATTTTGTATTTATTTTACTGTTTCTCTATGTTCTATTTCCAATTAACATCTTCATAGACATTTACTTGTGTACTTCCTGTGCTGGACAGTCTCTGTCTGTAGCAGTTTCATGACTGGAACTACTATATGAGCCTCTTCACTCCCTTCACTCTCCGTTTCTAACTGGCTAGGACCTGGCTCTGTAGACAATAAGAACAGAACAGTGTCTTCTTAAGACTTGGGAATAAATCTATGTAGCACTCTAGAGTTTATAGGAAGCTGGCTAGGCAGCTGTTGATTGGCTAATAAACGCCTCTCTTATTTCAAGAGCAAATATCCTCTCTAAAATAACAGAAATGAACTGAACAAATCAGCATTTAAACTGAAATCAACTCTATATGAATTACTATGAATTAACAACACTATTAATTTATTTATTAACCACAAATTTCTTTATGTAATGTAACTGTTTTATATGTAGGCTTCTTAACCTGGATTACATCTACATGTTGCTATTCAGTACAGTAGTTCAGTAATAAGTTTAACAACCAGTGTCTACCTCACTCACTCACCATCTAAAGCATCTGGGAGTCAGACGAGGCCACAGCTGATTCTGTGAGTAGCAGGACATAAAGTTTTTCAAAAGAAATCAACTCTATATGAATTTATATTAATTAACTTAACATTATTTATTTATTTATTAAGCATGAATTTCTTTATGTAATGTAACTGTTTCATATGTAGGCTATCTTAACCTGGGTTAACTCATCTACATTTTGCTATTCATAGCAGTACAGTAGTTTAGTAATAAGTTTAATAGCCAACCAGTGTCTACCAGTCACTCACTCACCATCTAAAGCATCTTCTGGGGGCTGGGAGTGGGTGTCTAGATCAGAGGGGGCCACAGCTGATTCTGTGAGTAGCAGCACATAAAGGTTTTAAAAAGACATGTCAACAGGACCGGCTAGCTAGCATAGCACATTATAATTTAAGCATTCATGAGAATGGAAACATGTGTCCTGGCTGCTGCTACTGGATTTTTATGTATTTATTTGGACAGGAAGTATTTGCAAGTGTGCCAGCTGGCAAGCTAGCTAACAGTAGCCACCTCACTAGAACAGTGCAGTTGTCGAGGCTGGCTAGCGAAAGCTATATAGCTTACTAGAACTGTAGTAGCTGTCTAGTTAATGGTAGCTAACGTTATCTAGCAGCTACTGTAGCTTACCAGAACAGTAGTTGGGCTACTTCCCATGGTCTGTGAAGACGTGCAGTCTCCCATGTGGAGGCCTTTGTGTTGCATGTCTCCCACAACCTGCTTCTCTCTCTTCAGTTCGGTCTTTGCTGGCATCCAACCTTTTTGGGTGTGCGCTTGGTCCTTTGTATCTGAGCTTGTGTGTTTGTGTGTCTGTGTGTGTGAGGAGAGAGAGAGAGAGAGAGAGAGAGAGAGAGAGAGAGAGAGAGAGAGAGAGAGAGAGAGAGAGAGAGAGACAGGAGGCATGTGCCTGTTTGACTAAATGTGTGTGTGTGTGTATGTGTGTGTGTGTGTGTGTGTGTGTGTGTGTGTGTTAATGAGTGTGTGTGTGTGTGTTTATGAGTGTGTGTGTATGTGTGTTTGTTTGCCTGTGAGTGCCTGTCTCTTCCCCACCTGGGGACCAGAGGGCTAGCTGACCATGGCCAGCAGTGGGCAGATGCAGTCACACCAGTCAAACCGCCTCTGCTCTCGAGATGTGTTGATTCACCAGCAGGTGGAGAGCTCTGAACCAGCATGGTCCTGACCTTCTAACACACACACACACACACACACACACACACACACACACACACACACACACACACACACACGCACACACACACACACACACACACACACATACCTGTTTGTCCCAGCTTCTACTGGCATTGATAACTGCCAGTGTCCACTCGGTGAGTTTTTCCTGTCTTTGAAAATGAGAGTTTATGGTTTTGAAGGGATTTTGTCTATGCACCTACAGTATGGATCAATTGAGTGTGTTAACAGCAACAGGCTTCATCTCGAGAGTGCACCGTTTGATGAAACTTTGATATCGGCCGTTGTATATGATTGTAAATAACCTTATAACGTGGCATATGATGCTAAATTCCACACAACAACCAAACAATGAAATCAAGAGACAGAACTGCTGGATTAAACCATTTATCTGTGGATGACACAGTAATCAGCACACATGCATAACCTCCCGTATGCAGATGCATACACACATATGCAGACAGACAGACCCCACTCTAAACTCTAACAATCCATCTCTAGTTAGAAGCTCTCTTAGCATTGTCCATGTCCATTCACACCGCTGGTATATAGAATTCACAGACCTCATTCAGAGCAAATTCTACAAAGTACGTGCTGAAACCTTGTGTTCTCCCTGGAGTAATTTAGTATGACATTTAACAGTCATTTGCAGGTTTATTCTGCTGATAAGACCTTGACCTTCAACAGGCACAACAACTGCTCCCTGAGCATCATTGTTGCTGTCTATGAGCCGCTGGGTTTGACATATACTGTAGCTGGCGTAAGCTGATTGGCTAATCATCGCGACCGTGTCCCATTCACATCCCTTATCAGCCAAGCAGCTTACTGTCAAAGTAAATAAATATAGCTTCTTAAAATGTAAATAATTAGCCCAGACATAATGGTTAGTTAAAGATGCAGTATACAGTTTGTGTTTTCCTGTTAGATTTAGGATTTTTTTTTGGAAAGATTTGGAAAATGCAACTGACAAAATACCACCACTCCCTTGAAGCCTTCCTCCAAAGCCACTCCCCCAAACAGAGGGAAAACAAATGAACCTCCCTAGGCAGGTAGGTAGGTTGACAGGCAGGTAGGCCATCCAATCATTTCAAGTTGAAAACTCAAAACACTTCTTATAGTCCTGCGACTTCCACAGATTATGCATTTATTTCATTTTAGGGTCAGAACACTTTATTTATTGATTGCTGACGGGATGTAATGAGAATTGCAAAAAGTGCCTCTGATCAAATATTGCACCTTTAACTAGTGATCAGGTTGCCTCTTGACTCTGATTATGATACGTTAATCTTTTGAAATATCTCACGGCCCAGCTCAGGGGAGCATAATCATAAGTGATCGTCCCACATTCACCACAAGCATGTGTTCCAGAGGACACACTTAGAGAGTGGGCCCAGGGCAGCATAAATCAATGTAAAATGAATTAAGCACTACACCCAGACACCCCATCTATGGTCATGGCCTGACGGTTGGACACTTACATGACCTACAGTACTGTAGCCATACACCATCACTAGTCTACTCTATCCAACATGATCAAAGTGCCTAAACAAGAACCATCTATCTAATCTATGCTGTGAAGTAAGACTATGGGGCGGTAGGTGGCCCAGTAGTTAGAGCATCAGACCAGTGACCAGAAGGTTCAAGATCAGGCTGGGCCACTTGCCTACTGTTGTGCCCTTGAGCAAGGTGCTCAACCCCAATGCTAGCTCATAACATCCACAGGTACGGGTCTTGCTGGCTGACCCTGTGTTCCACTCAACTGCAACTCAAGCACAAGACCAATTTACCCTTGGTGGGATTAATAAAGGATAACTAATAATAACTGGGGATGAGACGGTATACCGTAAAACCGTGACATTCCCTGTGTTTACGGTATTATGTTTAGGGTATTACACAATAATGCGCTGCTGAAACTTCACATTTCAAGTTGCTTGCAACAGTTAATTTTGTAATTTAATATAAGCTTGCTATTAATAAACTGAGCTTAATTACAATAGTGTGTATTTTCCATCATGTGTTGCACTGTAGGGCTCTAGAACTCAGCCTATTCAAACGCCTGTGTCTAGTCAATAACAAAAAAAGCCTATTATTTGATCCAGGAGGTAGATTGGGCCCTTCTATATCCATTCCCGACTTCCAGTTGCTAAAACGGCATAATCAAAGAAAGATGAGATGCCGCACACTGTCGCCGTTCGACCATGTAGTAATCATTTTATTAAGAATAATGAATAAACTTCACTTTAGTAGGAACCGTGTTAACTTAAGTAGTTTAACATGTGAGCAAAGCAGATGTCCCGGAAGTAAACATTCC
Organism: Borostomias antarcticus; assembly: GCF_949987555.1. Lineage (NCBI taxonomy): Eukaryota > Metazoa > Chordata > Actinopteri > Stomiiformes > Stomiidae > Borostomias > Borostomias antarcticus. The sequence goes on along the minus strand of NC_140234.1, from coordinate 49,028,148 downwards.
TTTGTCTTGTGTCAATAAGATAGCCAAACGGTCACCTCTGAAGTGAGTATAGCCTACAGTTGTAATGTGATCCCAGGAAGCCCCGTGTCCGAAGAGGGGCAAGAGCTCAGCTGATGCAAAGACCAGTTTACACATTGACCAATCAGAAGATCAGTTGACAACATATATCTGTGTTAATGAACATTCCTTGTATGCCAATGTGTTTGTCATGTGATTCCTGGCCTGAAGCCAGTTTAAAAGCTACCGCCCTTCTGTGAGAATTCAGTATTTGCCTAGAGATTTGACCCATGTGTTAGGCTTGCTCAATAAATTGATGATTCAACATTTTTGGCCTCCTTGAAGTTCTGTTCCACACGAAGATGATGCTTTTGAAATACACTGAATTGAATGATATTTTTGGCGACGGCGGATGAGATAGCTAAAACAGCAAAGTCAAGACGACGGAGATTGTTGCATCTTTTCGACAGATTCACAACCTTAGTTCTGCTCATCTGGGGATGCCTGGAGAGTTCAGACCACGAGTTGGGAAGCGACAAGCCGGTGTTCTGTGAGTTATAGAACTTAAGATATGTTAATACACAAAATGTTATGATATTTTAGACTTTAATGTCAAATGACCGACATTTCTCAGAAAATGTATGTATGTATGTATGTATGTATGTATGTATGTTTCGTTTTGGAGACAGTGAAAGTGGTGAGGACTGATTTTCATGACCTTTGTTATTTTCATCACATAAGGCTGAAGGTCTTTTTTTTTTTGCCTCTGGGACATTTTTGGACATGCAGCTATAGTTAGCCTGACAGTTAACCTGTTCCGGAGCAGACTAGTTCTGTGGCATAATTTACCATGGTTACTGAGCTAGACTTCAAATGAGCCACAGTGATGGAACTGAGTTCTAACTAAAATAAGTCAGACTTGGCGAAATAAAACAAGATTTGCCTTAATCCAGCTTGATGGATTACCCCCCAGGCCACCAAAATTCAAACGTAAGCAGAGCCTTTAATTTCTGCAAAATTCTTAAGTGTGTTTGAGTGCACAGGCTGCAGGTACTCAAAGTTTCTCCTCTAAAGAACCCAGCTAACTTTAACTGATCTATATGAAACTAAAGTATTACGATGCTGAAAATATGAAAAATACTACTAGTACTACTACTAATAATAATAATAAGTGTACTTTCTGATAATTAACCAAGCACTACAGAGTCTGATGCAAAAATTTGTGTAGAGTCTGTCATGTCATGTGTGCCATGGAGCGGAAAGAATGAATGATTTATTGTTTAATATTGCTATAGCAGCTTGGTGTGTTTTGTTTTTGCAGGAGGTTTAGTTTGGTTGGTGAAGTAGTTTTGTGCTGTATAGACAGAATTCACCTTTGCTAACGTAAACTAGCTGACCCTTGCTTAGGCGACAGAGAGTATATTTAAATAGCCACACTGAAGTCTGACCTAATTGGGAAGTTTCCTGGCAGCATTTTTACTGACCAGTCGTTTCACTAAGTAGTAAACAGCTGACCCGTGCACAACGACAGGTCGTCAAGGCTACGGTTTAATCCAGACCTGGCTAGTGACCAGATTGCTATTTCAATATGATGATTGCAGTCTTCTACATAACTTGAGATGTCACCCCTCCCTTTTATGACATTGTTAAAGCCTATTTAAGGGGAACCATTGAATGTTAGTGAGCGCTTCTTCCGGACCGCGCTCTGTCCGGACTGCTTCCGCTACTACTCTGCCACACAACCATTTTACTCTTGCCTAGTCTGAAGCTAGGCTATTGCTACTGTAACCTTAGAATGCTTACTGTTTAATAAACACCAGCGTCCATGACGTCTTCTGAAAACATGTCTGGAACTGAATCGATCTGACATCATTGGCAATAACCACCACTGAGCATAAGGAGAAACTGTCTAATTAAAATGATTCATACAGTACATGATGTGAGGTGCAGCAGTGTGCAGAAAAAGTTAAATATAAAATCCTTCTAGTGTTGGGGAAGTGTATCTACAGTAGAAGAGATTCGCTAGCTGAAATACCCCTGAGAGAACAGGGAGGTAATTAAAGTTGCTAAGGGAAGGAAAGCGGCCGCCAAGAGAGCGATAAAATTGCTAGGATAACAATCCAGAAATGTAGATAAGAGTAGATGGTTAGTTAAAAGGTTTTGTAAATAAAATTGTGTTTATAATTTACTGTGAAAATTACAAAAGATGAGTGGGCTGAACTACCAAGCTAATTGTTAGAATAATAAGCTATTTGTTGTAACTGCAACTACTGCCATGATAAGGTGGAACTAACAGAGTAAGGAGAGACTGTAGAAAAAATAAGGTGCTGGTTTGGTGGGAGAGAGCAGTGCATTCCTCCACAGGCCCGGTCTCCATAATAAAGATAACAGAGACGCAACGGGAAGAGATGGGTGCTGCTGGCTCCGCACCAAGGCAGTATCAGGGAGATTGCTGCCAAGTTCATAAAACTTGGCAGCACATGAGCCACTGAATAAGGAGAACACCAGAGAGATGATACAAGGTTGAGACCAACTGAAATAGAAACCCTAAGATTGGTGTGATCCGAATAAAGTGAGAGTTGTCAGGGCAAGCGGACAAACTGATTTAACAAAAATCCACTCAAGACTTTCCACATAAAGAGAGGTAGAGAACACGACATGTGAAGGAAAAGCTTAGGCTCCCAACACAAAACTGATACATAGTAGCCAGAGTAGCTCCGCGCGTAACATACAGACAATCAGGAGGCAAATTTAGAAGGAGCCATAACAGACATTATAAACGGGAGTGTGTGTACTCAAACTACAAAACTATAGAGAGCAGACACCTTGTCTGTATCACTGTACTAGGATGGGTCCTGATAATATTGTTCATATGAAGTAAAACTAGCAGAAGGTCCAACCGTCTCAAACAAAAACCAGGAGCAAGCCCCATTCCTTCTACGACTAAGGTGCTTTTCTCTTTCCCTCATCTACTCTCTCTCTCTCTCCACCAATCACTCCCAGCATTATCCTAAGGCTCCAAACCCCTGTGGACGGCACTCACTCTCGATCCAAGTAGCCGACCCATGGCCAGACGGAATTGGGCCCAACTCATTTGTGCTGTAGCCGGCTGTACGAACCCGGTGTGCGGGTCGAAGGAGGCTGGCACGCGAATATCAGTGGGCATTTTCTGTCCGGGCAGGGTGCGGGCTCGGGAGGGGGGAAGGAAAGACACAGTGGGGGAGCACAAAGAGTTGCGAGGTCTCTCTCTCTCCATCTCTTTCTCTCTCTCTCTGCATAAATATATATATATCAGAGGAGGCTCGTCCATTGAGGTAGGGGAGGACAGTCCTCCTCAGTTTTTGGACAAGAGAGGGATTCAAATATAAATATATGAATTTATTTATTTATAAATAATATTTAATATTATCTCAGTTTTGTTCATAAAGCAGGTTTTCCCTTTGGATAAAAACCCATTATTGAAATTCTAAAGCTCCAACAGTGACATCTATAACATGCAGCTGGAGGACCCATAGATAATTTGTGATTGGCCAAAACGCTGAAAAATTACTACAAGGGAGGACAGTACTCCGAACAGGATTTAATGATTGACATTTTGTCAGTCCAATCACATTCCAAATTCCAGATTTACCACAGTGAAGGCCGATTGAGTCAGCGTTGATGTCGTGTTTCTCTTCCCTGTACCATTGGAGACTTTTTGTGTGTTCATAGCTCCATAATATAATACATCCGAAAGTATTATGGGACATATTATACATCAAACCGTTCGTCTATTTGTCTTGATTCTAGCCATCTCAATATCTAAGCTGACATAAATACTTTTTGAGCTAGAGCCATCTGAACACGACAGTTCCACTGGCTGGCTATAGCCGGTAATGTTAGCTACGGGGCTACGAGGTGCATGTCAGGCTACGGCATAGGCAGGCGCGCAGATTGGCTGGAGGCGCAAACTGACGGCAACTCGTCCAAAACATTTCTAGAGACTGGGTCACAACACCGTATCAGAGAAATGCACTGAACAGCCTGGATCCTGCTTGTGAGAATTGATCGCTTTGCGGTGCTTATTCCTCCTCCAGTGATGGATGGGTGACAGCAACCCAAATGAGCTAATCCCATAGCTGTACCATTGCTAGCTAGCCACAGTGGCCATCCAAACCCTCAAAATTCTGTGATAAAATAGAAGGATGAAAGGCTCGATAGCGACGACAGAAATGTGGGAGGAGTAGGGTTTGATAGGTTTTACAGTTTTTGAGAATGACAGAGTGATGGACTTCATAATTCCTGCCAGCTCAAAGCATATGGAAGTTTCTGCTCACTTGGGCCTACTGTACATTTTGTTGGTGGTTGCAAAGTGATAGCACGTATGGCTGATTTGTTCAGATTTTTTTAAGTTTTAAACTTTAGACGTTTGCTGTAGTGCCACCATCAGGACTATTGGCCCACAATGCCAGTTGAGGACTTCTGGTATAGGACTGGACCTACAGTATGTGCAAAGTTTGGTGATTTTTCATGCATGGAAAGTCAGACTTCCTAGGAAGAAGATTCAGATTCAGAATATTGGTAAATACAAGAGGGACTGGCAGCTGAGGCTGCCTGATCCCTAATAATATGATAATTAAAACCCAATAGGAAGCATACTTTGTGGTGATTTTTTTTGTCAGAACATCAACGGACTCCACTTGGTGAGTTTCCTGTCTCTGAAAAAAATAGTTTATGGTGTTTTTGAGGGATTTTGTCTATGCACCTACACTATGGATCCATTGAGTGTGTTAGCGATGATGGGCTATATCTTGACAGTGCACCGTTTGACGAAACTTTGATATTTGGCGTTGTATATGATCATAAAAAACCTTATAACATGGATTATAATGCAAAATTCCTGACCTGTCCTTTAAATTTTGGAGCAGATCCGGGTCGGGGCCACCCTCAGCCAGACAGGCCATTCACCTCCATTCATTTTTTGGACTATGATTACACAAAACTCAGTGGAGTGGTGTATCATGGGCCACCTTAGAACCTATGAAATTTTGTAGCAGGTCCAAATCACGGGCCAGATCCACAAATGAAAACAAATCTAGCTTCCTGTGTGGGGGTGCTAGAGACACAGGGTTTGGACTGGGGTGTGTGGGGGGAGAGCCCGGAGTGCACCACATTGCCCCCAGCTGGCTGTGACCCGAGGGGGGCCCAACAAAGCCGGCCAAATACAGCCACCCATTCACTTCCAGACATTTTTACCTCCGCTTCAGCGAATCAAGGGGCGCGTCTACAAGCCACCCAAACACGGCCCGGACGGCCATTCACCTCCATTAATTTTTTGGACTAGAATTACACAAAAATTACCACACTGCGTTTTATGAAACTTAGTGGAGGAGTGTAGCATTACATTACATTATTTCATTTCAAACCTTTATTTATACTCGTAAAGCACTAAAGTTTACCTCATTTACAGTGTTGACAAGTTCACACAAATACATAAATAACAACAGAACAAATACAATACACAATAATAATAATAATAATAATAATAATAATAATAATTTTTACAGGTCAAAGTACAGTTACAGTACAAAGTACAACTGTCAAAAGCCATGGATTTAAACTCTGCGATTGAAGCCAAAGACAGTCTTTGGAGCCACAGAAGAACTATTAAAAGTCAGCGCTCAGCTCCAATCAGTAATGCTAAAAAACACAAACGAAGCCAGAAACCTTGTAGTCATCTCAGACCTGAATTTCAACAGTCACATTAAGACAATTACAAAGTCAGTCTACTATCACCTGAAGAATATATCAAGGATTAAAGGGTTTATGTCTCAGCAGGATCTGGAAAAACTTCATGTGTTTATCTTCAGTAGACTTGACTACTGTACTATGGTGTGTTACATGTCTTTCTAAAAAATCGATCAGACATCTGCAGCTGATTCAGAACGCTGCTGCTCGAGTCCTCACTAAGACCAAGAAAGTGGATCACATCACTCCAGTTCTGAGGTCCTTACACTGGTTTCCTGTCTGTCAAAGAATATACTTTAAAATACTGCTGTTGGCTTATAAAGCACTGAATGGTTTAGGGCCAAAATATATTTCTGATCTGCTGCTGTTAAAACAAAACATGGAGAAGCAGCATTCAGTTTTTATGCTCCACATATCTGGAACAAACTTCCAGAAAACTGCAGGTCTGCTGCAACTCTCAGTTCTTTTAAATCAAGACTGAAGACTTTTCTTTTTGCTGCTGTTTTTTATTAAATCAAATAATTATTTATTCATACGCTGCACTGTAACTTTTATTTGTGTATTATATTTTCCCTGCATTTTGTTTTGAATGTTCTGCAAAGTACAAGATAATGTTAGTAGAACGACTTGAGGGAGAAAGAGAAAGAAGGAAATGTATGTTGGAAATGGAGAAGTTGGATTTTTGGTGCAAGGTGTGCCTAGTGACACAACAGTAGGCCACTGACAGCTGATGTGGTCCCTTGCTCAGAAAGGATGTTTGAGGCACTGGTGAAAAGCCAGTGAGCAACTATACAGAAGGACATTGTACTTGAGTGGAAAGAGAGAAGGTTTCAGTATGTGATAAAGAAAATAGTGTCCTTTTTTCCATTTAGTTTTACATGACATTTTATGTGTTGCACTTTGTCTTGATGCTTTTAATGTCTCATGTAAAGCACTTTGAATTTCCTTGTTGCTGAAATGTGCTATAAAAATAAACTTGCCTTGCATTGAAAGAAGTATCTCAAGGTAGAGATAGAGTATTTCTGCACCTCACAACTCTTTCCATATTCATGTTGGAAATTCAATTCAAAGAACACTGCACCGAAATGGGTAATTAATGTCATACTGCTTTTAACTGGGCAATCATATGATTTAGAGCAACAGAAATCGATGTAAATTATAACCATAGCCTACATATTTTTTAACAAATCACATTATACAAACCCATGGGGTTAATAACCCATACCTAAAAATAATGAAAACCAAAATAATTATAAGGCTACTTGTGCAGATTAGCAAGTCCAGCTGAAAACATGAACATATTTTGTTGTGTAACGTGAACGTTAGGGTTGGTTGATCTGTCTGTGCTTGTTTATTGGATGTTCTTTAGGTAACCTCGTGTTTCACGTCACAACGATATGAACTGTGGGTAATTCCCTTAGGCAAAGTCTGCAGAAGTGCAGACTTATGGTAAGGGGACATAAAGGGCTCAAAATGTCTGCCAGAGAGCCCTCATGCACTTGCCGATTTGACATTGGGACACGCCTCATACCTTCGAGGGAGCGCGCCCTTAAGTCTGTGAGTCTGCAAGGGTGGACATTGGGACTGGGCCTTAGTCTGCAGTAAAGTATTCCAGGTATAAGGAGCATCATGGGAAAAAAAAGAAGCTCTATCAAGTTCAGAATGCACTCGAGGAACCCTAAAAACAAGCCGATCTTTTGATCGAGTCTGGTAGGTACCAAGGCTCCAGTCCAACAGAGACAAGATGTATGGTGGAAGTTTACCAATACCAATGGCTTTGAAAATAAACAAATACCAGTGATAGTTCAGCCTTAAAGAGAGAGGAGACCAGCCTACCTTATCATAAAGAACACAGTGGTGGGTGTCATAACTATCACCCGTAATAAATCTTAGGGCGGAATGGTAGACAATGGCCCTTTCCGAATCCAGTCCCTCCCCACTCGCACTCAGTCACCGAGTGCACTCCATTTTGTAGTCCCCTCACAGCTGAATGTAGTTCCCTTGATTAGGGTGTAGGGTATAAAAACCTGAGGGATGCACTCCCCTCACTCCAGCGGAAACAGGAAACACAAACCACAACGGTTACCATGGTTTCGCGTCAACAGCACTTTGCAGCGGTAGAGGCATCGTTCGTATCTTCCTTGTTACAGCTTATGAGGATTGCCTATATCAGATAGCCTACCTATTCTTCTATTAATACATCCATGACCTAGGTCCTAAGTGGAAATATCCAAATGACAATATGGCCAAGGCATTAAATTATATTTATACATAATTTTAACTATTACCTATTAATTTCACCTTTACCATTATTCATTATTATTAGGCTATTAGGCCTATTGTAAATAAAATAATTGTCATTTTTCCACCGCAGCTTCTTCAGCACGGTTACTTGTAATAGTGTATACTTTGTTTTTCTTGTTTTTTTTATTTGCATCAAAACATGCAGGCCTGATTTTGTTTGTCCTGATTTAAAACAAGCCAATTTTATGCTAATTTCATCTTCACAGTTATGAAGCACTTTGGGCTACAATTCTTGTGATGAAAGTTGCTATACAGTTTATTAAAACATACCTACATAACAAACCATAAAAATTGCACAAGCTGGCCGTATGAAACTGTCTTTGTCCTCTTGTCATTTTCTCCAAATAATGTCTGACATTCTAAATGCTGGGGAAGAGTAGTATATAGAAAGTGCACTTACTCAAAAACATCTATAAATAGTAAACCATACATAGTAAACCAGGATTTTGCTGTGATCTCATCCTTTCCAGAGCTGTGTTCACCTGTGATCTGAAGTATAGGCTAGTTTGGATTGCAGACCATACCAGTAATATGACAACCAGAGATTGCACATATTTGTCTCCAGATTCTGTATAAAGGATACACAGGGATTGCCACAATTCTTATTTATTGAAAATAAAATAATATTGAAAACTGAAAACTGAAAATCACCGATCACAACTCAAAATTATTAACCCCCATCAATGGACCCCCGTCTTTTTTGGCAGGGGAGGGTGGTTCATGTGAGGACGCTGTGGATGTGTCTGGGAGGGACAGTGTATCGGATGTGGATGTGCCTGCGAGGGATGGTTGATCAGACATGGATGTGCCTGGGAGGGACAGTGGATTGGACCTGGATGTGCCCGGGAGGGAAGATGGATCTGGACTGGCCTTGATGGTGGGGTTCGACATGCATGAGGCAATGAGGACAGGTGGAGTCAAAGATGGTTTTGACCCTACTGCCTCATGCATGCCATCATAGAATCTCCAAGTAGCAGGGGTTTCCTCTCCCTGGTCAGACCCAGAGCCAGCTCTCAGCTCCTAAAACAGACAGTAGCATGAGATCTCTGCAGCATCTAGAAACAAATTTACTGTGTACTTCTTTAAATTCTCCCATTTCTTTGAGGCCTGTTTGGACTTGCCTGACCCTCCAGGTTCATTTATTTTATGATGAAGCTGTTAAGAAATATGTCCGGGAAGATGGTTAAAATGTTTTGGTCAGAATGAGTGCTGTGTGGCCCCTTCAATCACTCCACATCTTACCAAGTAGGCCTACACATCATTTGTCAAGTCCTAGTAATGGGATACAATCAGCCAATTAATCTTCTTTCAAGGAATCTTAAACATTAAGGTGTTTTTGGTTGTAGGCCTAATCAGTGAAATCTGCCAATGGAACAAGTGAAACTTTGCTTAATGTTTGGAAGAAGATGCATTTATCTAAAAACAAGTCACTTGGCCTATATCTCACTGAAATGTTGCTTGTTGGTTGAGTGTTTACATAACGTGTAAAAAGATGTGTTTTGTAGTGAGTGGCAGGCCATTCATGGACTAAACCTATGAAAATAAATAATACTTAGCCTACTCCCAAGCTTATTTAGTGCTGTTTCGTTTTTTTGTGGACAACTTTTCATTTTCCATTCTCAGTTTGATCAGCTGTTTAGTCTGAACAACAGTCCCAGGTAAATATCCACCACTTTACATTACAATCAAATGAACATAATCTAGCCTACCGTTTTCTGAACTGGAGAACGGAATTTGACGCAAAATACAATACAAATGTCGTATAATTTGTGAGGAACATTCGTACAGCGCGTCTTCCATTTCGGACAATAAACACAGCTGCACATGTGAATCGAGCCTGCATCGGTGCAGACTCGCTACCGAGGGTGTTATAAGCCACTTCCACTCGGCGCTAATTGGTTTCGGATGGCACTTAATATGGCGCGGCCTCCGCGTGAACGCGCAAACCGAGGGAAGAGGAGCTGGATTCGGCCAGTCTAGGGGTCTCAGGGTAGTCAATGAAGCATCTCTATAGATTGTGTCACCATAGTCTAATATTGATAAGAGGACAGCTTGAACTTTTCCTACCCCCACCCTACCCCCGACCCCTGCCTCTACCTGGCCCCAGGCACACTCACGCACACACAGACATACACCAGTCCTGGGATCAGATCCCCTTCCCCTCACCCTAACCCAGGTCCGTATCCTTTTCCTACCCCCACCCTTCCCCAACCCCTGCCTCTATCTGGGCCCAGGCACATTCACACTCACGCACACACAGACATACACCAGTGTTTGCCATGTGTCTCCTATGATATTTTTAGCCCTCCTTAAGCCAGATTTATAGTCGACGCAAACTACATAAGCACCAACAACGCAAGCTCCGAAAGGCGACGCAAGATCTCGTTGCGTCCTTGAGTGTGTCATGCTGAAATTTGTCACTTGACGCAAGCAATAGTGCAATTCCTTGTGTTTCCACAAAACAAAACACAGAAGGCAAGCTCTCGAGTCATGTTGGAGCTTGCGTTCACAACGTAGCTTGCGTTGTTTACGTCGACTATGAATCAGGCCTTACTCTGAAAATGTAATTTAATGTAATTTATTGCTTTATAAATGTTCTTAGACAAACATACTCCAGGAGCTTGCTCGATCGCCTCGTTGAGAGGGGTCAGGGAATACAACATTTTTACAGCTCACTTTTCTGGCCCCTGGATGATACTGTTTTTTTGCTTCCCTCTGGAATAAGTAGGGGTGGGACCTATACCCTTGTTCTCTGTAAAGCGCATTGTGCTGCCTCTGTGTATGAAATGCGCTATACAAATAATGCTTTCACTGATTGATTGATTGATTGATTGATTGAATTATTGATTGATTGATTGATTGATTGATTGATTGATTGATTGATTGATTGATTGATTGATTGATTGATTGATTGATTGATTGATTGATTGATTGAACAATGCTCTTCCTGCTGAACATAGGAAAGCTAGAACGGTTTCTGTACAGGAAGACAATTTTCTGCCGCAGCTTAGAGGCTAGACTACTAGACTGTCTACATGAAACTTGAAAGAGAGTTTATTATCCAGCCACAAACCAAAATATTTGTACTCAGTGACTCTCTCAATACGCGAGCCATTAGCCGTTAATAAATGGAGCCTGTCATAATCAGTAATCCTGGCTCTAGAAAACAACATAAACTTAGATTTGCTAGGATTAGGGACTAGTTTCAGATTGGTGAGAGCTTCTTGCAGCACATTAAAAGAAAGCTGTAGGTTCTCAATGGCTTCCTGCACAGTATCTGCAATACAATAAATGACTGTATCATCAGCATATAGATGAGCATGACTGCCAGTTAGTGCAGAGACAATATCATATAGATGGTGAAAAGGACATGACTCAACACTGAGCCTTGGGGCACATCTTTAGCTAGACAAGAAATCAGATCAAATATTACCCAATTTCACACACTGACACCTTGACGACAGATAGTCCTGAAACCAATCACAAGCACCTGTATCTACATCCAGAGGGTAGTGGGGTAAGGTGGTGGTTGAGTGGGTGAGTGAGGTCCTGTTCTATTGTGGATGCTATGCGGGTGATGAAGTGAAGTGGCCCTCCTATGAGTTGACGATACCAGCAGTGGCCCCAAGCCAATTTGAGTTTGAGACCCCTGTTGTAGAGCATTAATCTACAGATCAGCTGCTATCAGAAGAGGGAAATGACAGGACCAGTTGGATGTCATCAGCATAGCAGTGATATGAGAAGCCATGCGAGCGAATGACAGAGCCCAGAGATGTAGTGTAGAGGGAAAAAAGGAGAGGACCCAGCACAGACCCTTGTGGAACCCCCGTAGTCAGAGACTGTTGTCAAGTCCACTGTCATGAAATACTGGCATATTCTGTCATCTGACAAAACGCTCAACAACAGCTTTCAACACCCCCCTCTGTTTACTTACAAGAGCGTGACTAATTTAAGAGACTGCCTGGTGAAAATTGATTCATACTCAAGACCTAGGAGATTTATAGTTGGTAATTTCCCGTACAGATCTTGCACCTCATGCAATAATATGGTAAAGATCAGATCAATCAATTCAGATCAACACAGATCAATTCAATGACACACACAGGGGAGGAATACAAGATTAAATCCCTCATCACTTGTAATACAACCCATGTCATCTACTTACTATTCTGCCCATGTCAGAAATACTACATTGGCCAAACATCTCGCAAGTTGAGAATCAGACTTAATGAACACAGAAGTGGCATTAAACGAGCAGACATGACATCTCCCGTGGCACGCCACTTCTGTGAACATGGTCTCAAAGCCAGGAATCTTAAGTGTTGGAATTGAAAGAGTGTGGCTTAACCGAAGAGGTGGTAACTACAGTATGAGAAATTACTGTTACAACGTGAATGCTTTTGGATCAATCAGTTAAAGACCATGTTCCCAAATGGTATGAATGAGGAATTCAATATGTCCCTATTTCTGATTTCAAATATTTTTGCCATCTATTCAGCTTGATCTGATTTATGAACGGTGTTAAAAACCTGATGCTTACAGTGACAGCTATAGTTCTTTTGAAATGTACTTTTTCATTGTATTTCTTATTGTAATTGTACTAATTGTGTGATCTTGTACTTCAGGACTGTGGACATTGAATAGACTTGAGAGGGCGCCACAGGCCTCTTGCAATGTCATTGTGATTGTGCCTGTGCTGTTCCATCCGGCATACTGCAATCAGATACACCTGTGAGGACACCACAGCCTATTTCAAGCCTAGGCAATTGTCAATCACTCATACACAGTGATGAAGGCCGGATGGCCGAAAACATTTTGATCATTCTTACTGTGTGCGGTCCTTCACTTCTTTTCTTGGATTTACGATACTTCAAGGACAACGCACCAGGAGGAGCGTTGGTATCTCGTTTAAACAGACTACGCGGTTCAGACACGCTCCATGTCACCTGGTAGGAGCGGCCCGCCAGGTAGGATGCAGACAGGGAGCGTGCAGAGCCAGTGACACCTTTCTCCTCGAGGGTGGAGAAGAGGATCTGGTGGTCTACTGTATCAAATGCTGCTGACAGGTCTAGAAGTATCAGGACAGAAGGGAGAGAGTTCGCTCTCAAGGAGGGCAGTCTCTGTCGAGTGGCCAGCCTTGAACCTGGACTGGTGGGGGTCTAGGAGGTCGTTCTGGTGTAGGTATGAAGATAGTTGATTAAAGATAGCACGTTCAAGTGTTTTAGATAGAAAGGATAGAAGGGAAACCGGTCTGTAGTTTTTGACATCAGAGGGGTCGAGAGATGGTTTCTTCAGGAGGGGGGTGACTCTGGCAGTGTTGAAAGCGGAGGGAAAGCATCCTGGTACAAGAGATACGTTGATGAGGTGGGTTAGGAAGGGAAAGAGTTTGGGTGCAACAGACTGAAGGAGAGTCGAGGGAACAAGGTCTAGGGAGCACGTGGTGGGGCGGTTAGATGTTACAAGGTGGAGGACCTCATTGGGGGAGAAAAGTGGGATAAGGTGGGACGTTGACCGGGGGATGACAAAGAATAAACATATTTTGAGCTAATTTCCCATAGAGTACATAAAACGAAAAGGGCTAACATTACAAGAAGCCACTGAAACAGAAAATATACATGAAAAAGTAAACAACAAAATCCTCTGGTCAATCATGAACATAGCTTCAGCTCAAAAATTAAATGACAGGAATATGTTGGTGTGTGTTGTGTTAAAGCTAAATAAACATAAACATATAATTTAACAGAGAGACCACAATGTGGCTTACCTCTCCCATGGAGCAGCCTGCATTACATGAAAGGGGGGAGGTAAAGGGGAGAGGTAAAGGGGGGAGGTAAAGGGGAGAGGTAAAGTGGGGAGGTTAAGGGGAGAGGTAAAGGGGGGGGGGGGGGGTAAAGGGGAGAGGTAAAAGGGGGGACCCCACGGAAAGAGTACAGAGTCTCAAACCTTCCACATATGGATTTTCCACATAATTGAAAACGTGACATTTACACAGATTTTGTGAAATTATAATACTACATTTGAGTCTGTTACACATATTACTGCTGTTACACACTACTGTAGTGGCTGGATGGTAATACTCTGTAGGCCTTTACAGAAGAACACACACTATCACATATGTTCCGTCCAGCACTGATTCCTCCCCTGTCTCCCTCTCTCCTCCCTCATGTCTCTCCCTCTTGTGTTTCTCCCCAGGTCCAGGAGAGGTCACCTAGTTCCCCTCATGTCCAGATCCTTCACTGTGTGTCACTCACCAGTTGTCTTCAAACATGCCATCATCGTGTGCCTTCAGCTGTCCCCAATCTTGTCTTCAGCCCCTTTTGGATTCCTGCCTGAGGTCTCCAGTCAGTCAATGCTTAGTTGTTAGTCTGTTTTTGAATTGTCAACCGGCCTTCTGCTCCAGGATTGAATATCCAGTTTTTTCATCTGCTTCCTGCTTGTTTTCTCTGGATCTGGATCCTCGCTGGAGTTTGGGTCTTATAACACACACACTCACTTAACAATTTTAACAGAGCCCCACCTCTTGTCAAACTTACCTAAGCTATGTTTTCATCTCAACTCCATAAACACCCTTATGCTACTTGGACTATGATTAATAATTCAGAAGATGAATTTAAGTATCTAGTATCCAGTATCTCATACCTACAGGTGTTTCAGGGTTGTGGCTAGAAGAGATACAGCTACCGCTGGTGTAGAAGGATGCTTAAGGCTAGTTCCCATAAACACAGGCCTTTAAGGATTAAGGTTAGGGTTACGTTTAGGCTTAAGGTTAGGCTTAATGTAGGGTTAAGGCTAGGCTTAGGTATAGGGTTGGGTGAAGGTAAGGTTTCAGGGTTGGGGTTAGGGTTTGACCAGTCTCTGCATTTATGGGAACTAGCCGTCTACACAGGCCGTAGCTGTATCCCATCTAACCACAACCGTGTTTCAGCCTGACAAAGTTGAGTGAAAGGGTCAGGCACAGAGACAAAATGGCTGATGTGATGGTGATGACTGCAATTATGTCAGGTTTCCTCCAGCCTGAGAGCCAGTAGGAGCATTAGGTGAGGGAACAAGGGGTTGAAAACATTAATTTCTAAAAGCAGCCATTTTCTCTAGGTCTAATATTAGAATTTTGAGTGCTCATTACTATTAGCAGCACAGCTGAAAACACTTAAAGAATTCTGGTCCAGAGAGCAGCCTCACATCTCATTCATTGCTTAATAGACAGAGGAGAGAAAGAGAGAGAGCAGAGCAGAAGCGAGTAGGGAGGTATAGAAATGCAGGGGAGTGTTTGACAGGAAAATCAATGAAAACTGGGGCTTCACAAACATGTCCTCTGTATCTATCCATCCTTCTGTAAGGCTGTTTCTCTTTCTGTCTGCCTGTCAGATTCAGATCTTGATTTGTCACATGCAAACATAGTGTACAATCACTGTGAAATGGTACTCCAGGGTCCGTAATGTGCTTAAAAGTTACATATAATTACAATACACAATTTACCAATTACACAAGAAATGCAATCTATACAATATAAAGCTAAATATATGGTTCCAGTGTGGATGTGCTATGTAACAATTACACAAGAAATACAATCTATATGTGACGGGTAGTACCCTTTAAGAGAGCGACCTAGTGAGGAGGGTAAGGGAGGTACCATAGGCCTACTGGGCCCTGATTAAACAGGGAGCGTACAGCGTAATGAGCCGCCAGAGAAGACAGACATAATCTGCACTGAGCAGTAGTATGTACACTAGATATTGTAGGGGGAGGGTAAGGGAGGTACCATAGGCCTACTGGGCCCTGATTAAACAGGGAGGGTACAGCGTAATGAGCCGCCAGAAAAGACGAGATGGGGGAGTGGCTTCCCTAAGGTACGTACACGGCCTTGCAATCCTGTGTGCTGCTGTTTCTGTACCAGGTGGTGATATTCCCAGACAGGATGCTCTCAATCGTGCATGAGTAGAAGCTCTGTCGAATCTGGTGGGACGCGCTGAATTTCCTCTGTTGTCTGAGGTGGTCCAGTCTCTGACGTGCTTTCCTCACCAGTGTCTATGTATGTTGACCATGTCACGTCTGTGGCGATCTGGACCCAAGGTACTTGAAACTGTCCACTTTCTCAAATGACACAGAGTTGGAGTCAAAGGTGTTTGTAGAGTTGTGCATGTACAGGGAGTACAGTAGTGGAGACCTAACACAGCCCTGGGGGGCTCCCGTGTTGAGCGTGAGGGAGCTGTGGTTGCCTACCTTCACCACTTGGGGTCTGTCTGACAGCAAGTCCAGGATCCACTTACAGTACAGAGGATGCTGCTTTGCCCCAGAAACCTGAGCTTGGTGTCGAGTCTGGGTGGGGTTATAGTATTGAAAGCTGAACTGTAGTCAGTGAACAGCAGTCTCACATAACCTGACAAGTTCCCCTTATCTTGTCTAGGTGGGACAGGGTAGTGTGGTGGATAGGATGTGAGCAATTGCATCCTCTGTGGATCTGTGTGGATATTTCCATCTGTCAATCACTATTCTCTCTCTCTCTCTCTCTCTCTCTCTCTCTCATTCTCTCTCTCTTTCCCTACTGTATCTCTCTTTGCTCTAGCCAGCTGAGGTTGATGTGATATCCACGTATGTGTGTGGATGTTCAAACACCTTGCAACATCTGCTTCCGGTTTCTAACTTCCTAACCCTCTTCTACCCTTTCTAGACACACACACACACACACACATCCCGCTTCTGGCACCACTCAACCTTTCACAACGAACCTATCAGAGGCTCAAATTGTTACGACAACACACACAGGCAACCATGCTAAACATACTGTAATTATCCTTTATGGCTTCGTTCTATCAATGCTTTCACAATATTACTCTCAAACAAATCATTTCTTATAACTAAACATCATAACATTTCTATTAAATCTTAATTGTATAGTTTATGTATATGTAAATGTGTATATTTGTTCTTTGGGTGTTGTGAATGTCTGCTTAAGTGGAGTGTGTTCCTTATGGGTGTGTCCTGCTTGGTGTCTATGTGTTCACATCTACATGTCTTTGTTTATTTGTCTGCACTCTAAGCATACTGTAAGCGTGTAGCAAAGCACAATATGATTAGCACGTTTCAACAGATCAGGTTTGCATTCAAAAAGGTTCTTATACGAAAGGATCTGCCATCATCCCCTGTAAGGCATTAATACACTCATCTGTCCCGCCACTAACAGGCTCAGTGGCCTCCTCAAAGGGGAGGTCACTCACCTGTCCGGTGGCCTCCTCAGCGGGAAGGTCAACTACACTCATCTCTGTGTTTCCCTCCCCTGTAAGGCCCAAGAATGGATCTGACGAGCAGCCCATAAGAGCCGCCTCAATACTGAGGGGTTCAAAGGTTGGAGACTCAGGATCAAGTGGTTTGAGGGTCCAGATTAGCTGCTCTGGCTCTTGTTTGACCTTTGTCTGGTCTGGTTCTAGTTGGACCTCGGCCTTAATAGCCTTACTTAACAATTTCTTTGCCTTAGCTTCTCTGTTCCTTTCCTCCAAGATGACTGACTTTTCCCTTTTGGACATCTTTTTCCAGACCTCCTGAGGAATCCTGGTATAAGACTTCTTTGCTTTGACCTTGTCAACCTTTACTGATCTTTTCTTAGTACCTTCTTCTGGTACTACTCCCGTCCCGGGAATACTAACGGTTGATCCCCAGGCAGGCGACCCTTCGGTTTTGGCGGCCAGGTCGACAACACACACACACACACACACACACACACACACACACACACACATACACACATTACACACTTTGGTTCTGTGTAACTGTGGTTGTAAATATAACAATAATTTCAGGTAAAGCTAAAAGTGTGTGTGCATAGACATGTTTGCATGTGTGTATGACAGCTTGCCTGTGTGTGTGTGTGTGTGTGTGTGTGTGTGTGTGTGTGTACATGAGTGTGTGCATGCGTGTGTGCGCTCTCTGGATAACTGGCATTCCTAGTTCTGTACTACAATAGGGTGTGGGTCTAGTTGCTATCTGGAGGTTGTAGATAGACTCACATTCACTGCTGTGGGGCAGGAAATGAGAAAACAGCCAAACACAGCTACTATAAGGGGAAATTATAAGGTGACCTTTTCATTTCTGTAGAGGGGCAGGGGGAGACATAGAGACGGGAAAGAGAGACATGGAGAGGAGGAAGAGTAATGGACTGCAATTATATAGCGCTTTTCTACCTTAACGGACAAATTGCTTTACAATGGCTTCTCATTCATCCATTCACAAATACATTCACAATGGTGGCAAGGTGCCACGCAAGGTGCTAGCCTGCTCATTGGGAGCAATTTGGGGTTCAGTGTTCTTGCTCAAGAACATTTCGACATGTGGACAGGAGGTGCCGGGAATCGAACCGTCAACCCTGTGGTCATTGGACGATCCACTCTACCTCCTGAGCCACAGCCGCCCAACAAAAGGAAGACCCTCAAGAGGAATGACTGAATGGGGTCAGAGAGAGGGAGAGGGTGACAGCATCAAGGTATGTGGAGAGCGTGACAGATAGGTGGAGCGATAAGGGAAAAGGAGAGAGGCCGAAGGAGAGACTCACTCATTCTCTGATGGTGTGTGAAATATCTGTCAACTGTGTGTGTATGTGAGAGAGAGAGAGAGAGAGAGAGAGAGAGAGAGAGAGAGAGACAGTGTGTGTGGATCTGTCACAGTGTGCATGTGTTTGTGTGTGTGTGTGTGTATGTGTCAGGCCACAGGTTCCCTCCATGTTTAATGAAATCACTGGTCCGTTGCTGGGCTGTATGGGGTAAACAGCCACTCTCCCTGAACTGCAGGGGGCAGAGAGGACTACCACTGGGCTCACTTCATTAAGATTCCCATTTCCTCACTGGCAGGAAACCCAATGAGCAACCCCCCCCCCGGCCCCACACGCCACCATGGCGTGAGTGTGTGGGAGAAGAAGATAATGTGTGTGTATGTGCAACTGTGTGTGTGTGTGTTTGAAATGAAAGAGAGAGAGTGTGTATGTGCGCGCGTGAGATAATGTTTTTGAAATGAAAGAGAGAGAGGATCTGTGTGTGTGTCTGTGTGTGATGTGTCCTGAACTCTGCGGTCTCTCTTGTAACTGACAGCCTTTGACTGCACAGATATTAACAGACTATTTCCCTCCTCCTCCTCCTCCTGCTGATGAAGACCACCACTGTAAACAGAGAAAGGCGACAAGCTCACACAAAGCCCATTCCCTCTCTCTCCCACTCCTCCTCCTCACATCCCTCCCTCCTCCCACCCTCCCGCGCCTCCCCGTCATCTCTGCATGCGAAAAGCCGGGATTTAACAAGCTTAGGCCCATGTGCTTCAAACTGTATCTGTTCCATTACAAACGGGGCCAAAGTAATTAACCTGTTTCATATGCTTTACCAAAGGCCAAAAACAAAACCAATCAATTTGCCCAAAGCAATGGGGATCACACTATTAGTCCCACGTAAACAGAAAAAACCCTGAACGACAACAACTCAAATAGCGTCTTATGGAGTTGCTGTACTAATTATCTGCAGCCATCTTAAATCTGAACAGGCTGCGGAAAATATGGACTGATTACCTTTGTAAATGAGCTGAAAGCTATAATAAACCTGTCAACGTAAATAAGCGGGTTTAACAGAGGGGATCCGTCGGGGAACGTTGCCAACCTGAACGCTGCCCGCCGGGCTAAACAAAGTGCAACAACATTTGTAAAACACTTTACAAAAGCAAAAAGTGGTGGTTGTTGGAATGTGCGCCTCATGTTTATGTACTGGATATGGGTTTGGGCTGTAGCCAGGACTGTTGGGCTGTAGCCAGGACTGTTGGGCTGTAGCCAGGACTGTTGGGCTGTAGCCAGGACTGTTGGGCTGTAGCCAGGACTGTTGGGCTGTAGCCAGGACTGTTGGGCTGGAGCCAGGACTGTTGATAGCTCTTGAGTGGCCCGTGCTCTGTGACACTGTGATGCCGTACTGGCGTCAGACCTCTTGTATTTCTGAATGGTCAGAAGCTGATTTGAGGTTCAGATCACAGAACAGATCAGATGATGTCCAACTCAGCCAGTCGAGCAATGGCGCTGGAAACTTTTAAGCTAACAAGAAAAAGAGAAAACAGATCCAGGCAACTCAAGGGATGTGAAAGATCCCTGTTGGGAGCTGACTGCTGTGTTAGTCACTTTGAATAAAACTCCTATTTTAAAACTCCTATTTGAAATAGGTATACACCTATTTCAAAGCACAACAATCAATGAATTAGCACTTGAAATAGAACTGACCCAGGCACCTTACTGTAGAGAGATTGCTATTGGCTGATGGAAATGCTGATGAAAGGTGCAGCTAATAAAATGTGTATTGACGTGTGATGAGGGTGATGACTGTGATGATATCTGTTACAACAGGCATGCCAGTGATTGATGGTAGTGAATGAGACTGGCTTCGGTATTTCAGTCAAATAGCAAAACGAGGATGGTTAGAATAATAGCGACTGCCATGGGAAGAGAGATATATTCTCTTTTTAAATCCGGCAACCATAAAGTCCAACCATGACGACGCAATAGAGAAAGAACCAGATAAATGGAGATTAACGGTGAGAAGCAGATGATATGTACCCAGCATCATATGATAATGTGTGTGTGTGTGTGTGTGTGCGCGTATGCGCGCGTGTGTGCCTGCGTGTGTGTGTTTGGGGGTGGAAGGAATTTTTATTTCATTTTCCAACTGAACAACCTACTCCATTCCTTCCTTCTGCCAGTGAGCACATCAGCTGGCTCCGCTCTGGAAACGCAAGATATTTGATTAACTTACTTTCATAGCAAATTTTTATCATGCAGTGGTGTGTGTGAGCGTGTGTGCGTGCGTGTTGTATGTGTGCATGCAAATGCAGATATTGCCTTTAGGTGGATTGCATTCAGTAGGTGGCTTATATCGCTTAACTGTGTGTGTTTTGCATATTTCAGCATGTGAGAGGATAATCTCTCTCTTAGGTACTATAAACCCATGCTGTGTAGACTCAGATGAATATGCATTGTCAAGTCCATGAAGAACATGAATGCAAACTAACTATGCATCAACTCCTTAATATATAACTCCATATCAGCAGTGAACAGGATGACAGCAAGAGAGAGAAAGAGAGGAGGATGAGAGGGGTGAGTGTGTGTGTGTGTGTGTGTGTGTGTGTGTGTGTGTGTGTGTGTGTGTGTGTGTGTGTGTGTGTGTGTGTGTGTGGGTGGGTGGGGTGGGGGGCACACACACCTCCACATGTTCCTAATTACTTTTCCCACAAGTCTTTGTTGTGGCCCTTGGGGAGAAGCTCAAACTACACACACCCCATGCAAATGAAGTGTGTGGATACAATCGCAACATGACTGTTAACCTATGGAAATTAGTGTGTTTATGTGGGAATAAACAGCTGTAAATCCTTACATATCTCCCCACGCCCACCCAGACACAACGCAATTCCCAGGGTGTGTTGCGTAATATGGGATGAGGGAGTGTTCATTTAGTTGTTCATAAAGCCTACAAAACACCACACAGCACAGGGGCTAGGGTAACTTAGAGGGTAGATATGTGGAGAGAATGAGTGGGAGATACAGTAGTGAGAGAGAAAGAGAGAAAGATACAGAATGAGAGAGTAGGGGATGGAGAGAATAGGAAACAGTGGGTGAGATTGAGGGTGAGGGAGTGGGAGGTAGAGAAAGAGAGATTGAGAGAACACAGAGACAGGATGACGACGAGAGAGAGAGAGAGATAGAGAGTTAATCTACGTGATGTGTTCAGGCTTGGTTCATTTGCATCTCATTGGGGAGGCGTGCTTATGTGTTGTGTGTATTTGTTGTGTGTGTGTGTTGTGCTGTATTGTGTGTGTGTGTGTGTGTGTGAGAGAGAGAGAGCGCATGAGTGTGTATATGTGTGTGTGCGAGCTTGTGTGTGTGTGTGTGTGTGTGTGTAAACGTGCGAGTGTGTGTAGGTGTATGTGTGTCGTATATCTGAATTCACAGGCATCTGTCAGTGCTGATTTGATCATGTCACTGTGTTTTTTGCCAAGATGATTTCATAGTGCCTGACCTGGTTGGTCACGCCAGCGGTTGACGGCCAACTGAGATAGTTAGCCTGGCCACTGCATCACCAGGCAAGGTCACTATGTCCTAGAGAGGTCGTTATCTCAGCAAGGTGGGACATGTGTCTGGAAGCGCTGAGGGGTACACTAAAACACACACGCACACACACACACAGTTGTACAAACCATACACACCGAGACAGATTTGTACAGGCACATAATCTCATCCAACAGCAATCTAATGAAAAAAACGATCCATACTACAGCACTAAACCTAAATCCCAGACTTTGTTGATTTAGGGCTGCAGTCACTCTGTCTGTAAACTCTGTCCCTCTCCTTCCCTCCCTGCCTCCCCCCCTGTCTCTCACTTTCTCCCTCTCCCTCCCTCCCTTCTTTCCCTCCATCCATCTCACCACCACGCTCAAACCCATTTTGCTCCTCAGTCTCATGCTATTATAAATAATAAGCTTTTCTCTTGCTTCAGCCCTCTTCCCCTGCCCCCCCTCATCGGTTCGCCCCAACACTCTCACTGCGTCCATTCAGCCATTGGCTACAGTATCAGAGGTTGTCACAAGCGGGGCCCCTCTCTGGCTCGCTCTCTGCTCTGGCCTGCCTCCAGTCCAGACCGACCATCTGTACCCCCTCAGTCATCTGCTCCTCTCCTCCGGTTGGCCTGGAAAGCGGATTAGACATGAAAAATGTCAGAAAGTCTGTGGAGAACAAGCTTAGAATGTAAGTGCCAGCATGAGCTGTCAATAATACATGGGCCACTCCTCTACCTCTCACTCTCTCTCTGTCTCTCTCTCTCTCTCTCTCTCTCTCTCTCTGTCTCTCTCTCCACCCCATCCTCGTCACTCATCCCCCACTCTTTATTTTCTCTTCACTGCCTTCATCATCTCTCCATCTTGATCTCTGGAGTCTGTGCGGCGTCCTTTTAAGCGTCTCCATATGGATAGGGCCTGCCGTTCCAGGAACATTCTGGGAAAGCTGTCCGAACTGAAAATATGACATTGTGATGGGTATCTGGACCCAGCAGGACACATCTGATCCAGCCATAGAACTACAAGGGGAAGGACAGGGATTATGCGTGTGACTAAATAAAGCACTTAAGGGACATTGAGCGGCAAGTATAGAGAGATGCTGCTGGAGTGAGTGTGACTTCTCAAAACCTTCATGAGCCATACAATTTGATTGCTTAACCCTCCTCTCATCTCTCTCAAAAGTGGATCCTTCAGCCTCTCATCTCTCTCCAAAAATATTTTGCAGCCTTTTGAGAGGGGAGGTGGTGAGAGAGAGAGAGAGAGAGAGAGAGAGAGAGAGAGAGAGAGAGAGAGAGAGAGAGAGAGAGAGAGATGGTAGGAGGGCAGAGAGAGGAGAGAGATGGTAGGAGGGGAGAGAGGGGAGAGAGATGGTACTGTAGGAGGGGAGAGAGAGGAGGGAGATGGTAGGAGGGGAGAGAGAGGAGAGAGATGGTACTGTAGGAGGGGAGAGAGAGGAGGGAGATGGTAGGAGGGGAGAGAGAGGAGAGAGATGGTAGGAGGGGGGAGAAACAGAGATGAGGGAGATGGTAGGAGAGAAACAGCAAGGAACACTGAGGAGGAGACACCAGCTTAAGCCTGACCTGTGTAATAAATTATACCTGGCAACATTGCGATTGATGCACATACATCTGATTACCAGCCATGGTATGAAGTGAGCTGTTATTTAAATCAACAGGACTACTTGAACAACCAAGCTGTTTTACCAACCAATACTATTTGAAAGGCTTTCTCTCTCTCTCTTCTTTCTCTCTCTCCTGCTCTGTTTCTCCCACACCCACAGACTCACAAACAGACAGGCATGCACATACACGCATGTAACCACACAAGCACGCACAACCCCCCCCATCTCTCTGTCCCCATCCCTCCTTCCCTCTCTTTCTCTTGGTCTCTCACTTTCTCTTTTTGTTTCTGTCCTCTCCTCTCTCTCCTTCTCCCCCTCAGCTGTCTCGCCCGTCTGGGGTGATTGAGTAGGTGGAGGTTTTCTCTGGCTGAAAGGCCTAGTTAGACTCTGGGCTCCTGCTGCAGAGCTATGTAAGGTATTCACATTGTCAATCCCAAGAACATTGTGCCCATATATCCATTATGTGGCCCATTTCAGCCTCTATTTCTCTATTCTCCATTCTCCATTACATCTCAATGTAACGTTAGTTAAACTCTGATCGAAGGTTTCATGAATATTTCAGGGTATATCGTAGCGGGCTTCAGTGAGGGAGGGGGAAGAGGGAGGAAGAGGAGGATTAAAAAGAGAGAGAGATTGAGAGGGTGTGGGAGAGAGAGAGAGAAGTATGACCTCTCTCGGTTCTCTTTTCTTTGTTTTGCAGGAAACCAGGTTGAAGTTGAAACTGTCAGTCAGAGTTACGTCCACCAAAGCGTACCGTAGCAGACACTGAACACAACCTCCTGCTCTCCTGAGAGAGAGAGAGAGACAGACAGAGAGAGGGAGAGAGAGAGAGAGAGGACATAAAAACATGGCGCTGAACTGGTCCATGGTATTGTCATTAGGGTTGGGTTGAGTGAGGACCTGTCCATGGTGCTGAACTGGTCTGTGGTATTGTCATTAGAGTTGGGTTGAGTGAGGACCTGTCCATGGTGTTGAAATGGTCTGTGGTATTGTCATTAGAGTTGGGTTGAGTGAGGACCTGTCCATGGTGTTGAAATGGTCTGTAGTATTGTCATTAGGGTTGACATGAGTGAGGACCTGTCCAAGGTGCTGGAACAGTGTGTGTATGTTATTGTGCTGCCCATGGTACTGAAATGGGTTGTGCTGTTGTGTGTATGTGTACATGCTAATGTGCATGTGTAGCCAGGCTCAATCTGCGTTGTGTTGTTTATGGAGCACACTGGAGGACGACGTGCATTCAAAGATCTTTTTATTGTAGACTGTTCCTGCATGGACATCTGCATGGACATGTAGACAAGGCACGAGAACATATTTGCCTCTGGCAATAGTTAGTTGCTCGTTGGCTAACCCTTGTCGCACCCATATACTATAAAGGGGTAGTTATGCACAACACGAGGCTATGCGAGCTACCACAGCCATACAAATATACACAATTATTCACATACACACGTTTCTGCATCGGCAAAATAAAAATACTAAAATGAAATTAAAGCTGCAAGCAGCGTTGTGGGGGCCAAGCTGACCACGCGAAAGATGAAGCAAATACGACTGATGTTTTGAAGGCTTTAGAGATATGTTTGTCGGACTGCAACTACACTGCAAACTTGGTTAACACAGCAAACGTTATAACCACTGCAAACTTCAACCACTGCAAACTATGAAAATCATTCAGCTCAATAAAACAAGAAAAGTAGGCTGGTCTAATACTCAACACTCGTGGGCAGCGGATGAGAGCTTAAGTCTTTCCCACACCCGTGTGGCCAGCCCGTTCGTGGAAATTCTGCCACACCTTCTCTTTCAAGGCTGTAGGGAGGACCAGCTGAAAGATGGAGTTTGCGGTGTTGGGGTCCCTCACACACTGATGCAAGACTCCCTCCCTCAGAGTCAGCCTCTATTTCTCCTTGAGGATCTGCCGAATGTCACGTTGCAGGGTTATCCTTTCTGTTGCACTGGGCGGTTTCCCTGTCTGCAAGGATAACAGCATGTGGCGAATCATGTCATCTTTTTGCTGGGCGTCATTCCATTCTCCAGGGGGTTCGGCCCAGCTGCACTTCTTCTAGGTGAACTTGGACAGGAGAGTTAAGCATTTCTGGGCATGGGTTTTCCACCCCGGTGAGAAAAGTCTTCAGGGCCAGGATCTCTTCCTCTTCACCATCCTCTCCTCCATCCACAGGTACTTGAGATAGGGCATCAGCATTAGCATTGGTTTTGTCAGGCTGGAACTTGATGTTGAAGTGGTAGTTGTAGAGTCTGGCTGCCCACTGTTGCTCCAAGCTTCTCAGGTTCACCTCCTGTAAGTTTGCGAGAATGTTGTTGTCAGTGAAGACTACAAAATGGGAGCCTAGAGTGGAATTTCTTGCTGCACCAGCGAAAGATGGCCTACCTTCTGATAGCAATGAAGGTAAACAGGAGTCTGGCCAGTGTTCTTCACTTCTTCACTTGTACCTTCCCATTCAGACAAACTAGACTCCATTGAATCTTCAAAACCTTCCCCTACTTCACAGAAGTCTACACCCACTCACTGCATTTCCTTTACCCACTTTGACTATTTGGACACGGCCATGAACATGGCAAACAATATGCAAGCAAGTTCCGTCTGCTGCATTTTACACAAGAGGAGCGCATTATTGTACTATACAGATGTGAGAACATAAGAATGTAACTTGACCCGCGGTATTCTAACAGGCGCTTTACGGCATTCCGCACCACCGCTCGCACGCCCATAGGGGCGCAGTAATACTACTCATTGACCCATTGCTGTAGCTCATCTTGCACATTAGATGAGCCTACCGTTCTCAAACTCCCTGTTCTCTGTCTGGTTGTAATTTAATTATTACGAACAAAGCCTATCTATTTATAGTTTATATCTCTGTAACTGTCGCCGGGTCTATATCTGTTAACTGTCGGGACAAGTAGAAGTTTAATACAGTAGGCTAACTGAGTGTTCTCATATGGAACATGGCATCAGGACGAGTAAGATGGCTAACGGAGCTGACCAGAGATGTGTATGAAATGGTTCACTCACTCCCTATTCCCTATGTAGTGCTACCATGGATGTATTGAGTGCGACTCATAGTGAACTACATGGGGAATGATTTAACAGTTTTGGGACACTACATGGAATGTCACTGCGTAAGATATTCATGACTCAAACAAGCAGACGCGCCGATCACTGATGGCAGCAGGTTGTAATATCAGGTAGTATTCAGGTTCCATGTTTAGTTGAATGATAAATCCCATATAAATGGTTGGAATTCTTATGATGTGCAAGTGTGATTTTGTCAACTTTAGTGCTGTCTGCTAATAGCAGGCTGTGAAGCTGCACGATAAGACCGTGATAGCAAGTTAGCTCACGACAGCAGCTTCATAATATTAACGGTAGCCGTCGGTGGCTAAAAAGCAGATAGCTAACTTTACAACGATGATTCCTGTAGATATTTTGATTTTGATGCTATTAGTTCAACTTCTGTTTCTCGGGCAGGAACGGAGACGAACTCGCATTAGCAGCAAAGCAGCTACAGGAATGATCTTAACATTAGCAGCTTATTTAGCCACTGATAGCTACCGTCTTCTTCACTTCTCCTTCGGTAAAACATGACACCGTTGTATTGTGGTATTGTGGAGTGCTTAGGCAGAAGCAGGAAGAGAAACCCGTCATGGGACCTTAAATCAGAAGAAATATGGAATGGTAGTGAACGGCGTGAGAAGCTATTGTAAGCTAGACTGCAACGTAAACAACTGTACCAGTTAGCTAACAACTATGTGAACTCAAACTCCTTGTTCTCTGTCTGGTTGTAATTTTAATTATTACGAACAAAGCCTATCTATCTATAGTATCTATCTCTGTAACTGTCATCGGGTCTGTATCTGTTAACTCATATGGAACAAGGTATCGGGACAAGTAGAGGTTTAATACAGTAGGCTAACTAGCTAGCTAGCAGAGTGTTCTCATATGGAACATGGCATCAGGACGAGTAAGCTAGATTCGCAGATTTGAGTGGATAATGTCAGCTTTTGCTTCCTCTTGGTAGAGTGAGTCCTGAGCACTTAATTAATGTCACCTGGTAGGGTTGCTTCCTCTTGGTAGAGTGAGAGGGGGGGGGGGGTGTCGTTGTTTAAATTGGCACACAGCGAAAAGTATACATAGCATAGCTCAACTATTTACTTCTTCAGAATCCAGATAATCACGCGAACATTTCCATGTATAATATATCCTTCGGTCTTCAGAAGTGTAGGAGAGGTGAAGAGTTAGAAACAGTTAGAGATTCTAGAGCGAAGAGAGATTTTCTAGAGCGTGGCTCCATTGATTTCAATGGAGGGGGGGGAGTCATCATTCAAACTGTCACAGAGTGAAAAATATACATCGGAGAGCTTAGCTTTTTTGATTTTATGAATCCCAAGAGTCGTGTGAACGTTTTGATATATAAAATGTGTATGAGCTGAGTTAGAAGACGGATGGCAGTTTAGAAAATGTGACTTTTTCCAAAATGCGCCTTTCACCACTCTGAAACTGGTGAAATTGTGCAGAAGACAAAAAGTGTTCCTTTCATTCTGCAATCAAACAAATGAAGTAATAATGAAACCATGGGGTGTTTTGAAGTCAGCATGAGCCAGGAGTCCATTGTTACCATAATTTTTAAGATTGGACATACAGTTCAAAAGTTACTGACATAAACGCAACTCCAACTTTCACACGCTGGTGGCGCTAGAGTGCTCGAGATGTCAACATGAGGCTTGGTGACAGATGTCATGGGTGTGTCCTGGATGAATGTGCCAAATGTGGTTTTGATAGATTAAAACATTACTGAGATATGACCCCAGTTCTTGTTTTGCAGCTTTTCTGCCAATTTTGATTGGCTGTCATGAGCGAACGCAATGGATAATCAAAAATCCCTGTAAATATTTTGTAGACATTGGTGTATAGATGACATCCACCAATTTTCGTGTAGATTGGGGAAAGTTCCTAGGAGGAGATACATTTTAAGGGTTTTGCACATCATTCAAAATGGCGGAGAATCCAAGATGGCCACAATGACGTCATAGAGTGCGTTGAATCCGGCTTGATCCAAGGAATTGAAGGACACCTGAAGTTTGAAAATTGGACTTGCTGAAGAAAAGCTGCATGCATAAATGCACCTCCAACTTTGACACGTTGGTGGCGCTAGAGAGGGCGAGGTGTGGACATGAGACTTGGTGAGGAGGGTCAGGGCACTGTCCCGAATGAGTTTGCCAATTTTCATAACTTTCTACCATACGCTTCTATGGGCTGCCATAGACTACAATGGCAGAGGAATAAGAAGAAGAAGAAAAGGTAGAAACTTAATGGTGGCCTACGCAGCTTCGCTGCTTGGCCCCAATAATAAATCAGGAAGCAATCAAAAACATGGCATACCTGCACGGACATGTAGACAGGGCACGAGAACACATTAGCCTCTGGCAATAGTTCGTTGCTCGTTGGCTAACCCTGCGGTCATGGAAACGGGGAAACATCCTTTTCATATTCATATATGAAATAAAAGTGACCTCAAGTCGAACATATAACTCAATCAATATGAAATACTTCAATTCTCTAGGGGGGGGGGTTACATACACTATAACAGCAGACTAAGTACTGTCACAATATTAGCTTAGACAGACCGACAGCACTGACCTTGTCGCACCCATATACTCAGCAAAAGGGAAAGAAATATAGATGCGCAGACAGTTAACCCCACAAGGTCACGCCCCCAGATACCCCAAAACCAATCCCCAGCCCTGTGTATAATAAATCAACCAATTAAAATAAAAGGCAGGCGGAAACCCAAGGAAAATAATAATAATTAAAGTTATACAATAAGAAAATCTAGTGGAACAATAATCCTGTGACACATGCATGTCCCTGTGTGTGTGTGTGTGTGTGTGTGTCCTCTCTATGTCCCTGATTGATCTGTCAATGGCACTAAACCTCTACCAGCCAAACCCAGCCATGTGCTCAGCTGCCATACATATGGATGACCTGCCTCCCTCTAATCCCTCCACCAACCAGCCTGATGGTGCTTTCTCTCAGCAGGCACAATAGCCCGATATGATAAGCATTGATCTGGGAGTGTGGTTCAATCCCCTAATAGATGTACCGTAGCCCTTGCGCCTTTGTTTCCTAATGATCTGTCCGGTTATGACACCGAAGCCCGGTCCTCTGTGAGACCGCAGATCCATCCTGAGCCGCTCTCCTATTGGCTATCGCTGGCTCCATCCGTCATAGCAAGGCTCTACCCTTCTGTAATAGCCTCCATATTGGCTGGAAAACTTCCAGTTCTTAAAATAGTGCCGGGGAAGATAACGAAAAGGAAAACAGAGAGTGTGTGAGAGAGAGAGAGAGAGAGAGAATAAGGGAGGGAAGGAGAGGGAGAGAAAAATGACTGCGGTAGCATCACTAAAGGGGTTGCCTATTAGGGCAGTGCAGGGGAGAAATATCGGCCTGTACAGGGCTGAGTAGTTTGTCCTAGTCATGATCTGAAATAGAACCAAAATCAATTATTCATAGAGTCCATAACAGGCAATATTAGCTGTATAAAAAGGTTTGGGGCTATGCAGGCATGATAGACCTGATGGGTTTGGTATTTACTGTTGACCGCAAACTGACCACACAGTAATCACAGTGGACAGTGGACACTTGGATTGACTTTGATCATGACCACATAGCCCACCAGTTGCTAGATTAGCCTCATGTTGACTTGAAAACACATCCTTCATTGTAACACACAATGGCCACACATGACCACCTACTGACCACAAGCTGTAGTTTACTCACATTCCATCCTCATTATAAAGGTAAAGCTTTCTCTAGAAATCCCACAGCAACCAATCATGAACCACATTGTATCCTCATTATACCCTTGTAATGACAACATCTACAGTTCTAAACAACAATGGCCCCAAAACAACCAAACCACAACCACTAAACAACCAAACCACTATGTCAAAACAATTAGACCTCACTCATACAACCATAATAAAACCACGAATCAACCACAGAGCACAGAGACAGTAACAAGCGTTGCTGCATGCCTTAGCACAGGACCAGCGGAGAAGCTTCCAGTGATAATTGACTAAAAGCATGCCTGGCCTGATGAACACAGCAGCAGTCCACCCTGCATTTCCAAATGGTTTTAGTAGGCTAATGGCACCCGTTAGAAAATGAGCAGCCAGACAGAAGGCAGAGAGAAGTAATGTAACTTTCCAAGCCCAGCTCATTTTCTCCAAATTGAAGTGATTATCTGGACCCCCTAAGGCTGCCAAGATTGAATGTTTTACAAAGAGCCCAAATTATGGAGAGATGAATGAGATGAAAAGTTGGTGAAAGTTTTCTCGATAAGTAAGTAAGTAAATAAGTAAGTGTAACGATCTAGGCTGAAACCGCAAAGAACCAGACAGCAGACCGGGTGCAAAAATTAAATGGAATTTATTTAAGGAAAACTCAAAGTGTCAAGTTGGCAAAAAAGGTGCACAACTAGGGCTCTGTCTTCAGGGCTGGGAAAGGCTCAGGCTCCAGGCAGACCGGCAGACCTGTTTGCAGATGGAGTGGGAATTAGACAGGAGAGTCACAAAAAGGTAGGCTTCCAAACAGCAGACCCAAGAGAACATGGACTAACGTGAACAAATCTGGCCCAGGGGAGCAGGAGAGTAGAGGAGATATAGCCCGGTGATTGGTAACGGGAGGCAGGTGTGAGTCAGGTAGCAGGTGAGTGTGATGAGTTTGATTGTCTAGTAACCCTGCACAGGAATGCTTGGAATGCAGGCTCCCGCTGGGAGCAGGGGTGGAAGTGGAAGGCATAGCCTGAGCTGTAATGGTAAGTAAGTAAGTAACTAAATAAGTAAGACGATGATCAGGACTACTCCTAACTAGGGTTCCAAAATTCCGGGAATATATACGTTGGAAACTTTCCATGGGAATGAACAAGAATCTATGGGAATTAATGTAAATTAACAGGAATTCTTCATTGTTTGGGTTAGTTGGTGCGGTCATCTCCCACCAGGCTCGGGGCCGAGGGGCTATCCTTGTACTACCCCGAGCTTGGGTGAGGGGGTAACCCGGGCTATATATCCGGGCACACCTCCAGGAGCCACTTTACCATTTCGTCATCCATGACCATCAGGCCACGCATTCCGTTGGGTGTCCGATATATCGGACAGTTCTGGATGATGTGGTCTGCGGTTTGTTCCTCGGTGCCACACTTGCATGCCACACAGGATGCCAAGCCTCATACATCATGCATCGATGAGCAGAAGCGTCCAACGCCGGTCCAGAGACGGTTAAACCTCACTCACGCCGGTCTGGGTAAGTCCATCCCGGTAGGGGAAGGACCAGCGGAGGAGTCTGGAGGTGTTCGCCTCCCACTCCGCACATCAGGTGTAGTCCGCCCATCCTGCCTCAATGATGTTAAGATCTCTGCATTGCTGCAAGAGATCCCGTGCAGTAGGCACAAAAGGGTGTCTTGACTTGAGATGCCGGGAGGGCTCCGCTGTTGCAGTGAGCCAGTCGTCCAGCCAGTAGTCCTAACCTAAGGCTCGGCAGGCTCCACGTGCTGTGATACCTGTGCAGCGGAGGCCAGCTGACAGTACATCTGAGTTAGGGCCATAACCCTCTGCATCCTATGCAATTTGGGTTTAGGTCCAATCATTCAACAGACAGCTAACTGCTACCTGCTAGAGTGCATAAAACCAAAATTGACAAAGGCGGTGTAGTTGGTGTTGTCTTTTTAGACCTAAGGAGGGCCTTTGATACAATGAATCACAAAGTCGTCTTAACTAAACTATCCTCCTTCAATTTCTCCATTGCTGCAATCAACTGGATGGCTTCATATCCATCCAACAGGAAGCAAGCTGTCTGTATAGGAGATACTCTATTTGCAGCCCTTACAGTGGAAACTGGTGTTCCCCAAGGATCCATACTGGGCCCACTCCTTTTCACCCTATATATAAATGACCTACAATCCACATTCCCTTTTATCAGTCTCCAAATTTACGCTGATGAAACTGTTCTCTACACCCATGCAAAAAGTCGAGAACAGGCTGCATTCAAACTGTCTGATGCAATGGTCAATGTATCAGACTGGTTGAATCAGTCGTGCTTGTAGCTGAATGTTATTTTTCTGTACTTTATTTATGATGGTGGTTTATGATAAACACACTCCTTGGAGAGTAGCAAAAGTTAAAGGTTGTCACTTACCCTGGATCAATGCTGAAATCATATCTCTCTTTAGAGAAAGGGATAAAGCATGGGCAAAATTTCGCCAGACAAGGAGTCATACTGACCGGGAAGTGTTCAGAAAACCTAGGAATACTAGTAAAACGCGAGCTCGGAATGTAAGTCTGATGACTATAGAGAATGTCTAAATAATAATTTAAACCCCCAAAAAAATTTGGAGTAAAATTAAGGACATTATGAATACATCAGTCAATTCCTCTGTTAATCAGCTCAGAGTTGCTGATGTCATACTGAATGATCCACTACCAATTGCATCTGCATTTAATCAGCATTTCTCCTCTGTCTGCTCCAATTTAATACCAAACACTCCACATCTAAGTTCGATTCCTGTCCTGTCTGCTCATAGTTCTTTTCATTTTCAGACTATAACTCCTACAGATGTCTCTGATGTAATTGATGAGTTGAAAGAGAATGCTGGTCCCGGGCTGGATGGTATTGAGACAAAGTTTATTAAATTAGCATCTCATATTATAAGCTTTCCATTAGCTGATTTATTTAATCTTTCACTGCGTACATATGAAGTGCCTACCATTTGGAAATGTGCACGTATTACTCCTCTCCACAAGGGCGGTGACACACTTGATCCAAATAATTATAGACCAATCTCAATTTTATGTTCTATTGCAAATGTTTTTGAGAAATATTTTTTTGACCAATTATCTCAATATTTGAACAATAATAATATTCTTTCTCAATATCAATTTGGTTTCAGATCAAACTATTCTATGACAACTGCTCTCTTAAAATTTACAAATGATGTGTTTCGGCATCGGATCAGGGTCTTCTTACAGGATCTATTTTTGTTGATTTGACAAAAGCTTTTGATCTGGTTGACCATTATCTGTTGCTAGACAAGTTACATGCCATTGGTCCAAATATGTCCAAACACACTGTCCAAATATGCCCTGTTGTGGTACAACTCTTATCTACACAGCAGAAAACAGTGTGTATGTCTTAAAGGCTGCAAGTCTGACTTGTTAATTCAGACGAGAGGCCTTCCTCAGGGATCGACTTTGGGTCGACTTCTTTTTTCAGTTTTTATTAATGATCTTCCTCTTTATTTTTTCTGACTGTTCTGTTCAATTATATGCTGATGATACTATTATTTATACATCAAAGGCCTTCTCTTCAGAAATCCAAGAATCCTTGCAACATGATTTTTATATTTTTCAGACTTGGCTACTTGAAAACAAACTACTACTGTGTGAACTAAAACATATGCAATGCTCTTTGGTTCGAGACAGAAACTTAGCTCTGATTTAAATTCTTTGGTTTTAACATACAATGATGGTAGAGTTCTCCAGAAAGAAGACAAAATGTGACAGCGGCTGGTGATTTGGTCCGCAACTCGGCAAACCCTGAAATGCGCTAGGGGGCAAAATAAATAAAAAAAGTTTTTTTTTTTTTTTTTTTTTTTTTTTTTTTGTATTACCAAAGTTGAAGTTGTGAAGAACCCACTTACTATAACAGACAACAGTTTTAGGTTCACGAAATACGTATAATTAGTCTGCAAACTAAGCTCGTTTTTAGCTGATTTCGAGTCGGGTTTGGGGGCGGGCAGATCGATTAGCATGATTTGGTTTCATTGGCTATTGCTTCCGGGTTCTCCGCCCCCCACCCTTCCCCAACACGCCGGCTTTGTTTACATTCAGTCCCAAGTTTAACCATGGATGCTACAGCTTTTACTAAAGAGAAGACGGAGATGGCATCCAGGACATGGAAAGAGTTTTAAGAGCAGCTAAAACTCCAGCAGAGCAGGACTCGTTCGTACACGGAGTTTTATTCTTGATGACCTGTGATACAGAGATGACTGTATCAACAAAGCAAGTTGCTACCAAGCGAAAGTTCCAGATTCACACCACTGTTGTCTGCCGCCAAGCATTCTGCTTTGCTTTGGGGTAAGCTGATCTTTATACTATCTGTGCTGTGTACATTACATTAACGTTAGTCGTTTAGCAGTAGCTCCTTTCTAAGTGACTAAGTCTAGCTAGCATAACAAAGGCACTAGCACTAACTAACAAAGGCTAGCTAGCTAACTTTAGCTAACATGCTAGTTAGCTGAGCTGTCCCTTCGTTCCTAAACAAGCCAGCTACCTAGCACAGGGACATGGCTATAGTTAGTGAGCTAGCCCTTTGTTCCTAAACTAGCCAGCGAGGCAGCTAATATCTAGCTAGGTAGCTATATTATAGAGAGAAACAGAATGGGAGAGCATGAGAGGTATGGTAGTCTGACACCTTTGTTTTTTGTTTTGGTTACAGGATGAGCAAAAAGTGAGGATTTGCAGCTCTCCCTTGGCCCCTCCATACCAGCCAGCAAGAAGATCACTATGCACTACAGCTTTGATTTTGCACAACAGGTGAGAATACGTTCATCCTATCATGCATTAGCTAGTCTATTTAATCAACACATTGTGGTACTATTTTATCTATTTGGAGTGCAAGTACTGTGGGCAATAATTTAATGTACTTTCTTCCTTCTATTCTATTGCAGTTTTGATGCTGAGAGACCTGGCATGGTTGTGGCCAGAGAACACCGTGATGCACCGGCAGTCGAGTTTCAGCTGCTGCGCAAGCCTGATTTTCTGCCCCCCAGAGAAGGTCTTCTTGTGCAAGCCCCACCCGGACTGGACATGGCCGGACTGGACATGGCCAGACAGACGTATCTCTTTGACAAGATCAGAGAGTTCTGTTCTGATGAGGGACAAGACGTCACATGTCCCCCACCAAACTCCACAGCAGCTCAGAACAAGACTGTCCGCTTGTAGATTCACTGCAGATCATCAGGACGGACAGCACTGCAGGAGAAAGGCCACAGCCTTTTCCTGTTTGTATACTGAAGCGTTACTTGTTCTCTTGCACAGACTTGCCCACACTTGCACAGACTGCATTGTCAGAATATTGAATACTGAGCTGAGTACTGTTGTTATTACCTTGAGTATTGAGCTGGGGACTGTTATTACTTTGTTGTACACTTGATCACAATGAACACTATGCACCTTGTCTATAAAACAGACAACTGACTGTACACTTCAACACTTAGACTGTTGCCTTTTTTTGTACACTTTACAACTTATGCTTGTACTTTATATCATGTATGTGACAATAAAGAACGTTAAATTTGAACTTCATCTTATATTGTGTTGTGAATGCAGTTAAGAACAAGATTAATACTGACTCAAAGAGTGTGGGTTCATCAGTGAGAGAGCACCCCACTTGGCAGCCACTCTCAGTTAATACCCCAAGTTGACAGCCACTCTGACAGATAATGACAGATCGTCCAGTGGGGGAGTGGCTGGGGGAGGGGTTACCAGGCTATTGTTCACGCCCATTACCTGGCAGTCAGAGGTGTGAAAATGTTGGAGAACTTTGGAGGAGGAATTCTCAGCTAAGTTGATTTGGCAGTACTAGCATTCAAATAAGCATATCTTCTTCAACTATGTTCAGATTTCAATGTATGAGACCTCATTTGAAAGCTTACAATCTGCACTTTCATAATCTGTAAAAAAAATGAAAAATGACCTTTGCCTAGTTGAGGACCAAATTACCAGCGGCGGTCACATATAAATATCTGGGTGTGTGGATCGACTCTAGACTTACTTTTAAACCACATATTGATTATCTTATAAAGAAAGTCAATTTTGGTGTAGGGGTTTTGTTTCGTTCTAGGCACTGTTTTACGTTTCATTTCAGAAGCAAAACTTATCTTGCAACTTATTCTTCCAATAATTGACTATGCCGACATTGTTTACCAGAATGCATCAAAAACCAATCTTCAGCCCCTTGATGTAGTTTACAATAAATTGTGTAGATTTATATTAGGTTGTTCTTTTTTGACACACCACTGTACAATATATGACACACTCGGGTGGCTTTCTTTAGATAACAGACGGCAATTTCACTGGTTTCAGATTATTTTCAAATGCATTCACTTTGATTTCCCTTATTGTTTGAAACAATTTTTTGTTCCTTATTTATCTAATTACCCATTAAGAAGCTCAGACCAGTCCCTCTATACTGTTCCCTTTGTCGCCAAGGAAATTGGCAAAAAAGGCTTTAAGTCTTTGGCCCCTTCCGACTGGAATACTGTACCTGTCAATATCCGTTTGTTGTCCTCGCTCCGTATGTTTAAGAATACCTTGTTTACTCATTTAAAACCTGATTGTCAATGTTTTCAATTATGATGTAATGTGCTGTCACTCCCCATTATTTTCTTTTATTTAAGTTTTAGACTGATCCTCTTTGTTCTTTCTTCTGTTTTTTTTTTATGTTGAGACTAAGGTTGTTAATTGTTGTCCTTGTCACGTGTTGTTTCTGTTTTGTCTGTGTTGTACATTGGATTGTCCTGTTTGTTGTATTGTGTATTTGGGTGGGACCCCCTCGCAAACAAGATGTTACATCTCAAGGGATTTATCCCACATTAATAAAGAATTTCATAATAATAATGTCAACAAGACCGTGTGCATGTTTTTCAGAAGTCCATCAGCCGGATGTGCTGTGTAATGGTGAGACACTTAAGGTGGTATCAGAATATAAATATCTCGGCATCATTTTGGACTCAAATTTAACATTGAAACCAGGCCAGGTCCTGCCTGGCTTATGTCCGTGGCTGGCTTGTTTCTGTTCAGGACTGGTAAGACAGAAGCGAGTCATGCCACTGAAATACCTGTGAATTGAAATGACATGAAATAATGTCTGATAAATTAAGATAGGTCTTGTCGCCTGGACACATCAGTTCCAATGCTTCCAATGCTAATCCAGCATAATAAGAGCGGGATAGCCAGTAAGATCATGGGCTCACAACAACAAGCAGCAGCTTCCATAACATTAATGGTAGCGTTCAGTGGCAAAATCAGTTACACTGATGATAACAAAGTCATCTCCACTGGGTCTTGAACTCCGGTCTCCAGGGTGGACCACAGGGTCCACTACTCTACTTGTGCGGTGGAGACTGGCGGATTGGTTTTGGTGTCCTTATTCCAGTCCATAGTGTGGGTTGGGGTTAGAATAAGGGCTGGGGTTAGGATAGGATCCGATAGAATCTCATTCTGTGGAGTCCTTGACTCAATCAAGTGACTTAAGATAATGTGATGGCGCTTGGACGTGGTCAAAAGTTAATGTTTATTGAAATTATACTAATCAATTATCAAAATAATATTATAACACAATTCAAATAACAGATGGAAAAACATGTGGCAATATGAAAACACAGCAGAAATGAAAAGAATGATTTCATGGGTTATCACAGCCTATCCTAAGTCTTCTAAGCTTGAACAACACTTTGGCATCTCACACCACAATCATAGGCGACTGTTGGATACAACCTTAGTAGCGGTGTGTGATCGGGCGGTGTTGTCTGGCTCGAAGCATGGAGGCACGTGACTGAAGGTCGCTCAGTTTGATAAGAGGGGCAGCGCACCTGCGCTCCTGTTGAAACGGTGATGGTATAGCGTTGCTGCGCGAAGTTGAGGTTCGCAGAGTTCAAAGTTCAGTTTCAGAGTTCGCAAGTTGCAAATCTCATTCAAAACCTCTGCTCTCGCCAGAGGTGGATCTTTGAAGAGTATTTTCCTAAGCCCCTGTGTCGGCTTGGAGATCTTGGGTAGCAGTCCAGGCACAAACTTAGTTACTGAGAGTTGAAAGCATACCTGCGGCTTGTCAGGGGGTGGGTGCTTGTGACCCCAGTTCGGTGATTGGCCAGTTGATTCGTGACCCCTCCTTTGGGGGGGTCTGAGAATTAAACAGCAATTTGCAGGATATGTTTTAATCTGATCTCATTACCAACACATTGGAAGGACATTAGTAAAAATGACTATCATATTCAGTACAGTGGCTGGAACATATAGAATCCAAACACTTGCATCTTTAATCACCGGGCTTGACTGGTTGCCCCGTCACTCCGAGGCCCCTGCGGTTGATCAACACGATCATGGCTCCTCTCTGTCCCCACAGTGGTGGAACGAACTGCCCACTGATGTCAGGACAGCAGAGTTCCTGCCCATCTTTTGCTGCAGACTCAAAACTCATCTCTTCAAGAAGTACTACAACGATCTTCCCTCTTAAGCACCTATTTGTATTTTAGATTCATACTTGCAAACTGCCTTTCGGCTATAATCGCCGTTTTTTTTGTCAATTGGGTCATTCATATGAATCGTGCAGATCCGGAGTTTTCCAAAAAGGGGTGGGGAGGGGGTGAGGGGAGAGTGACTGCGTTTGATATTCAGGCTAGAATAAACCTTATTGGATAATACTAACTGGTTAGCTTGACATAGACAAACTTGGATGCTACAAGCTAAATGTTATAGAGTGGTGGGTCAATTCAGAACGTGAAATAGTGACTAACCACAGCAGACGAGGGTATAAATACAAATCCTGTTGTTGGATGTAACGTTGCTTGATCTCAAGTTGAATAACGTCATGTCAACAGCTTCCAACATCCATTCCAATTGTGCGAGTTTTCTCCCAGGATCTCCTCATACAGCGTTTTTTCATACAGCCCAAATATCTCCAAAGCTGCTGCTGCTGCTAATCACTTGTTAACGAAATCTCTGATCAGCTGTAGTTTGGATATTTTTGTGGTTTAAAATTAGGATAGAGGACACTACTAGTTGCCCCTTCAAACAAAACTTATGTCCGGTAGCTTTCTTTCAAGTAATTCCAAAATAAGTCACGGAAAACAATTAAACAACAAAAAACACCACTTTTTTTTTTTTTTACTCACTTGGCATTGGTCCGAATGTATACTGTATACTGAAGTATGAAATCTACTGAATCTGATATATACAGAATAATATTTGGAGGGCCTATTCATCAGTTAATAAGTGATAATAATGGGCAACCTTAATCTAAAAATATGCAAGCAAAGACAGTGTCATCATATCAATACAATAATATGGGTAAGACCATTCTAAGAGGAGAAGTCGTTTTTTGTGTTTTTTTATAAATCGGTATCGGCCGATCCTGAGGAAAATAATCGGTGATCGGTATTGGTCCAAAAAATTCAGATCGGAGCATCCCTAAAAGCTATCATGTCTCCCTGTCTCATTCTTTCCTGCATTCCAGGCAATGGAGATTGGTTGTCTTTTTTTGAGACTCAACAGGGAGAATAATGTGTAAAAAAGTAATTGTTTGGTTGCTTAAGTAAATAACTAACTTTTTATGAGATATCTGTTCTCTCTTTTTTGGGAAAAAGAAACATTGAAATTCTGATTAAAATGTTTCAACTGTGAATCTGGACATCTACATAATTGTATTTGGGGTTGTAATTGGGATGGATATACTATGCGCCTCGCAAGAGCCATGTATCTACTCACACACAGAAATTCTAGTTTCAAAACGCTCCAAAAAGCGTCATTTGCATATTAAAATCACTAAAAATTTCTTCCGGGGGAGGATGCCCCCGGACCCACCTACCATAACTTGGTTTCGGACCTGCCACCTTTTTCACTCTCGGGAGTTTGCAGG
This sequence comes from Borostomias antarcticus, assembly GCF_949987555.1. Taxonomy (NCBI): domain Eukaryota; kingdom Metazoa; phylum Chordata; class Actinopteri; order Stomiiformes; family Stomiidae; genus Borostomias; species Borostomias antarcticus. Next base: position 48,987,736 of record NC_140234.1, on the reverse strand, counting down.
TCTGATTTTAGATTGCTATTCTTGCACTTTGCCTTCAGCTCTAGATTATGCTCGTATTCACTTCTTTTATAGAAAGGAGATGCACTTGTGAGTTCGGGCAAGTAGTAGTACATTGGCTTATCCTACGTTAAATGCAATTATTAGTCACTTTGGATAAAAGTGTCAGCTAAATGACTGACTGTAATGTAATGTCTCTCCCCTTCGTATTGCTGACCAGCCAGGTTGTGTGACGAATCCTCAACAGTTGGTAGGGGGTAATCAGTCACTAGGTCAGGGTCAATTGGCTACCAAATTGGGTGAAAATTTGATAAAAATCCTTAAATTTAGCTAATTTAGTAAATAAAAAGTTGTTGAAAAAAGCTGTTATAGACTACAAAAAAGGTACACATTTAGAAAATTCCTAAGCTTAACTTGGTAAATTTCCAGAAACTTTCTGGAAATTTAGCGGAAATTTTCCGCCCCTTTGCAACCTTACTCCTAACTCTTATCAAACCTGTGGGAACCAAGGTAAGCATACCGTATAAACCATGTAGCAATTGAATGAAAACCTCTTCTATTTTGTTTTAACCACTCCCCTTTCCCCTTTCTAACTTCTCTTCCCCCCCCCCCTCCCTCCATCATCTTCCATTTCCCGCTTGTCTGGTCAGAGGTTCATCTACCCAGATGCTGGAGAGCCCCCTTAGTCCTGCCTCAGAAGCCTTGGCTGTGGTCCATCTGGTTGGTTTCTGGTCCAGCAAGTCTGCCTCCCACCAGCGACTCTCTTCTCCTCTCCATGTCTGGGCTGGCCTGAACCCAGCAACCACCGTTCTCCTTCATCCAAATGCAACACACACCACACAGAGTAAGCTTTACATAAGGAATACTGGCTAAAGTGAGGTGTGTGTGTGGGCTAGTTGTTATATACGAATGGTTTGGTGTTCTGAGGACACGAGAGCTAGATTTGATATGACATACCACATGATAATGACTGCCCATAATTCTCTATGCAGAAGCATGGCTATGAAGTATGAGGAACATCATCCTCATCTCTGCTCTATTCTGTGGTTTCTCCTCTGCCCCTTAACTGCAGAGTGTAAATCTGTGCTCCCTTAGGACACGGTCTTCTCTAGCTCCACAGAGAAAACCCCATGCATTATGTATGGCCATTTAAGACCTGCTTCTAAGCAAAGGAACCAAAATAGAGAGAAATACAGAACTTTCCGGGGCCCCTTGCAATAAGCTCTTAGTAGCTCATGTTCCACCGGAAGAAAACATGCAGAATTACCAGAGGAAAGCATGAAATATTAAGCGTTGCCGTCCCGACCCCCACCATATCAGCACGGCATTCCTGGACAAAAATGGAGCAGTGGTGCAATTTCTGTGAATGTTGGAGCGTTCCTTTTGAATGGATGGGAGAGGGGTGCCCTGAGGGAGATCCCCAGTTTTGTTCACGGAGGAATCACTGCCCCCCCCCTCCCTGAGGGGACATAATGACATGTACTGAGGGAAAGTCTCAGGTATGATTTATACTCCTGTGATCTACTGAGATGAATGGTACTGTACAGTAGGAGAAGGCAGGTAGCTCATATCAGGAAGTGTAGCTGGGAGGGATAGGAAGGAAAGGGGTCTTGGTTGTGATAGGCTAGGCGAGGGAGAGAGGGAGAGAGAGACACACACACACACATACTGTACATATAAAGGCATCATTATATGATATTACATATCGGAATATGTTACTCTGTATTATATCAGAGCTGCTCTTTCCAGCCCGATCCACTTTCCCACCTTTACTGTTCTTACAGGCTATTACATAGTTAGTGCCATGCAGGAGAGCCTTGTTTTTGAGGCACAACATTTCCTTTTGAATGTCAAAAAAGATGAGATATTGATGCTTGTATTGATGTTTCTCCTTACCACTGACAGGGATGCCACATTTGTATTATGAACCACCCGACCCTATTGTTCTCAGTTGACGGATAGATGGCTAGATAGCACCCTTGTGGTTTTATGATTTGTGTCAATAATGAAAAACATCAAAACATAGTGGGCATGCTCTGAATTATAATGGCATTGATAGCAGCAGCTAGCAGCTTCCAGTTATTTTACTGAGATCAATCTTTGTAATATGACTGAATTTGAGGCAAGATTTATGGTGATAGGGCTGCTACAGAATATCTATCATAGTTTGAATTTGATAGTCAACTGTACTACAGTGTCTCTATAAGAATCGTAACATAATATAACATATAATAATAATAATATAATAATATAACAGCAGATGCTTTTATCCAAAGCAAAGTAAGCACATACTGTAATTAAGTGAACTGACTGTACATCCCAGTCATTGTCACTTGTTATTCTAGAAGGCTTTACTGACAACAGTAGTCACAGTACTAGAACAAACATTATGTTACACATCAAAAAGTCTGGTGTTGAATTAACTCAGTCAATTTCAACACTTTTTTTTTTTTTTTTTTTTTTTTTACAGATTATTCAATATTTAACATTATGGCAATAGTTTATTCTTTAACTCTTTAACAGAGTTACAGTAACACTAATGGATTACACAAATGGCCTAACACCTATTTAACTGAGTTAAATATTTTGGGCTACTCCCTCGCAGCGATAGAAGCACGCCCCTCGGAGGTAACGTCGGCAGAATGAGAATTCATTTTCGCCGTTTATAATAGGCTATTCTAACGTGGACCAATGATGGACTCCTCAGACAGGTTAATAATGATGTAACTCGTGTATTGTCAGCCAGCACGTCAGCAGGGTCCATTATTAGCATTAGCTAATCTTCACTGCATTGGTTCCTAAAGTCAAAAGTAGTACTGAGCGCTTTATCAAGAAACGTTATCTTACCTCCGCAGTAGCCGATAGTTTTAGAGAAATAATGACCACAAACAATTTATCAACTCCAGAAGTGGGGCCCTTAGGAACTATTGAAGACTTGGCAACCACCTTTAACACCAGAGTACGGGCAGCCTTGGATACTGTAGCACCTATTAAACTGAAAAGGATCACAACCAATAATAAAGCTCCATGGCGAAATGAGGAAACATATCAACTAAAGAGAACCTGCAGAAGTTCTGAGCGTTTATGGCGAAAAACCAAGCTACAGGTCCACCATGATATTCTCAAAGAACATCTCTCTGCTTTTAATAAAGCAATAAGAAATGCAAGGAAAGACCATTTCTCAAAATTGATATCTATCAACCGAAATAATTCAAGAGTGCTCTTCTCAACAATTGATAGCCTAATAAACCCTGCCGTAAAAACACCTGATAACCTGCTCTCTACCTCCAAATGTGAGGAATTTGCAGCTTACTTCAGAGATAAGATTATGAATATTAGGAGGAATATCACTCAGGAAAGGCCATGCATCCCGTTCACAGATCCTCTCCCTCCATGTAATGGACATATGAGCCTGTTTACACTGATGGACACAGAAATGTTGAAAAAAGTAGTATCCAAACTCAAAACCTCCACATGCCTGCTGGATCCCATCCCCACCGATTTTTTCTATTCTAACTATTTTTGACTCTGTATCCTATGACATTTTATCCATTGTTAATGACTCCCTATCTACAGGTGTCTTCCCACAAATACTTAAAACTGCTCTGGTGAGACCCATACTGAAGAAAAACAACTTAGACACTTCAGTTTTTAGCAATTTTAGACCAATCTCCAACCTTCCCTTTTTGAGTAAAATTCTGGAAAAAATTGTTTTCAAACAGATTAATGATTTCCTAGCTACAAGTTGTACCCTTGACCTTTTCCAGTCCAGCTTTCGTGCCCACCATAGCACAGAGACGGCTTTAGTCAAAGTTGTAAATGACCTCAGAATTAATGTTGACTCCAAAGAGCTTTCTGTTCTCGTCCTCCTGGACCTGAGTGCAGCCTTTGATACTATAGATCATGCAATCCTCATCGAAAGACTGGAAAAGTGGGTTGGCCTCTCTGGTCCAGTCCTAAATTGGCTTAAGACCTATCTAACCGGTCGTGATTTCTTCATTGCCCTCGGTGAATATAGCTCAGGAAAGATCCCTATGACCTGTGGGGTGTCCACCTCTTTTAAACCATACCGATTCTGGTGAAAAAGTTGTAATTTAAGTCTCGTTTTTCTCCTGATGTCAGACATTTGAATCAATGGCCTTGCCTGGTGATCTGCTATAGCCTACAATACATCACTTGTCTCCCCGAGTTGTATAGGCTACTAGATGGCTTTTTCCCCCATTTCATTCAAGTTGTTTCAACTGTCGAGCCCTCAATCCATATTGTCTAGTATTCTACTGTAGCATTCCAAAATCAATGGCCTGCTCTGTCCATACCTCGGCTTGGCCATTGGTATGCGTGATCTATAAGGTCATTCTGGGTAGACGTCATGTCTTTCTAGAAAGAAAACATGGCAGTTATGGTGTCAAGATACTAGTTTGGACTGATTTGGGAGAGTAGGCCTTCATGTTTTCTGCGCAGTCTGCAAAATTAAATTAAACTCCACGATCTAGTCATTCTAAATGAATGTAAAGGCATGCTGAAACGGGACACTTGATACTTCACCTCTCCTGGCTCTGCTCAGTCTGTTTGTGAGTTGCATTAACCCGCTTTCAATATTCAACAGAGCACCTGACAACCCTCAATGTGCTGATGGTATGATGCTATGCTATAGCCTATATGACACCAAGGTTTTTTCTAAGTGGAATAAAGAAAACAAGCATTATTATTCTATGCTTTAGAAAAAGCATAGAATAAGGTGGCCAGGGGGAACAGGTGGCCAGCGGGAACTAGAACATGTGAAAACCTTATGGGTTATGGTTTCACTTTGTTTCCACATACTATGCTTATGAGTTCTGACAGTGTGGGTTGAGCTGGTCAAGTAGGCCATCATGTTTGCGGCACCATCTGCATGGAATAGCCTGCAAAATGAAATTACACTTCATGGTCTAGTCACTCTAAATTAATGTAAGGGTATGGTGAAATCTACAGGAATGTACTCTTGATAATTGTAATTGTCTTAGCCTAATTGAAATAGGGTTGTAGGCTATATGGGAGATATGGCGTGAGCATTAGGCTACTGTACTCTATTAAACTGTGTCAAAAGCAATTCAGTTGTAGGACACGCTTTAATTGATTGTTTAGATTAGGCTACGACGATCATTAGAACACCTGTGCAGCGGAATGATAGTGTAACGAACGGGGGGTAGGAACGCCCTGAGCGGGATTCGAACCCTGGTTTCCCGCTCCTCAAGCAGCTGCGTTACCAACAACGCCAAGAAGATAACCCACTGGCGCTGCTGCCAACGGGCCTTATGAGGTAGGAACGCTACACTATACAAGTAGCCTGTTGTTAATGCATATGTTAGGCTAGTAATCAGCAAATGTAGGCCTACCCAAACAACTAACAATTAAAAAGCAAACAATCATTGAGTGAAGATTTCTTTAATTATATTTCCAGGCGAAAGAGACAGAGAAAAACAACCCCTTATCAATGGACAGACCGGGTGGAAATCTGTCGGCAGCGTTATCTCAACAGACAGCAGTCGGAACTGGAGAGGGCACCGCGTTAGCACAATGTACCCTAACACAGGGCGGTGCTGATTGCTAATCAAGCTTAAAGATCAACTATTATCTGGAATGTAATGCTGACTTTCTAGTCAGCTAATATGCTAACGTTAACATGCTATTGCCCATTCAAAATACTCCCAAAGCTAGTTCAACGTCATGATCCTATTCAATGCCGACTGCTCTGGTAAACGGGTTTAGCTGACGTTAGTTAGCCTAACGTAAAGATAGAAAGAACCAGCTCACAACACAACGTTACTCAGAAATCAATACATGTCTTTCCCAGTTACAGTAGGCTACCGATCATCTGGTTGATGTTAAGATGGCAAACGTAATGTCATTCACACCAGATAGCGGCTAGCAAAAGTTATTCAGCAGACCGGCGTACCCTTGATAACTTTTCAAACAACCTCCACTTCCAGCCTAGAATGATTGGCAGTCACCGGCCAATCAGATAGCGCCTTATAATCAGCTAATGAATGTTACGAATCGAGACGGCCAAACAGGGAAATGTTTCTCTCAAAAATACATACGTGAATCCAAGCAGAGCAAGCGTGTCTTGCCAGTTTGCAAGCAAAGCGTTTGGGGTGTTTGCGTGCGGATTCTCTTTGCATATGTATGAAGAGGGGTGTTGAGCACGAATCGAAAGATGTTTAAGGGTGTATAGCAAAACACGGTTCACGAATGGAGAGATATTTGCGGGTCGATAGCAAAACACGCTTGCGTGTGGATCTGTTTATGCACGTATGACAAGGGGGTTTTGCGCGTGGATCTGTTCACGCACGCATGAATTCTTTTTACGACACACGACTCGAGAGATGTGTGCGGATGGATGGCAAAACACGGTTGCGTATTAGGCTATACTTTCGTACGTGTGTATTTATGATATAAATCTACCTCCATAATTGCCAGGCTAAAAACCTAGGTGTCATACTTGACTCAGATCTTAATTTCGAAAACCACATCAAGAATATTACTAAGACATCCTTTTACCACCTGAGGAACATTGCCAAGGTGCAACCCTTTCTTTCTCAGGCTGACACCGAAAGATTAATGCATGCTTTCATCACAAGCAGGCTGGACTACTGCAATGCTCTACAATCAGGCCTACCAAATAAAGCAATCTCTAAGCTACAAATGATACAGAATGCTGCAGCACGAGTCCTCACTAAGACTAGACGAAGGGAACACACCAGCGTTAAAATCACTACACTGGTTACCAGTCAACTCGAGAATAGACTTTAAAATACTATTACTAGTCTATAAATCTCTCCACAGTCACTCACCAGAATACATTTCAGACATGCTTGTTAAGTACATGCCCAACAGACCACTCAGATACTGAACTTTTAACAGTTCCAAAAGCCAGGACCAAGAAACACGGAGAGGCAGCTTTTAGTTTCTATGCCCCCAGAGATGAATGAATGCAGAATGCAGTTTCAGAAGAAATTTAAAATCCAGCGCAAGCCAGTATATCCATGTAATGGTGGTGGTCGGGCACTTAGAATCATTTAGTACCTAGGACATAGTACCTACTCCAGCTGCCCTTAGAAAGTATGTACTTTGCAAGCAGTAGGCATCCAATTGGGACATACTACCTTGTCATAACAATGCGCCTTGAAATTTGCCCACACCCATCGCTGTCCATAACGCGACATTCGTCTACAGCTGTCACGACCATGGATGTATCACGACTCGCACATGTGATGCACATTTCCGCTGCGCACAGGATTGTGGGTCAGAATAGCCAGAAAAGCCTGCTGGCTTGCATACTGCAAAATACGACTGGATGTAGTAGGACATCCTGGTATTTTTGCCATACTGCATGTGGCATACTATGTATTGGGACATACTACATCCTGTTTTGGCATACTATATAGTAGGGTAGTATGCGATTCGGAACGCAGGCTTGATCTACACGTGGGCAGCAAGTACCGTCATAGACGGACTTGGCTGAGACTAGATCTATATGTATTTATATGACTTGGTCTGCACATATTTTTTGCACGGTGCAGATATGGTCACTTACTTACTAAACATTGACCACTGGCTACATTAAGCATTTGCAGTACAAAAACAAATTAATGCTATATGGGATATGGCAGCAAGCATTATGATACGTACAAACTAAGATGAGAATGAACACCATTAACAGTTTAGAACATTTTATTAGGCCAACAAATAAGTACATTCGAAAATAGATAAACTATACATATTTATAAGGATGAGGTGTACTTACGGTCTGTCACATTACGCATAGCCAGAAAAAAAAAAAGCATGTACAATCTCTGGCTAGCAACCCATTATCTGACAATTGCAAAAGTTCTAAAATCAAAAATGAAACACAGTGCGCATCCTGTGGCAGGCAGACAGGGAACAGACCATTGTATCCCACGAAAAAAAAAAAGGGTAAAATTTACAAAAACTTACAAAAACTATTTACAAAAAAGGCATTCATCCTGACGGGCTGGGAAGGGAGGTCTGGGGAGACGGGCTTGGCAGGAGGTCACCCTCATCTAAATCGAGGGTCTGGGCAGGAGGGGTCATCCTCATCTGAATACTCCACTGTCGTCAGAGGAGCTGCGGTCAGGGTTAGAGCTGCGGTCTGGGGCTGGGCTAGGGAGGTCATCTGGGCTGGAGCAGATGCCTAAGGACATAATGAAATGGCTGTAAACACACAACTCGCATACGTTCATTGGAAGCATGCCGTGTCACTGGATAGGAGAAATCATTTTAACTGACTGACATCACATACCTTTTTGCATCGAGCAGGGGCATGTTTCAGCGTCTCCTGCAGCTGGGCAGACACCTGTCACAGTGGTACTTGGCTTATTTTATCATTATTTTTTATAAGGCCTAGACTGTAAATCTTTAGTGTTAATCTTAACTGTAAATTAGAAATTACACACAGAACGGACAAAGGATTGCTCCTCATTATTACAATTCTGTAACTATATGACTTCAAAATTTATTTTAAAACCTAAGTAATTTATAAATGTTCTGACCACTGTAACACTAGAAATGTACATTTCCAATAAAGTCAGGGTGGGACTGTAATGTAACGGCATTGTCACGTTATTTAATTACATCGTAGTTACGGATTGTTGTGTCCAACTGTCTCGGCTGTGTCCATTGTTACAGCATGCTCAAAGTCGGTGCCATTGTCCTCGTCCTCATCACCATCATTCGAGTTTAGATCAGATAAGTTGTCGTCGTCGTCGTCGTCATCAGTTTCAGAATCAGAACACTTTTCATCACCCCAAAAGAGAAAATTTGTAACATTGTTAATTTAAATGCATCAATTTGAAGCACTTTGAGAGCAAATCAAGAAGCCATAGCAATTTAATCATCAGACCACATTTGGTTATGAAAGGGGATGGCAAAGAAGTAGTCATACACAAATCATGGTAAACGAGACAGGACTTAATTACTAAATCAATATTAAAGGAAAATGCTCGTTTTTGACAACCTGGACCTTATTTACGACATATTATAAGAAGTTTGACTCACCGAGATCACTTTGGTGTAGTTCGGAGGCCTGTAGAAGAAATTTAAAATCCAGCGCGAGCCAGTATATCCATGTAATGACGGTGGACGGGGCAACGAGAATGCAGTTTCTCAAAATCTATTTTCGGCCGCTAAACGGTTGTTTTCATCAATCAGATTGGATGAATCGACAGTTGAGATTCCTCAACGCGAGCCATTGTAGTGGTTTTCAAATACGGGGTCTTTAGCCTCTGTAATATGATCTTTACACGCCTTTCCCCACTTGCTCCAGCACGCATGCGCACAGGCCAGCGCGCAGACTGGCTATTCTCCGGCTCACATTCTCTGCGCTGCGATCGGATTGTTGCGGACGAATGACGACGACAATATTCTCGGCACCAACAACGATCGTAGTGCAGAGAATGTGAGCCGGAGAATAGCCAGTCTGCGCGCTGGCCTGTGCGCATGCGTGCTGGAGCAAGTGGGGAAAGGCGTGTAAAGATCATATTAGAGGCTAAAGACCCCGTATTTGAAAACCACTACAATGGCTCGCGTTGAGGAATCTCAACTGTCGATTCATCCAATCTGATTGATGAAAACAACCGTTTAGCGGCCGAAAATAGATTTTGAGAAACTGCATTCTCGTTGCCCCGTCCACCGTCATTACATGGATGGATATACTGGCTCGCGCTGGATTTTAAATTTCTTCTACAGGCCTCCGAACTACACCAAAGTGATCTCGGTGAGTCAAACTTCTTATAATATGTCGTAAATAAGGTCCAGGTTGTCAAAAACGAGCATTTCCTTTAAATAACATCCAGTGTCGTGCCCAGTCGTTTTTTTATTTTTATGAAAATACAGGTAACACTCTGACGAACAACTCAATGTGCCAAAGACCACATTTTCATCTACTGTACAAAAGGCTATTTAATGCAACATACTGCGGGACATGAGCCCTTAAAAAATATCCGTTCTGAAAAAGACAAATCTGGGGGAAAAATGTGCCAGTGGAAGCTGAAATGACTGCAGTTGCTAAAAAGAGCCAGCTGACCATCATCTAATAGAGATTCCTCAGAGATGGCAATCATGCAGTCTGAATCCCTCCTATCTAATGAGCCTCTGACACTAACAGTGTGTGTGTGTTTCTGTGTGTGTGAGAGAGAGAGTGAGAGAGAGAGTGTATGTGTGTGAGAGAGAGAATAGGGACTTTAAGCAACAACCGCTACGACGAGCCACTACGGTGACCGGAAATGGATCAGTGCTCGATAGAAAAACCTGCCTGCCGTAGCAGCTGATTCTACGACGGCAAAACCCCCCGTTTCGTGTAGTGTCTACAACATCTCGAAGACGCCTCGCCGTAGGGAGGGTCGGCTGTTTGCTTAACGATTTTGACGGCGATAGCGTCATAGCAGAGCTATTTCCGGCCACCGTAGCAGTCCTGAAAACCGTTGTTGCTTAAAGTCCCTATTGATGAGTGAGGGAGCTACCTGCCCTGCTGCCTCTACCTGCCCTCCTGCCATCTGAGAGTCATAGTCAGTCCCTCTCTCTCTCTGTCCCTCTAAGAGACTGCTTGCTGCTGGTTTAGGGTGCTGGCTGGAGAGGAAGCTCTCCTGCCTGAGAGTCAGTCAGTCCCTCTCTGTCCCTCTCCCGCCACTGGCTCTGCTGGCTGCTGGTTGAGGCTGCTGGCTGGAGAGGAGGCTCTCCAGCCAGCAGCATTCTCCACACAGTCACTGCCACACACGGGAGGGGGGGGGGCATGTAGTGAAGAGGGTGTGTCGTGTGGGATTGTGCCTGAATACAGATACGTTATTCGGAAAGGCACAGATAATGCCTTGGAAACATATTTTTTTCTATCTGAAGTTACTCATTAATCGGAGGGAAAAACCATGCACGTCATCCGCATTAGCCTATTGGTGATGTTGATGAGTGAATCACAGGAGACGCCGCGCTAATCTGAGACCACTGGCAATGCCTACAGCGAGGCGGTAAGAGAGGAAACATTTTCATTTACCCATTGTCAGATAAAGTTGGAAGGTAAAGTAGCAAGTTTCTTAATTCAGCTAATGTTAGCTGGTCATTACGTTTTGGTAGGTATGGATTTGAAAGCGCGTTCCACTTTATATTTATGGGGGAAAAACATGGCTTAAGCCATAATGTAACATTATTGTCAACTAGACAGTAACTTCAAAAAATAGGCTACACTCAGTCAGAGACAAAATGTGGCTTGTGGATGTTTACTACTGTAGCTGGAAGTTGTCTCCCTCCTTGCCATTGCATGGCATTGTGCCCGTTTGCCAGGCACCTTAAATACTGTGCGGTGCAGGGTGCACTTTATGTATACTGTAATGGATTTTAGCTGAACTAGTCAAAAAGGATTTACCAAGATTCGCTCAAACAGGTTAAGTCTGGTTTATTGAGAAAACATACGAGCGCAAGGACTTCCGGACAACGCACATGAGTGGTATCCCAAAGAAGTGGCCGCTGTCTGATCTTGTGCAGCCTTATATTCAAGCAAACAGGTATGGCGCTTTGAGGATGTCATTGGCTAACCCATTGTATGTCATATGAAATGGCAGGCGTGGTCGAGAATACAGACACGTGACATGAGAAAAGGCGGTAATTTCTTGGAGACAAAGGGACAAAGGATGGTTATTCTGGAGTAGACAACGTCTAGGTGTGTTGACCTCCTGGAGGTCATCCTGTCATGAATTAGGTTAGCACAGCTATGTGAAAAGTTGAGGGAGGTGGTGAATTACAAAAGGAGATGATGAAACTATAATTTCTATGACAATACAGGGGTGTGGCTGCACCTCACCCTCTCTCTCTTCCGCCCAGCATTTCCTGGGATGGCTGTAGCCTGGCTTGGCAGAGCTGTTGTTTGGCGTGGCCGCTGTCGAAGCTTACTACCTTCTCCATACAGGTAATATGCTCCGCCGTTTCTCCTCTTGTCTGTGCGTGTTATGCGCATCTTGGAAATGCACGTTTGGTGACACGATTTCCTCTTTGCAGTGTGGCCGACCGCTGGGCCATGGGGGGATGGATTGTTCTGCTGGAATCCCTTCTGGGTGTAGCTATACAGTATGTCCGTTCTGGTAGGTTGACGTCTGCTTTTCTATCTGTTCTGCCACACAGTTCCCAGCTTGATTATTGTTTTGTATATCTTAGGCTGATGAGTGTTTGAGACGCAGCCGCTAAGGCTCTTATCCTCCTCCTCTGGGGCTGTGATCATGGTGGCTCGATAGTGGTATGTATACATTTCCCCTTTCCAAAAAGTAGGCTTTATTTGAATTTATTCATTTATTAAAGTATACCTCCGTATGCTTCCTTTTAGAGGCTCCGGTCATCTGTTTGGCCCGTTACTGGCCACCCCGTCCTGGTTCTTCGCTGCTGTTTTGGCTAGCGCTCTCTGTTGTTTAGTTGTGGCTTTGGCTCCATTTTGTTTATTGGTGGTTCTGGTTTGCTGTTGCTGAACACAGTACTGGGCTAGGAACTGACATTTTGCCTGGACCCCTTCTTGTGTTGGAGGTCTGGCAAGCCCCGGTGGGGAAGATTATTTTTTTTGTCACTGGATGTTATAGAAGTAGATGTAGAAATGTGCTTAAGGTGCTATCTCAGTTATTAAATTTATGTGCAGTAATTGAACATTTGCAATACTCCTGTTTTGAAATTATACCTACGGTATAGGTGTCTCAGTAATTATATATTAGGCTATACTTTGCATGTATTTACCAGGTAAATGTTTAGTAATTGGGGGACTATGAAAGGAAGGGTTACCAAAAAAATGTTCAGAGTAAGTTAATTTAGCAATAGAAATCCATAAGCCTAGGGCCAATGGGCCTTGGATATAGACAATAAACTACCGGAGGAATGGTGGTGGAGCAATTGCGGGAGCATTTTGGATTACTAGCGGGCCGCTGTCCCTGACGCTAATAATCCGCCAGAGGTCCGCTTGCCATTCGATGTGCAAATGGCCAGGAACCCGCCAGCGGATTCGGCCAGAGGTCCGCCAGCCTGTCCATCGGGTCCCACTGTAGGTCCGCTAGCCTTGTGTTATATTCAGCCGGAGGTCTGCCAACTCGTCCATCGGGGACCCGCTGTAGGTCCGCTAGCCTTGTGTTATATTCCGCCGGAGGAAAAATAGCTAACGTTACAGGAATCATCAGTGTAACTGCTTTAGCCACTGACCGCTACCATTAATGTTACGGAAGCTGCTGCTAGTTGTTGTGAGCTCATGAGCTAACTGGCTATCCTGCTCTTATTGTGTTGAATGCATTGGAACTGATGTGTCCAGGCGACAAGACCTATCTTAATTTCTCAGACATTATTTCATGTCATTTCAATTCACAGCTATTTCAGTGGCATGACTAGCTTCTATCCTACCAGTCCTGAACAAAAAAAAGCCAGCCACGCACATACAGTAAGCCAGGCTGGACTTGGCCTGGTTTTCTGTTATACAGTCCTGAGAAGTAACCGTCTGCGCCGCATGTTGAGCAGAGAGCAGCAACGACAGCAGCGGAGCAGTTTTAGCATCCATTTTGAATGTGTAATACAAATATTATCCTAAGTGTCTCCATGTTTTAATGCAACTATGAGACAATAAACAATAAATATTTATTTATCCTTTGTCCTTTTTTGCTATATTGGGGGATATTCATGGAATGTTCCCAAAACATGACCAACCTTCTACATGAAGGTAGCCAAACATGTACTGCTAGACCAAAAAATAATTCCCTAAGATCTAGGGGTGATATTTTGGCTGCTCGGTACCTCAAAACAACGTCTGCTACATAGGCAGTATTGGTTAGACATGTAGAGACTCCTTAGAGACCGAGTTTTACAGTCAGATTTTGGTCATCCAGTAGCCTAATATTCAGTTATCTCCCTGCTTTGCTGGTGTCATACACCTTACACAGACAGGTTATTGTGAATTTACCCTGGCCAGGGCCCCGTACTACGAAGCTCGTTCAACATATCCAGGATAACTTTTTGCTAGCTCGCTCGAGTAAACCGGACAACTGCAATCACGGATAAACGGTACTACGACGGTGGCTATCAACTCGTTAAGTCGACCCAGCTGGTCCAATCTAGCTATGAACACGTTCACAGTAAAAGGGGAAATATTTGCTCGAAATGACCAATCGCATACCTTAGTATGGGTATGGCCAAGGCAAACAATACGCATAACCAAGTTCCGTCCACCGTATTTTAAACAAGAGGAGCAATAATATAGAAATATTAACTATAGGCGCAACACAGTCACTACTGCCAAAGGCAGGAAGGAAAGCTGGAAAAATACTGTCTACTTTTATCATTATCCTCCACATGAACACGAGTAGGCTAGATCATTGGGCTATGCCTATTCTAATGGCATGTAAAGCAATTGTAGCCTATATCAATATATCTTATTCTTTCAGCTGCAACCCCTAGACTGGCAGGGGACGCTTAAATAAAGCAAATGTAGGCTATAGTTTTTAATAGTTTAAGGTTGGAGTCGACAATGTGAAGTCTCTATACAAGAGGAACTAGAGCTAAAACAGGCTATTAAAATGTAAAAAGTAAAGCTCAAGGTGGAGAAGTAGGCTCTAAGCCTACAGGGAAAAAGTAGCCTATTTCATCGTCATATCGTATAACGTCATTGATTGTCAAACATTGGTGCTGTCACAATTCAATTAAAATGTAGCCTAGCCTATTTATCTTTGTTCCTAGGAACGGGAGGCTAGCCTAATAAATCAACATTAAAGACTTGACAATTGGATAAAAAAAATGGTTCTCCACATCACCTACAGCCTACACGAAACTGCAGGTAGACTAATAAAACACAAGCCAGTGCATAGCCTACAGTCTACGACTGTAAATGCACAAGGCAAAATGTGGCTCAAGCACAAGCAGCTGTCATTCTGCAATTTTTCATGATATCGGAGAAAGCCAAAGAGGGTTTTGTCGGTTTGTAAAAAGTCTTCTTAAGAACCTCTCGCTATTCGCGCACAGCAGATTATTGTTTCATTCGCACACTGAAGTTCCATATAGAATCTTAATGTCCATATGCCTTTTTCCAAGTGAATTGATCGGTCAGCGGGCAGTGCTTCATATGTTTTGATCCATAATCTGGAATTTAACCTGCCCCGGAGCAGGTTAGCTCAGCAGCATAAGTTACCACGGCGATATAGCACGGTGAAAAGTGAACCACCTTCGTAGTATGGATAAACCAGGCTTGAACCTGAAGTTATCACGCTAACCCCGTAATCCTGTTTCGTAGTACAGGGCCCAGGTTAGGCAAGGATCTTAACTCTGGTCGGGTAGGACTGGCTTAATCTACCATGCCTGGGCTTGGCTACTAATGCCTGGATATGAAAACCACGCCCCCCCTAATTAGCATATAAGGAGCGAGCAAACAAAGAATAAATAAATGTGGAAATAAATGTGGAAAAGAATGTGGAAATAAACACAAATAAATGAATATGGAAATAGATGCAAGAAATAATGAATCAAACAATAAATAAATATATAATTGTAATACAAATGTATTGTATGTATTTATTTACACATTACTGCATGCATTTATTTCAATTATTTATTTTTGTGCATATTTATGCATTCATTTATTTATTGGTCATTTGTTGAGTCATTTATTTTTTTATGTATTTTATTTTTAACAGTGCTCACTACGAAGGGAAGACACTCTGTAGGGCTTAGGGATGAGCCCTTCGGTTTGAAATACAGCCCAAATTTAGACCCCGCCGAGCAGAAATAATCTCTCGTCAAAATGTGGTCTAATCAGACAGCGCCCCTAAGGTACTGGAAGACCTAATGCTAAAATACCCTTTTTTCATTGATTTACTATGGAGCCTGTAGTGGGTGTTTGTGTTTTCTGATAACATGTTTAGATTGTCCCTCGTAATTTCCAATATCTGTTATCTACAGTATGTCTCAAATACGCTATCATACGTGAAGCCTAAGTTAAACTGTCGCATGATATATACGTATAACGTATATATGGTAAGTAATGTTAGCTAATAAATCTAACAACCATGATCATTAGCGTTGTTGTCACAAACTGCTGAAATAAAATATTATTATCAAGTATAATATTCTATTTTTATCAAGTTTGGCGCTCGTAGCTCGAAAGACTTCTGGTGACGTCTCAAATGTGTCACTGAATACTTGAGTTAACTGTATTAGTCATTTTATATACACTAGCCTATTGGCCTTTGCCGGGCTACATATTTATGACTTGAAAACATATTATAACAGACAGCCTCTGGCTAAGCAATGAAAGTGAAGAAAAAAATTCTGATTTCAAAACTTGGCATTGTGCCTCGTCATCCTTCTGAATCATTTTGGATGCATTGATAACACGGTCAATATCCCCTGAGCCTCCCAGAATAGGCTATGCACATGAAGAGATAGGCCAAAAAAAGTCCTTTTGAGATAGTCTACTCAGGAAAATTGAAAAGGGAATTAATCAGATTGCTCTGTATTGGCCAATAAACAGCACATACACACAGCGACTCTTTTGGCTCTGCATGTGTGGAAAACAAACAGGTTGGAAAGCACATGCCACATTAAAGACCTGCTGTGCTGGTCACTCTATTCTAGACAGGCGAGTATTACATCCATACAGGCGAGTTGACAGTCTGGTTTATTGTCTACATTTTGTACCCACATCTTACCTAACTCCTGGTGGATGTCTTTCTGTCTGTCTGTCTATTAAATCTATCTATCTATCTATTCAATATCAGTGATTTAATCTGGGACCCAATCTATCTATTCAAAATCAATGATTGAATCTGTGACCCATTTTCACTTAAGATGACCAATTTTATTCAACAACAAGTACATGTTTTTGCGCACACGTGTGTTCATCAACTCCACTTTTTTTTGCCATTACACAAAATATATTTTATTTATTGAAGGGGTCCTATTATGCTAATTTTCAACAATTTGATATGTCTTTGGGGTCCCCAAAACATGTCTGAGTATTTTTGCTGAAAATGCCACTAAGAATAAGCGTTCTTAGCTTCATAGCTTCATGCTGGCGAGGGGCAACCACTCCTTGGTCGCCCACACAGTGCACTCCAAGATAGTCTGAAAACATCAACACAAAACTACACAAAAAAACAGAACATCCTGTAGAAAAAGACTAAACCGAAATTACTACAAAACAGAACAACCTAACCAAGGAGATGTTTACACACACCTGAATCAATAACACAGGTGAAATGTAGGCGACACCCTCAAGCTTGATTGAACAGAAAATCCCTAAACAGAAATGACATAATGCTAAACATCAAGTAACCTCATGTTCCAACATATATCAGAAAGAGATAGAAAAGACAAAACAATAGGTTAACAGACAACAGGTTTCAGGCAGTCCCCAGGAAGGCACGATCCAGGCTCCGCAAAGACCTGCCGCCCAGGGTCCATGGCACCTGAAAAATAACACTCAACACAGACTGGGGTCAATACCAGAGGGGAAGGCCTAAAGCCAACTCCTCCCAAACAAAAACATCATTATGAAAATGAAATTCATACAGTAGAATGCATAAACGAACAGCTTAAGGCCATTCATTGACTAATGAAACATATAAACTCCTAATCAAAGTGAGAACATAACCTAAACAGAATAACCTATTCAAAACCTGTCAGACTTTTGAGTTTGCACCAATACCTAAAAGATCATCCTCAGAAACATTCTTATCATCGCTCCTAAGATTCAAAGGCTCTTCATCTATTTCATCATAGTCTCTGAAAACCTTCACCTGGTGGTAAATTTTTCACTATCCGTTAAACCATAACTCGTCAGTATCAGAGAAAGAACTAGAGCAATCCTAAAAATCTAAGCTTTCCATATACCAGACTGTAACAAACTTAATCAAGAATCCAAACCATTTGAATTGACTAAACAGCTTTGTAAACCAATTATCCAAACAGATGTTATATGAAACCATAACCGAATACTCCTACTATTATAACACATTCCTGTAATAAACTGAACATTCATCACTCTTTCAATATGTCGCATCACACATTCTTTCTAAACAGGAACACAATAACTAAACATCAAATCATCAATAACCATACAACACAATGACATTTTCTATCTGAACAAAAAGATGGTTCATACTCCAGAGTCCATATTCAACTAGCTTGCTTCTATAATAATCTTCTGGAGACAAATGTTTCTCCAAAATGTCACAGATGTAATAAAATATTCCTCATCACTTCAACTTCAGGAATGAACTCGGGCTCATAAGGTGACAACGTAGGTGGAGAGTCCCGTTATCGCTCTTCTCAAAAATAGATTCAAAAAGCGTTAGCAATACTTGTTCTGTTGTAGATTGCTGACGCCACTTAATTAGTTAATGTTCTCCATTCTTCATTCCAGACATCTTCCATCAACACTCTTGTAGTGGTTTGTACTGTGGGGTTCAACTCTCTGTTCTTCTGCACCGTCAAGGTTATCGTTGTCACTGATTTCTTGTTTACTTTCTTCATGCACCTGTAGACTCCTGCATCACTGTCCATCAGGCGTATTTCACAGCACAGATCCTTCCTTGACCTTCTAGCCATGTTCACTTCCTGCTTGACTTCCCGTAACTATTTGCAGTTAAACAGAAATACCAGCAAATAGTATTTACATTAACTCAACTTTCAAACATACAATGGATCCAACCAACAAACACACAACCTCAACTTTACTCAAGACACAAAAGACGCAACACGTTCTCCTTTCACGCCGACACAGCCCATGTGTCTCCACACACAAAAGATCAAAGGCTCTACACGCGCAGCCACTCATACACACGTGGAAGAGAGAACAAAATAATCTCCCTTCCCTCTCACATTCATTCAGAAAATAGGAATATCAACAAATAATATCTACATTAAACTAATCTCAAATGTACAATGGACCTACTAGACAGTTACAAGGAACATGAAAGACAGAACGTAGCAGACAGCCAAACACACTTTAACAATAGACACACACAGGACTCCGGTTTAGCCTACGCACACGGACCCGGGACCTTTTAACATTTCTCTTCTATAGGCTTTCACTACACTTAATACACAAATACGCAAACTTATGCGTAAACGCATTTCTTTATAGACATTGAACTTCACTAAATTCAAGTCTTCACTAAACTTGCGCAAACATATGGGTCTTTCAGACCTGAACATACAAGCCACACACCATCAAATGTGCGTTGGCCTTGAACAAGCCTCGCACAAAACTTAGTGTCTATCAGTTTCTAGACCTGAACTTACAAGTCTGCACAAACTTATGTGACTTACAATTTAACTTATTCTCCTTATTTATCGGATGTTCTTTATAGCAACAGCAATCATTTTCTGTCAAGACAATTAAGTTCTATACCTCACAGAACATTGGAAGTCGCTTCCCAACTCTTGGTTCTTCTCCGAGCGTCCTCAGGGAAATAAGCTTTGGTTGTGAATCTTGCCGAAAAGATGCAACTCCCGTCGGCTTGATCTTTGCTGTTTTAGCTATCCCATCCCCGTCGCCAAAATGCAGTGCATTTCAAAAGCATAATCTTCGTGTGGAACAGAACTTCAAGGAGGCCAAAAACATTGCATCAATTTATTGAGCATTTAGCTTTTATCTGGCTTCAGGCCAGGAATCACATGACAAACAAATTTGCATACAAGGAATGTTCATTAACACAAATATAGTCCCAAACGGTTCAACTGATCTTCTGACTGGTCAAGGTGTCAGCTGGTCTTTGCATCATGCTGTAACCCACATGTTAAACTCCTTAATTAACACAGTTCCTACTAAAGTGAAGTTTATTCATTATTCTACTAAAATTATTACTATGAGAGTAATACAGATATGATTGATGTAATACAGTATGATACAGTAAAAAATATACTACAGTATTTAGCTTGAATTTTAAGAGTAATTTGTATTCTGTAATTAATTACACATATAGCCTGTATTTATGTATTTTAAATACATAAAATACATGTTTTTATTTATGTTTGCATTTTATTCTGAAATGACTATCCTCCCCTTTGAAAAAAACAACACAATTATATATTATATTATTATTATTTAGTTATGTCTGATTGGCTTAGCTTACACCAACAAAAATCTCATGCCTCGACATGTCAAATCTGAACCAATAAATCCCACCTATCAGAGACAGAGTAGCGTGGATATATTGTCTGGGAAGCCTCGAGTTGCAGGCAGCTGGAATTTATCCCGGAGACAAAGGTAGGTCTGTGTAACCTAGCATTAAACTAACTGTATGATCAGATATTGTAGGCTATATGAAAGCAAACTAAATGTTATTGCATGGCACTAAAATGCTTAACAGAGCGATTTGAAATGTGCTTTAGCTGTCGCTCACCCTAACTAGTAAGCCAACTCACTACTAACGTTAGCCTAGCATTACTGCTAACGTAACTAATAACGTGGTTGAAATAGTGCTAGTAAGCTAGTGGTGTCTTGTGATGTAGCAGTTTGGGACTGGGGAGCTTCACTGGTGAACCATATGTGACAGCGGCTGGTGATTTGGTCCGCAACTCGGCAAACCCCGAAATGCGCTAGGGGGCAAAATAAATAAAAAAACTTTTTTTTTCGTTTTTTGTTTTATTTTGTATTACCAAAGTTGAAGTTGTGAAGAACCCACTTACTATAACAGACAACAGTTTTAGGTTCACGAAATGCGTATAATTAGTCTGCAAACTAAGCTAGTTTTTAGCTGATTTCGAGTCGGGTTTGGGGGCGGGCAGATCGATTAGCATGATTTGGTTTCATTGGCTATTGCTTCCGGGTTCTCCGCCCCCCACCCTTCCCCAACACGCCGGCTTTGTTTACATTCAGTCCCAAGTTTAACCATGAATGCTACAGCTTTTGCTAAAGAGAAGACGGGGATGGCATCCAGGACATGGAAAGAGTTTTACGAGCAGCTAAAACTCCAGCAGAGCAGGACTCGTTCGTACACTGAGTTTTATTCTTGATGACCTGTGATACAGAGATGACTGTATCAGCAAAGCAAGTTGCTACCAAGTGCAGAGTTGCGTCGAACGACGTACCAGATTCACACCACCGCCAAGCATTCTGCTTTGCTTTGGGGTAAGCTGATCTTTATACTATCTGTGCTGTTTACATTAACGTTAGTCGTTTAGCAGAAGCTCCTTTCTAAGTGACTAAGTCTAGCTAGCATAACAAAGGCACTAGCACTAACAAAGGCTAGCTAGCTAACGTTAGCTAACATGCTAGTTAGCTGAGCTGTCACTTCGTTCCTAAACTAGCCAGCTACCTAGCACAGGGACATGGCTAGCTAGTGAGCTAGCCCTTTGTTCCTAAACTAGCCAGCTAGTCTATTTAATCAACACATTCTGGTACTATTTTATCTATATGGAGTGCCAGTACTGTGGGCAATAGTTTAATGTACTTTCCTCCTTCTATTCTATTGCAGTTTTTGATGCTGAGAGACCTGGCATGGTTGTGGCCAGAGAACACCGTGATGCACCGGCAGTCGAGTTTCAGCTGCTGCGCAAGCCTGATGTCCTGCCCCCCAGAGAAGGTCTTCTTGTGCAAGCCCCACCCGGACTGGACATGGGCAGACAGACGTATCTCTTTGACAAGATCAGAGAGTTCTGTTCTAATGAGGGACGAGACGTCACATGTCCCCCGCCAAACTCCACAGCAGCTCAGAACAAGTCTGTCCGCTTGTAGATTCACTGCAGATCATCAGGACGGACAGCACTGCAGGAGAAAGGCCACAGCCTTTTCCTGTTTGTATACTGAAGCGTTGCTTGTTCTCTTGCACAGGCTTGCCCACACTTGCACAGACTGCATTGTTAGAATATTGAATACTGAGCCGAGTACTGTTGTTATTACCTTGAGTATTGAGCTGGGGACTGTTATTACTTTGTTGTACACTTGATCACAATGAACACTAATGGTAAATGGTAAATGGACTACACTTATATAGCGCTTTTCCACCTTAGCGGCACTCAAAGCGCTTTACAATGGCCTCTCATTCACCCATTCACACACACATTCACACACCGATGGCGGTAGCTGCCATGCAAGGTGCTAACCTGCTCATTGGGAGCAATTTGGGGTTAGGTGTCTTGCTCAAGGACACTTCGACATGTGGACAGTCGGAGCTGGGATTCGAACCGCTGACCCTTCGATCATTGAACGACCCGCTCTACCAACTGAGCTACAGCCGCCCCACTATGCACCTTGTCTATAAAACAGACAACTGACTGTACACTTTAACACTTAGACTGTTTTTGTACACTTTACTACTTATGCTTGTACTTTATATCATGTATGTGACAATAAAGAACGTTAAATTTGAACTTCATCTTATATTGTCTTGTGAATGCAGTTAAGAACAAGATTAATACTGACTCAGAGTGTGGGGTCATCAGTGAGAGAGCACCTCACTTGGCAGCCACTCTCAGGTAATACCCCAAGTTGACAGCCACTCTGACAGATAATGAAGATCGTCCAGTGGGGGAGTGGCTGGGGGTGCGGTTACCAGGCTATTGTTCACGCCCATTACCTGGCAGTCAGAGGTGTGAAAATGTTGGAGAACTTTGGAGGAGGAATTCTCAGCTAAGTTGATTTGGCAGTACTAGCATTCAAGCATTCAAATAAGCATATCTTCTTCAACTATGTTCAGATTTCAATGTATGAGACCTCATTTGAAAGCTTACAATCTGCACTTTCATAATCTGTTAACTGAAAAATGACCTTTGCCTAGTTGAGGACCAAATTACCAGCGGCGGTCACAAATGTTAGTAGGCAAATTAGTAGGCAAATTAGGCTATGTATAAGATATCCAAGTATAATGAGCATGCCACATAATGCCATATACCTACAACATTTTAGCAGTGTAGCCTATATGCAGGTAATATTATTCTTGATTTTATTAAGACACATACAACCTTTCTCCCACACAAGCTAGATATTTACTATTGATATTGTTTTGTCCCTTTTCCTTGAGCAAAACAGATACTTGATAAACAGAGGACCCAGGGATGCCTACATTCTCCGTGACAAGCTGGCTGCATACTTCGGCTCCCCATAGGGCAGTTTGGCCTGGCAGGATGGGTGTAGGCAAACCAAGCCCTCCTCTCCAGCCTACACCAACTGGCAGTCCTCCTCACCAGTCTATACCACCTGGCAGTCCCCCTCACCAGCCTATACCACCTGGCAGTCCTCCTCACCAGTCTATACCACCTGGCAGTCCTCCTCACCAGCTTATACCACCTGGCAGTCCTCCTCACCAGACCACCTGGCAGTCCCCCTCACCAGCCTATACCACCTGGCAGTCCTCCTCACCAGTCTATACCACCTTGCAGTCCTCCTCACCAGTCTATACCACCTGGCAGTCCTCCTCACCTGCCTATACCACCTGGCAGTCCTCCTTCAGCCTATACCACCTGGCTCTCCTCACAAGCCTATACCACCTGGCAGTCCCCCTCACCAGCCTATTCATGGGTTTCAAGTTGTCCTAGACCTGCCATATTGGGGACCAACACAGGTGTTTCAATTTATCTGATTGGCTCTACTGCATAGAATCCTATGCAGTATAACTAATTAATTCATTTGAAACACCTGTGTTGGGTCCCCAACATGGCAGGTCTAGGACTACATTTGAAACCCATTAATACTATCTGGCTCTCCTCACCAGCCTATACCATCAGGCAGTCCCCCTCACCAGCCTATACCACCTGGCAGTCCTCCTCACCAGCCTATACCACCAGGCAGTGGAGACACGCATAGCTGGGTGTTTGGCTGACATCTCTGAGTGGATGACGACACATCACCTCAAGCTCAATCTGGACAAGACTGAGCTGCTGTTCCTCCCGGGGAAGGGCTGCCCGCACCGGGACCTGGCCATCACCATTGAAGACACAGTGGTGACCCCGACTCGGACTGCGAGGAATCTGGGTGTGACCCTAGATAACCAACTGTCGTCTTCCGCACATGTCACACGCTCCTGCAGATTCATGCTCTACAACATCAGGAGGATTCGCCCTTTCCTCACTGATGAAACGGTGCAGGTACTCATCCAGGCCCTGGTCATCTCCCGCCTTGACTACTGCAACTCCCTCCTCGCTGGGGCCCCGGCGTCAGCCATTAAACCTCCGGAACTTGTCCAGAAAGCTGCTGCTCGCCTGGTGTTCAACCACCCCAAGTTCTCCCACACAACTTCCCTCCTCCATTCCCTACACTGGCTCCCTGTAGCGGCTCGCATCCAGTTTAAAACTCTGGCGCTAACCTACAGGGCAATGAAAGGAACAGCCCCCTCCTACCTCCAGGCCATGGTCAAACCCTACACCCCCTCCCGACCGCTACGCTCTGCTACCTCGGGGCGACTGGTTGCCCCGTCACTCCGAGGCCCCTGCGGTCGATCGACACGGTCATGGCTCTTCTCTGTCCTGGCCCCGCAGTGGTGGAATGAACTGCCCACTGATGTCAGGACAGCAGAGTCGCTGCCCATCTTTCATCGCAGGCTCAAAACTCATCTCTTCAAGAAGTACTACAACAATCTTCCCTCCTAAGCACTTATTGTATTTTATTGTATTGTATTGTATTGCACTGTACTTTAGATTGCTATTCTTGAACTTTGCCTTCAGCACTAGATCATGCTCTTAGTCACTTGTTTTAGAGAGAAGATGCACTTGTGAGTTCTGTCAAGTAGTAGTACATTGGCTTTTCCTACGTTAAATGCAATTATTGTTAGTCGCTTTGGATAAAAGTGTCTGCTAAATGATTGTAATGTAATGTAAATGTAATGCAGTCCTCACCAGCCTATACCACCTGCATGGCACCTCTGTGACAAGCTGACTGCTTTCTTCAGCTCCCCAGAGGGCAGTCTGTACTGGGGGATGGAAGGGTGTAACCAAACCAATCCCCCCTCACCCCTCCCTCACCACTACAGACACACACACACACACACACACACACTCTCTCTCTCTCTCTCTCTCTCACACACACACACACACACCACCACCACCACCAGCAGTAGTAGTATTACTAAACAATAAATTAATTATATAAATCCATGCACTCATGCCATTTTTTATTCAAAATGAACATGACTACAGTTATGCTACTATGGAAGGAATATTGATTTAGCAGTTTAGTTTTTTGGTCATAGTTCAACCCCAGGATTATTTATTATAGCTATGTACATAACACACCCATGTTATTTAATTGCACTGACTGTCATGGACACAAACAGTCATGGGATGGGATAAGTAGGGAAGGGATGGGATAAGTAGATGAGGATGATACTGATAGATTACAGATAGTAATGTTAATTGTCCGTTTGGGAATCTTTACGTCTAGTGGAGTACCTAGGACTGGACTGAGGAACTGGTTTGTACTGACACTGTAAGGACAAGCGATTACAAGAATTCCAATGTACCTGTAGGCTACTCATACTTATTTTACACATAGCAAATATTATAAACGTTATAACGTTATTTTATTCTGTACAGTAGGCACCACTAGAGGGCAGTCTGGTATAGCCTACCATATAGACACAGCCTGCACCTGGGCCATATTTAATCTCTAAACCGGTGTGCACCGTTTTGTTACGGTTCCCACTTTAACCCAATCAGCAGAGTGATTCAATCCACCACCTGATCTGTTTCAATAAACGTTTTGCTAACGTTAGCTACATATTGTCGGGGCTGAACGCAGACCTGGTGACTGGTGCTGTTTCTACTAGCACTATCCATACGATGAATGTAGGCGAAGATGATCGTGGCTAAAGATACTTTTCAAACTTGTCACCAGTTATCACCAGTCCAACTAGCTAACACTAGCTAATTTTACTCTATCAAGTTATCATGGTCAAGACTCAAGACTGCCCAGCATAGTGAGTACTTTACCTGATAATCCCACAATTTCACCAATCTCTCGCCAGCACCGGTCTCTTATGTTGTCTTTTGTAATGTTTGGACATGGGGTCATAGCATTGGATATTCCTGCACCTCGGCAATTATTTTCTCCTCTATTGTAATACAGCTGGGTAGACTAAAATAAGCGTTAATAAAATAGATGTAGGCTAGCCTACATTTTAGCAAAACAATAGGCCTAAACGACACAACAAGGACATGGAAGAGATGGGAATAAAAATGTTTAACTTTTAATGATTAGCTTACTTTTACATATATTTAATAGACAGGCATTGCAGGAAATCACATGCATTAATCCAAGTTGGAATGCCACGTGTCGGCAGCCACATTCCAAAAAATAGAGCCGAGTCGAAATCAACCCGGGGCGACATTGTCGGCAGCTGTCGGCACGCCGCCAGTGTGCGGGCTTCCATAGGAAACAATGGGAGCTATTTATTAGGAACGTCGTTTTGTGTCGTGTCGTGGCGGTGGCGGATGCGGTCTGCGGGGGGCTTTAGAGTCCCAGAATGAGTCGGCAAAATATTCCTATCTTAAAGTTATCTGGTAACGTTCCAGTTAGCTAATGCTAGCTAGACCCAGTTAACATTAGCCCAAAGCTGAACTCTTCCCAACTAAAAATGATAGCTACTCCGCTAAGCTTAACATAAATACTTTTAGATAAAAAGAAAAAAGTAATTATTGATTATTTTTACCACATAGGTGCTAAAAAGGTTACCTCAACTCCGAAATCCAAAATGAAACTTTTGACGGACGAATGTAATGGCCCCTTCTCGCAAGTTTGCGAGATGCCCCACTGTCACCAGCAGACCTCCCTGAGTCCGATAGATACCCCTGTGTCTGCTGTGGATGTCGTAGAATTTAGTTAACACACACACACACACACTGACATAAACCAGCCCACTTCCGGCTTTAGGCCTGGGCCATAGCAAACACACACCAGTATTTGCCATGTCTCTCCTATGTTGTTTTTTAGCTTCTCTTACTCTGAAAATTTAATTAAATTTTTTGCTTTATAAATGTTCTTATCTGGTAGACAAACATACTCCAGGAGCTTTCTCGATCGCCTTTTTGAGAGGGGTCAGGGAAGAAGTTTTACAGCTCACTTATCTGGCCCCCGGGTGATTACTGTTTTTTTGCTTCCCTCTGGAATATATAGGGGTGGGTTGTATACCCACCTCCCTTGTTCTCTGTAAAGCGCATTGTGTTGCTTCTGGGTATGAAATGCGCTATACAAATAAAGCTTTGATTGATTGATTGATTGATTGATTGATCAAGCTGCTAGGCTGTGAACTGCACCCCTTTGCCTTTTACACAAGCCCACAGCACCCTCTGGCAGCTAGGCCGTGAATCACACCCCAGTATATCGCACATTTTTTCCCAAATCACTGGGTGTGTCCACAAACCTCAAACATGGCCGGCCATACACCTCCATTCATTTTTTGAACTTGGGCTCAGGAGCGAAAAATTCTGCCCATTCATTGTCAATCGGGGGGATTGACACTTGACGAAGACCCACCTTGGGTCAAAACGTTGTTTTTTGTCCTCATGAATTAAACCTTATCATGGAGTAGTTGTTTTTGCGGACCTCCATTTTTTCAATCGGGGGGATTGAAACAGCCATATCTCGACATGGGAAGGTCCAAGACAGTTTGGACTGGCATTAAGCTCTGGTCCTAAATAATGCATTTATCTTTAGCGTCACTTGGGAAAATGCTCTCTCCACATGAGCATTTGATATGGGCAGAGTGAGCAATCTGCTTGCGCCAAGTGCCACATCCTGAAAGCACAGATTTCCTCCGGCATCTTTAAAGGCCTCCACCTCCAGCCAAAAGGCATCGATGCGGTGATCATGACAGAAACCTGCTGATCCCACATCCCCACGTTGGCATCTTTAGGTTTCTTCGGGGGTAGCGAGCTAGATTTGACTCCGACCTCGACCTCGTGCCTTCTCCTTGACCGTGTGAATCAATGCATTGAACAGGGAGAGCTCCCTCGCCCCTGTTGAACAGGTGCACATCTCCCACCCTATTACTAACATCATTGGATAAAATTTAAACGTCTGTCCCGCCAGTTTTATTTTTTTTATTTTTTTTAAAAGCCCGCCCAATGCTATTTTTTCCAACCCAACCGCCCAATGCTATTTTTTTTCTGGCCAAACGTGAATTAAAAAATGCCCAATTGGGCGTGAACCCGCCCAATCTGGCAACACTGTGGATGACTGAGCAGTACAGTCAGATCTAATTTTTTTGCGGTAACAGATCAAAGCGGAAATAGTTGAGGTCGACGGACGAGTTGTGCCATTGGTGGATTATGAATAGGCCTATATATATTTTAAAGGTAGCCTAGTTTAAGTAATAAATACACTTTTAAAATGAATGATGACACAAACTGGTACAAACCACAATTATGTATTGTGTTAATTAGTAAAAAAAAAAAAAAAAAAAGGTTTTTTTGTTTGTTTTTTTAAGAATTTGAGCAGAGTTGGGCTGGCCAATCAGGGGGGGCACTTGCCCCCCCTGCCCCCCCTATAAAATCGCCCATGAATGCACGCGCACACAGATCCACAAATGCATTCATGGGCAGAGATCTCTGAGCACCATTTTTAGTTATAGCCAAATTATTAATCGCAAGGTGGGCGTACAGTTTAGCCCAACTTAGAACTTCAGTGTAGTCAGTTTTTCTTCTTATGTTTTGTCAAATAGACAACAAAATCTGGCAACAGTGTTTTGGTGGATCAATTCATTGGACGGTTTAGCAAATGGACACTGGGAGTGGGCATTATTATTGCCAAAGGGAACCTTGTTTGAGACTCGAAGGCTTGAAAAAGTGACGGCGATGCATCGATGGGAGGGACAAATCCATATCTCCCCTCCCCGTGACGTAGCGGTCTAGTCCTGGGGTGCCTTGCGCTCCGGTCCCGTCTTATCAGAGAGTTGTGCATCGAGAACAGACCGAGCTGTGTCAAGTGTACGGTGCGGCTGCCAGGTTTCTTCGCGCAAGAAGTCCTCGAGACCTGCTTCCCCCGCTTTCTTCCCACTCTCCGCTCACTGTCTCTTGCCGACATATCAGTGAACAATTTTACGGCTTGACGAAGACAAAAACGTCGGGACACGTTCATTAGAAGGAGGGCGGAAAGAAGGAGAGAGAGAGAGAGAGAGAGAGAGAGAGAGAGAGGGACAGCGAGGAAGAGAGGTCACCGTGCCCCGTCTGAATTTGTTTCCGCACCATGAAGATGCTGAGAATATCCGAGTTGTTGGTTTTGGTTGCTTTGGGGCTGTGCATCGCTCACACCGGCAAAGGTAGGTGAAGGGCAACTTGCGCTTGCTTCCCCAATCCCCCTGCGTGGCGCGCGCATCTGTCAGTGTGCGATGTGCTTATTTGAAAGAGGTGGATAGAACGGGATGTGTGTATTCAGTGTTTTCTCAGCGGCGCATTTTGCTCTTTGGGTGTGAATTGGTTAACTAGACTGGGTTTTGGTGGCTGTGATATTGAAAACGGTGGGTAGGCTGCTGCAAAGGTCCGTCTCCCGAAGCGCCGTGCACTTTCTCTCCGGAGTGATGGTGCCGTTGCATTGAGTTAGGCTATCTGTCCAAGTTTTTCCTCTGCAATCATGTCTCTCAGCATATAATGTTGTAGTTCAAACTATAGGTCCGTTATTTAAGCTTTGAGACAAATTGTTTTTGTTTTGCTCATGTGGTCCTTCTTGAGAATATAATAGCCTATTGCTGAGAGTCATGCCTGTAATAAGATGGTTTAGGATCTGCTGAACTCAACACTGAAGTATTCGACATCATTGTTTTATAATCACATAGGCATTATTATTCTTATTCTTATTATTATGGATTGGATTTATATAGCGCCCTTCATGATACCCAGAGCGCTTTATAGAGTCCAGTATTCATTCAGACACAGTCATACCGCTGGTGGTAAGCTACATCTGGAGCCACAGCTGCCCTGGGGCAGACTGACAGAAGCGTGGCTGCCAATCAGTGCCTACGGCCCCTCCGACCACCACCAACATTCATTCATTCATATGTTGCATGTCTTTATGATGGTGGGGGAAACCGGAGTACCCGGAGGGAACCCACGCAGGCACGGGGAGAACATGCAAACTCCACACAGAAAGGACCTGGAACGACCGGGATTCGAACCTAGGACCTTCTTGCTGTGAGGCGACAGTACTAATCACTGAGCCACCGTGCTGCCCAGTAAACATACACATAAGCATCGGCTTTCGATTTTAATATTAATATTATATAGATATAAGCCACATATTATCGTTACATTGACAATATATGTTTAACATGCCTAGTGGCTTGTGGGATAATTTCCATCGTGCTATTGTTAGTGCCTGATTAATGTTAGTTGCGGGCCTGTGCTCCCGCACAAGCTAAATATAGGCCTAGCCTATCAGGAACTATAGCTCTCCTGGTCGCCGTTCAGGTGCCACAGGTAAACGGGAGGATCTGGCGCCGAGCGGCCACACGTTAATAAACTCCCCGTAGACTATACGGGCTGCCGTTTGGCGACCAGAATGATGTTGCACCTGTCACTTTAGTCTGGCAGCATCGACAAGT
Source organism: Borostomias antarcticus (assembly GCF_949987555.1). Taxonomy (NCBI): domain Eukaryota; kingdom Metazoa; phylum Chordata; class Actinopteri; order Stomiiformes; family Stomiidae; genus Borostomias; species Borostomias antarcticus. The sequence continues at coordinate 48,957,212 of NC_140234.1, read as the reverse complement.
CGCCGGAGGCGTGATAGTTGTTCGTACACTGCAAGTTCGCGAATACGCATCCTCTGCCTGGTTTGCTGCGTCCATTTTTAATTTTGCTGTTTTTGGCAGGATATGGCAGCCAGGCAGGCATAGGCCTGGGCTAAGGGCATTATGCTACTCTTGTCCATGACCTGACCCCGGTTAACAGGTTTCTGCGTCACCTGAACATTCATTTGAATAGGAATTGGATTACACATTCTGACCTAATGAGGTGGCAACGACAACTGTGTGTGCTTGTGTGTTTGCAGCCTATTTGTCACCTACTTAGTCAACATAGCCAGCTAAGCGTGAATGGTCTCCACACTATACAGTAGCTAGCTAGTTACTACACGGTAGGATAGGAGTTTACTTAAAGCTTTTTCCCCAGCCAACGCTCCGCTGAGAAGTAAACAAATTACCTCTGAGTCAATGGGGGTGGGAAACCTGAGCGCACCACGGTGCTAATTGAGACCCCAGGGCCCCATATCTCACCCCCCAGTCCGTGTAGTTTTTCCTCTCATTTCCAATTGAAATGGACCTGTTTCAATCTTAGCGAGGGAGGGGGGCTCTGGAACATCAATGAGAGCTGTTTTCTAGCCGTTTTCTGTTTAGCCACTGTTGCATTTCAGGGAGTGTGAACGAACAACTTCCTTTAATCAGAGTCACGCCGGAGTCTTTTAATAGATCTATGGGAGTCATCACTCAGACTGTGTACACGTTTGTGTGTGGGTATCAGAAAACGTGCCCATGCTAGGCTACAGTAGTGCATATAAGTGAGTGTGTGCATAATGTGTGTGTGTGTGTGTGTGTGTGTATATGAGAAGAGAGAGAAAGTATGCTGTGTGTGTGTCTATCTTAACAGCAAGGATGCAAGAACAGCAAGGAGGCAATGCCATTTAGAAAGGAATTATTGTATTCACGGATGCACGCTGTGGCTCAAACGATTCCCCTGCGACCCACCATTCCGATACGGTGGGGAGAGTTATTTGGGGGTTGAGCAGAAATGCTGTGCATGGTTTTGCCAGAGATGCCTAAAGCTTTGGCTTTTATATAATTCCACGCAATATGAACTTTGAATTTAGATAGCTTATTACCATCCCTGTACATTTTCATTTAGTTACACACCGAGTGTTTGTTAGTGGAACCATTGTTCACTTTTAATATTTCTAGATAAGGTTTTTTTTCCGATCAGCAATCATCCAGATACCTGAAATGTAATTTGAAGCAACAGAGGATACAAACTCTTTACACATTAACAAGATTTGGTCTGCGAATGGTATTTCATATTTGCAAACTATATTAAAGTGAAACTCAGTAGATGAAAAATAATTATATGGCATTAAGATTCATAAAAGAGTATGTAGAACAACAGTTTTATAATGCGTCATTCCAAATTATAATCCAGGGCTCTGAGAATAACACACTAAGTAAATAACACAACAGATTATTCTAGTAAACTACAGAATTCACCTGGCTCGAACACCTTCACCAAGCGAGTAGATAACCCTTCTGTTTTTCCCAATAAATGTGTGTGTGTGTGTGTGTGTGTGTATGTGTGTGTGTGTATGTATCTACACCTATGTGTGAGTGATAGAGAGAGGCCGGACACGGGAGTGAAAGAGGAGCCCGTCAGGCCAATAAAAAAAGGGTGACAAAAACAAGAGGCAGATTTATGTCCTCCTTTTGAGAGAGGAAGTGCATTATGGGAGCGCTCCATAAATCCAAGAGGCGAGGCAGTGACATAGGAGGCAACACAAATCCCGCCTGCTCCCCCGCAACTGGAGAAGCTATAGGGCTCCACATGGAGGGGAGCTGATCCCAGCGCAGACCGTTTTGATCTCTGATTATACTGTAGAAAAGGGCATGCTAAAAGCTACACTGCTGATCCCAGGACTGTGTTTTATCCCTAGTTAGGGACTAGGACATAGGAGTCCAGCTTTAACACTGATCCGAGTGCAGCCTTTAAAAACAAAGGAAGCATCACAGAGAGAGAGGGGAGAGACGTCTCATGGATCCCAGTGCTGTCTATCCGGAACAGGGTTAGCGGGCCACGGCTCAGTATGAATGTCTGTTATCTCATTGAACTCCAGAATGTGCCGCCCTGTGTCTCAGCTATACTTCCAGCCTGGCTAGAGAGTCAGGCGGGCTGGAATTGATGTGAACTGATCTAAGAGCAAACCTCTCCTTTATCTCACACTAGGGCTATGGGGATAGAGGGGCGCTGCTCAACTGATCACAGACAAACCCTTCACTCCTCATCCTAGAGAGGGGGATAGAACAGAGGAATGGTAACTCTTTGATAACCTGTACGGCACATGATTCAGGTGTGTGTGTGTGTGTGTGTGTGCGCGCATGTGCACGCGCGTGCATGTGTGTGTGTGTGCGTGCACGCGTTTGTATCACAGCCTGTGGGAACTGGCACCTTTGCCCCTTGAAAACCCTGCTGGCTTTCAGGTGTTACTGTAAATATTCTCTCTCTCTTTCTCCTCTCTCTCTCTTTCTCTCTCTCTCTCTCTCTCTCTCTCTCTCTCATAATCTGATTGTACTGTGCAGGAGAAGAATAGCCCTATGTGTATGGGTGGGTGCTGGTTTTTAGCCGTATAAACAGCGGTTGATATTGAAGTGATTTTTCTCCCTGTGAGTCATTATTTACAGATACAGATCATCTTTTGTTGTGGCTCACTGTTATTATCTGCAGTCCTCAATTGCTTACAACCTCTCTCGCTCTCTTCCTCTCTCTTTCTCTCTCTCCGTTTCTCTTTCTCTAGGTGCGCTCCCTTTCATTCCATCTCAGTACCTCTCTCTCTTTCTGTCCCACCCCCTCATCCGTGTTCACCCTCCTGCCCTCTCTCTCTCTCTCTCTCTCTCTGTCTCTCCCTATCTCTCACGGCTGACCATGCTTAACTGCAGATGCTCTGAGGCTCATTGATTTACCCTCTCAGGGGTGAAGAAGGTGGGAATAAGACAGAGAAGAAAGAGAGCGAGAGTGTAAGTGAAAGGAGAGAACCAAGAATGGCTTTTATATAATTAAGGCATGAGTCCTGTTGTGTCGGTTGGAGCAGTGCTCGGGGAGGGGAGGAGAGGAGTGAGGGATTGTTTAGCCAGGAAAAAGGAATGATACTGTTAAAGCAATTAGGCTTGAGAGAGATGGAGTGAAGTGTCTCCTCTGTCGCCACCCTGGTGTTCTACTCACCTTTAACAGACAGAGAGAAGGAACAAAGCTCAGAAATCCATTAGCATCTCTTTAGTGTGCGTGTGAGTGTGCGCGTGCGCACGTGTGTGTGTGGGTGGGTGGTAAAGAAAGTGTGTTTGTTTGTGTTATTGTGCTCTAATGTATATACTTGCAAATGAGTGTGTGTGTGCGCGCGCGCATGTGTGTATGTACGTGTGTTCTCCCTGAGTGTACAAGTTTAATGAACCTTAAAAGGACCTTAAGGACAGAGTCTGCAGGTCATCATCACACTAACAGGGGCTACCTTCCCTCACACAGACAGACCAGAGTGCTCAGCGTCATCTCTTAGGATCTCATCACTTCAGTCCTGTCCCCTCCCTCCTCTCTTGCCTTCCTCCAATCACTCGCCTCCACAGCAATCTCACCAGGGCACTCGCTCCATTTGTCAAAAATGATTCGCACAGATGACACACACACACACGCGCGCACACACACCCAAACAAACAGAAAGAAAGATGAGCAGAAAGGGGCAGCACTGATAGTGTGTGACCTATGCCTGTCCACCAGCTGGGACTAGCTGACCCCTGAGGAAATGATCAGGGAGGTTGACGGAGAGAACGAGAGAGGGAGGCAGGGAGGTCGAGGGAGAAAATGGGAGGGGAAGGATGGGAAACCGTAGATGGAGGTTGGATTGGAGGTCCTCATGTTTCCTGTCTCTGTGGTACACACATACACACACACACACACACACACACACACACACACACACACACACACACACACACACGCGTGCGCCCTCGCATGCACACAGCTTCAGCCATGACCAGCATCAGCACCATGGACAGTTCCTAACTCAATGGAAGACAGTTAGGGTTGTACTGAATTATTTCAGCACCATGGACAGCTACATATCTATGTCATTCTCTCTGTCTCTTTGTCTCTCTCTCTCTCTCTCTCTCTCTCTCTCTCTCTCTCTCTCTCACTCTCAAACACACACCTACACACACACACACACATGTTCGTCTGTCACATCGCTGCTCTTGGGTCAAAACTTCGTAACTCCATTTTGGTCCTGCCTTACGTCTGTGATGGTAGTTCAAGTTCACTTTGAGGCTCTCACTGGAGACATAATGAGCTCTCACGAATAGAACAGCTGAAGCAGTCCAGCCCTGGGAAGCTTCTCACAGCTGTGCTTTGAAATTCCACATTCGTTATGTGCTTAGAACAACACACTATAGATGGAGCGATCTCTTCGAGCGAGGAACAAGGCGAATGAAACCCAATGGACAGAAGCTACACATTGTAATATATCATAGTGCACTTTATCCTTTGATTTAGCTGCAGATGGTCGGACATTTCACAAATGTAGGAACAGCTTAACTGTCTGGTCCGCAAGCAATTTCATATTCCTGAAGAAAATATGTTTCCACTCCATTACCACAAATAAACAAGTATCATTGGCAGGGGACAACATGGTTTCTGAGCACCTATTTTATTTAAGTATTACCATTACACACGCAAGCAGGGGTGGCAGCATTGACGATGTAAAGCTCTCATCATCACGTGTGTGTCTGTTCTCCTATCTATAAAGCACCAGGTGGCTGGCGAGTCTAGCCGGCTATCTAAAACCCCCTAACAAAAGACCTGGCCCCGTCGGTCTTGGGGAATGATGCATACTGTATGACCCCCAGTATCCTCACCCTGATGCATTAAAGCACACATTGACCGGCAACCCAACGGATGAGAAGTGGGAGGAGGATGCCAGACTGATTGGTTGTCCTCTCTAGCGTCTCCAGCTCGGCCTCCCCTGCACCACTGTCTCTCAGTTCAGATGGGTTGAAAACAGTTCACAAAGGTCCATAAATCGGGGTGGCTGTAGATCAGGTGGTAGAGCGGGTCGTCCAATGATCGTAGGGTCGGCGGTTTTGAATCCCGCCTCCTCCAGTCTACATGTCGAAGTGTCCCTGAGCAAGACACTGAACCCCCAATTGCTCCCAGTGAGCAGACTAGCGCCTTGTATGGCCTGCTGGCGCCACTGGTGTGTGAGTGTGTGTGTGTGAATGGGTGAATGAGAGGCCATTGTAAAGCACTTTGTCCCTTAGGGGTGAGAAAAGCGCTATACAAGTGCAGTCCATTTACCATTTTACCATAAAAAGTCCTGGGCGGAAAGCAGTCCTATGCGTCGAAATGTCAATCAGTGTCCTCATGGCCCTCAGCACGCCTGGCTGCCCCATGAGCTTTCACTTCCCAGTCCCACTTCCTGTGTGTCAGATTCACCTGGCACCTTCCTCTTAAAGCCACGCCCTCACGGACAGGGCAGGCACACACTTACTCACCCAATTCTACCCAGGAGTGCCGGCACTATTACAGACCCACTAATAGTATATGGGATTTAACTAATAATAATTAACTGGGCCTGGTGGGGGATTGGCTGCACGTAACATATCTGTGGTCAATTTCAATTCATCGGTCTACTTCCACATGAGGGCAACAGTTGTCATCCCATATGCTATTCACTTACAACACAAGCAGGAGCTGGCTGACTCAGTGCTGCTCAATATTGCTCAAACACACACGCATGTATGCACACACGCACACACACACACACACACACACACACACACACACACACACACACACACACACACACACACACACACACACACACACACACAAGCAGGGGTGGGTAGGAGGAAAAAATATCACACCCCGACCCCCAGGTGCTAAGCAGCCCGACACATGCTCTCAGCGCTCCAAATTTCTCTGGCGTTTTCACCAGTGTCAGCGCGTCCTGGCTGCCGTCCAGCTCCTAACAGCCACTTCCTCGTCTGTCACAGTCCTGAGCCGGTGATGATGGCGCGGTGTGGGGAGGCCGCTCCTCTGGAACGCCTCTGTCCATCACTGTCCATCTAGCCTGGGCAGCTCCATCCACCCTCACCTTCATCATATACAGGCAGTTGGTTCATCAACATCTTTGACCTTTGCATTCATAAATACTGAATAGGATTTTCTGTGCATGGCGCTCAGTGCTCACAACATGCTGTGATGGACAATTTTGACCTTTAACTGGAGGTTAGTCTTATCATGGACATAATAGTAAAGGCATCATTGACTTTGTGTGAAATTGTATTAAAGGCATCCACGGTAATTGATAGAAATATGTATGTAGCTACTATATGTCAGTTACAGTCATGTATTACTTTGCGTCTAAATAAAATAATATAGAGGTGATACACACACACATAATTACATTTATATATTACTCATACTGTAAATATATTGTTGTTTAGGAGACTGTGGATGTCACACCAGCCAGCCAACTCCGTCAATGCAGCAGCACAGCTGTGACAGGTTAGGGTTAGAGTCCCCTTAGACAGTGATTGATGACGAGGTAGACTTCTTGCATCTCAACAACTGCCGAGTACTGATGCCATGCTGAGTGCACATTCTTACTCTGATGGGTGCATGCCAAAGCCTGTTTTTATTATTTGCCAGTGTTTGATATGTTTTTGACTGTGTGTGTGTGTGTTGTGTGTGTGTGTGTACTGATCTCAGAGCAGATGGAAGACATAATTTCTTTCTAGAGGACAGTTGGGGGTCCTGAGAGGGCTGCTGCTGCTCTGACACACCCATGCTGAGACAGGGATGTAGTGTGTGTGTATGTGTGTGTGTGTGTGTACACATCATAAAGCATATACGAGTGAGCTGTAATCCTTCAGTTAAGAGAGTATTGATATGTGGTCCAGTACTCCCTTGTATAGCACAGGTCTACCATCACTATCTCCTAGAAATGTGCTCAGTAAGACCCATGAATCTTTGTGCTTTGCTGTTTTCCCAGATCTGTGGACATGTGGTGGTGTGATTTAATGTGTGTGTGTGTGTGTGTGAGAGAGAGAGAGAGAGAGAGAGAGAGAGAGAGAGAGAGAGAGAAAGTGAGTGACTTATGGTGGCGAAATGCCTCACATTTTAAATATGTCTCTGTGATATACACCACCTGACTCAGACATCTGTCGCATTGATGTGCATGTACGCACTGACACATACACACACACAGACACACACACATGCACACACACACACACACACACACACACACACACACACACACACACACACACACACACAGGTTGCTTATGATAAAGCATGTAGAGCATACAGTATGAGCTGAACAGGTGGGACCAGTCTTGTGTAGAAAGCATGTCACATATGCTGCAGTTTTATCTCCCCTTTAAGTGGGTCACTGAAACACACAGACACACAAGCACACTACTCCTCTCCCCTCTGTCAAGGTACACCTCAGTTCCCCGTGGTGGTTAGCCAGGCCTAGTAATTGCATGTGTGTGTAAGTGTGTGTATTTGTGTGAGTCTTGTCTGTCTGTGTGCACATTCTCCCCTGTGTATGATTGTAGCTTTGTGTGTGTGTGTGTGTGTTTGTGTGTGTGTGTGTGTGTGTGTGTGTATGTCAGATCCCGGGGGACGTAGACCTGCTGCTGGGGCGGCTCATTTTTTAACGGGAGGCTCAGGGCCTCATTTGTCCCTGTGTGTTTTGGGAGACATACACCCCCTCAAACCTCCTCCTCCTACCCCACCTCTCCCTATGTGAGACAGGTAACAGGTGACACAGAGCGAGAGAGAGAGAGATGGGTCTGAACATATAATTCTGCTGCTGTCGTGAGCAGATCGCTTCATCTTTTGGTTTGACACGTGGATTAAGATGAAGCTGGGAGATGATTATGTGATTTTGTGATGAGGCCTGGTTGTTTGCATGTGGAGCGTGTACAGTAGGTGTATGCTATGGCTTGTCATGACGTACAACGCCTGACTGGATTATATATGTTGTTGTCCCGTCTTCCTGTGTATGTGGTATCAGATACAAAGCTATGTCCCCTGTCCCTGGTGTTACTGCTAGGATTTGTGTCCCTCTGTAGCCCCCCCCCCCCTAGCCTGGTATGACCATCCCGATCTCGCAAGCTCACTGCTTCCCTCCGCAATATCGGCCTGGCCTTCGCCCCATAGAGAGCGATTTCGTGGGCAGGGATACTTACCAGTGGAGGCTCGTCCATTGAGGCAGGGGAGGACAGTCCTCCTCAGTTTTTGGAGAGAAGAGAGGGATTAAAATATAATATGAATTTATTTATTCATAATTAATATTATCTCAGTTTTGTTCATAAAGCAGCTTTTCCCTATGGATAAAAACCCATTATTGAAATTCTAAAGCTCCAACAGTGACATCTATAACATGCAGCTGGAGGACCCATAGATATCTATGGAAGGGAGGTTAGCCTCCCTTAGGGCGGGTTCTTTAAGAGTTAATCTTCTTTATCAATATAATGCCTTTTTTTCTTGATAATTTGTGATCGGCCAAAACGCTGAAAAATAACCGCAAGGGAGGACAGTACTCCGGCCCTGTCTGAACAGGATTCAGATATTGACATTTTGTTAATCCAATCACATTCCAGATTCCAGATTTACCACAGTGAAGGCCGATTGAGTCTGCATTGATGTCTGTGATGTAAGTGTAGGCTATAGCAACATAAGAGTGGCAGCTTTGACAGCAACCCAAATGAGCTAATCCCATAGCTGTACCATTGCTAGCTAGCCATGAGCGAACTGTTGGAAATCCACTTTAAAGCTGATATTTCAAGTAATAACTGACTAAGGGAAAGTGCCCCCTGGTGCCCATGGGCGGTTTGCCTCTCCTCCTGTCCTCCTCAGTTTTCTTTACCTTGACAGACACAACACCTTCAGCCAATCAGTGTTCTTTTAAACGGAGCAAGCTTTTCCACCGAGAAACTCCGTTAGTGCATACTCTTGTTCTTGTTTAAGTGTTGTGATTTAGTCTATTTCTGCAATAACTGCACATATCTGCGTTTATTCTTCTAACGTTAACGTTACCACTCATTGCTTCGGGAGCCGCCATGTTTGTTTAGTGAGCGGCAGCTGGCGGCAGCCAGTATTTTACGTCACCAAGTACATAAACCAATCAGGGGCTGCTTTCTACTGTGGTATGAAACAGTAGGTAAAACACAGTCCCTGATTGGCCCGATATGGTCTAGATTTTGGGGAAATTGCTCCCAAGGAGGCAAAGGCCAGACCGTTCTGCGTTAGTGAAACAGAATGTGAGCTCGCAAGAACGGGATGGCCGTACCAGGCTACCCCCCCCCCCCCCCCCATCCGTTTTGACGCCTCCCTCACTCTTCCATATTTTCATTGCAGCTGAGCATTTGAGAATGATGGGTTGGACTATCTCATCGGGGGACAGATGAAGGGCTCTCTCTCTCTCTTTTATTTTTGTCCATTTTTTGGGGGCATGGGCCGATTTCACGGTATATCTGGGTTTGAAAAAGTCACGGTTCCAAAAACTAATATTTCCCGTCATACCGTTCTGACGGTATGAGCTGCCCCCCCCCCACCTCCCCACTACACAAGTTAAAAGGACTAAAATGACCCCCCCCTCCCCAGTTGAGTACTGCGCAGTCAAACGATCACCATCAAATGATCAGCTGGACGAAAGAGGGGAAAAAATAAATAAAACAGAGGTAATTCCACATGGTGCAATGAGCTTTGTGTACAGCCCGTGTATCATGGTCAAAGGAGGTGAACCCAACAAACCTTTCCCCCTGTCGAAAAAGACTAAGTCGTTGGTATGGGAATATTTCGGTCATCAAAAAACCCCAGATGGCCACGGCTTAGAGGAGGAAGGTCACCCAACCCGCAAAACATGCTGGCGAAGAGTGACTGCAAGAGGAGGCATCTAACATGATTATTAGGAGGCATCTACTGGATCTACCACCCAGCACTCATTGTCAAATTCCAGGTAACATTGTCTTGAAATCAACTTAAGCAATGGAGTAAGTGTAAGTAGGGAGTTACAGTACTGTGTGTAGCTACACTAGCTAAAAATAGGTAAATAAATACTCTAAGCTAGCTGGTGAGGCTGATAATGAGGCGGCTAATTGCAAGCTACCGTAACATCAGCTGTCCCCCCCCCTCCCCTACTTCACTGAGTGAACGTTTTGCATAATGCACACGGAGAGTAGTTTGTTTGCCTCATGTAAATCATTATGTATATTTTATTTATTTAGGTCCACATAACCAAGTCAATGTGAATGCACGCGTGGATGCAAGCGCGTCTCAGCCAGCCTGCGTTACAGTACTGTATATACATCTATATACATGGACAGACAAACTCCTTCAACCAATCAGCGTAACAAAGCTTTTGCCAGTCTGAAGAATGGCAAAAACCTATTTTCCGCTGACAAACTCTGTTAGAGCATAGTCTTGTTCTTGTTCAATTGTTATTGAGTCTATTTCTGCAATAAATCCACTTTTATTGCAGAAATAAAAACTGTTTATTTTACTAATGTTAATGTTACCGCTCGTTGCTTACCGTTTTGCCAGTGGCCTGTACCTCACGTCATCAACTACGGAACCCAATCAGGGGCTGCAGGGGGAAAGAACAACAGTCAGAAAGCAGTCCTGATTGGCCCAGTCACATTGTAATTTCTGTAAATGTATGTAGGTACAAGGAAGGCCAAACTGATCTGTGTAGAGAAACAGAATGTGAGCTTGCGAGAACAGGATGGTTTTACGAGTCTACCCCCCCCTCCCCACACACACACACACACACACACACCCCTCAGCTTTGGCTCCTGCTCCCTAAATCCCCCACCCAGTAGAAGGAGCCTACTGTACTATTAGGGGTCAGCTAATGACCATCACTAAGCCTTAGCTACTGTTGGTCTTATCACAGTGCTCTTCAGCCCTCAAGACATCTCTCTCATCTTCTCACACTCACACACATCATCAGATTACTCCCTCTCCCATGCACAGCCTGACTCTCACCCACACACACACACACACACACACACACACACACACCGTTACACACTGACTCATGCACACACACAAACGCATGCGCACGCACACAAATTGGATTTGGGCTTCTCTCTTTGGGCCCTCCATTCCTTGACCCTCTCCCTGCCCTCCAGGTCACGTCATTAGGTATGTGTCAGTGTGTCAACCCTCCTGAGTGTTGTGTATGGTGCAGTATTGTGTGTGTGTGTGTGTGTGTGTGTGAGTGTGTGTGTGTGTGTGTGTTTGTGTGTGTGTGTGTGTGTCCAAGCTGTGTGTGGGTATGTGTGCCTGAGTATGTGCGTGAGTGTGTGTGTGTGTGTGTGTGTGTGTGTGTGTGTGTGTGTGTGTTGATCATATCCTACTAGATGGCCCTTGCCTCTAGGGTTCTCATTATAGTGAGAAGTTTCCAGCCCTAACATCTGTCTCTGAGAGCTGGAGCACCCCCCCCCCCTCTAGCTACAGGATAGCATAGGAGAAGGCCTTGGACCTGTGTTGGTGAAAGAGTGGAACCACCTCCACACACATACATGCACACGTGCGCGTGCCCACACACACACACACACACACACACAGAGGAGCCTGCCAGCTTTTCCTGGTCAGTCCAGGGTGTATCTGACCTTGCTTGGCGCTGGAGTCTAGCTACTGTAGTCTTCATCACCGACACGACACTTCCTTGTCACCACAAGGTCTATCTGACCTTGTTCTTTAGTCCACTTCCACACACACTCCTCTGAGATATACAAAAACTCTACCGGTTAGCTACAAGCCGTTAGCTACTAACAAGCTAGACAACTAGCTATCACTCCCCTCATTGGCTAACCTTATAACAAAATTGCTGCAAACTTGGTCTAAACTAAATAACTCAGAACTCCTCACAACTTTAGTTTCAATGTCCAACAAAGTAATCTGCTAGAAGTAACAAAGTACTGTTAGTACTGTTAAGGGCTGGGGTGATGCGTCGATGTAGTCGATATCATTGACTACGTAAATATGTTGACTTACAAAACGTGCGTTGAAGTGTCGCAAATAAGTAAGATGGCTGTGCCTGGTCAAAACTAACAGCATTGGAAATAGATTTTCTATTTATTTAGGTGTAGCAGTTTAGGAGTTTATAACTATGGAAATCTGAATATGACTAGGTATCTTAAGCAATAAGACACTCGAGGTCGTGCTTTACTGTGGTTATTGGCACGGCTGTGGTGCCTACGGCACTCCGCTTCTCGTCGTGCCTGCGGCCGCACCACAGTACATAATAATACAAGCTTTCTAAAAGGGAATGTTCTCTTCCCTACTAACATTGTCTCGTCTCTAGTCTCGTCTTACTAACACCCCACTCGTGGGCTGTACCTTGACGTGGTGAGTGGGCTTCCAACTAAACAGGTCTTGCTTCTCTATACAAAATGTCTACTCCTGGACTATTTTGAATCCACAACATGCTGTGTTATTCAGTTTTCAGTTTCTATGTGTTTTCAGATGTTGTGTAATGTTGTTACTAATGATGTGATTGGATATTGTGTTTGTAAATATTGGTTGCCAATGCAAATGTATGGTTTTTTACAATACACATTTTCAAAGCCCGTTTTCTCAAAATGAGTTATTTCTCATCTTTGGGACATCAAAACCACCACTTGAGTAGCACCTACATGCTTGGCCAAGGGGGATTTTTTAAATTTCATTCATAGCCTGATTTATATAACAGTTTATCCCTAAAACATGGCGAAAATTTGTCTTTTTAGGACTGTTGACAGTATTTTCTGATTTCTTGAAGTGAAGAAAAGAGATATCAAAAATCCCCCTTGGACAAAGTTTTGAATAGGGATATATGAACAAAATGAAACAATAATTTTGAATCTGGCTTGAACCAATTAAAAAAATTGATGTCCCGAAATTATGCAAATTAGGGCATATTAATCCATAAGATTTCAGAAAACCTGTAATACTAAAAAGATGCTCCTTGATGTACCTAACAAACTGGGGGAGTTTGATGGTGATAC